>NW_024748502.1:10479020-10486520 GCF_018991925.1 Homarus americanus | reverse complement strand
GGACTGACATCGGGCGGTAATTCTTGAAAAGACCTTTATCATCAGATTTTTTATCTGCTGGATGAACTTTGGCAATTTTCAGTTTATCAGGAAAGGCACCACTAGTGAAGGAGGAGTTACAAATGTGTAGGACAACAGGTAGTAATAAGTGGGCTGCTTTCTTAATGATGCTCATTGTCATCGCCTGCATCTTTGGACATTTTTATGATGATCAATAATTTATCTGCCGTGACAGGGGATATGAACAACTCATTTTGCTTTCTGTTTTGCAGGTAGGTTCTAAATTCCTCATGACAATAAGGGATTCTCTGTGCAATATATCTACCAACAATGATAACATAGTCATTGAAGTGGTTGGTAATGAGCGAAGGTTCCGTTACAACTGTATCATTTATCACAAAAGCTGAATGGGGAGCGGTAGGGTGAGTGTTCCAATTCTGGATAAAATTGATGATACTTCAGGTTTTCTTATTGTTGTGTGGCATTTCTAGCTGTTTGTGTTACTCTATTTCGGATGCCTCGGTAAGCGGCACTGAAAGTTATGGATCTTTTGGATTTTCTTTGGGGTTTGTGTTTTTCTTTTATAATTGCTTTGATTTCACTTGCGATATTGAGTTTGGAGCTAGATATACTTTTTACTGAATTAGTCTTGAGGGGGAAGCATTTATCAAAGCAAGCGTTGAAGATGCAAGAGAAGCTGTAGCAGATCTCGTTAGGGTTGTGGGAGGCATAGACAAGATCCAACTTAGCATTCATTAGGTTGTTTTAAAAAAGGAGCATGTTGTCGGCGCAGTAGTCTCTATATTTTATTGTGACTTTAATAGACCTTCCAGATCTTGTGGCTGTTTTATACACGGCAAAAACTGGGAAGTGATATGATATATTGTTATAAATAATTCCACTTGCAAGAATGTTGGGAGCGTTGTTATTCCAGATATGATCTATCACAGTGGCAGTGGTGGCAGTTACTCAGGTGAGTTTGGTTATAGTGTTAAAGAAGAGTTTAGAATGACTGGTAGCAAGGTCTATTACTGAGGTGTCCGTCTCTGATTTTAGTTGATCAAGGTTCAAATTTCCTGTACCATAGAAATGTTTCTTCTCTGAACTTATGATAGAGATTAGTTCTGATAATTTATCCAGAAAGTTCCTTACATTGGTGTTGAGCCTTATGCAAATTACTCCTACCAAAATATTTCCTGTGTCGTTACGTATTTCAGTGAAAACACTCTCCATGAACTGCTTCTGAACTTTTAAATCATATCTTGTAGAAGTGTTATACGTTATACTTAACATCAACATATAGCGCAACACCACCACTGTGTAGTGACGTATTGACGACGTAGTGTCTAGTAAAGTTAGGACTGTTATACAAATGTTTAATATCGTCAGTGAGTTTAGTCTAGCAGAACCCAAGCACATCAAATTTGTGGGCAATAGAAGATATGCAATGATCTATAAGTGAAAGGAAATACTGCTAATAATATGGCTAATTAAGAAGCAATAAAGTAGTAGAAGACGAGAGCTAAACTCGGGAGAGTCAGGAAAGTAATAGTTACAACTGGGGTTGGTGTAACACAGAGAGTTTTGTAGAAAGGCATCAGGGTCAATATGAGGGAGTATTATGTCGACACCATGGGTGAAGAGGGTGTAACACAGTCGGTCCAGTACTTCTAGGGGAACGACACCAGCAGTGTAGAAATATTGGTAATGATTAAGGAACAGCAAAAACACAGGGTCACTGATGTGTGGAAAAGAAAGATCACAGAAAGTTATGATAGTAGGGGGTTGGTAATATACTCACAAGTGTTGCAACCGACTGGTGCTGCTGAGGGTAACTCCCCAGGTGACAGGCTGAATGAGGGCTGGGGCTGGTTCCTTCTCTGGGGGGAGGGGGCACGTTGGGTCCTTGGGGGAGGGGGTAACAACGGGTGGGTGGGTGTCCACTTGCCGGAGAGCCTCTCACAACAAGGGTTTTATGACTGTATGTCACGTGTTTCTCATGTCTCCTGGCTTCTTTAAACTGGTCCATTTGCTGTTAACGGGTTTTAGCTAAGATGTTTGCGAGGCGTCTGACTAACTTTTATTTTAATCTCAAATTTTTAATTGATTTCTTTACCTATGGGTGTCTCGGGGCTTTTTTACTGAAATTATTTAGAATACCTTGTGATACTCGTGCCCAATTACGTAACAAATGCCAATCTGTTTGTATTGCGAACTTTCCTAGATATTAAGTTTTATTGTAGGTTTAGTTATTATAGCATTACTTTGCTTAATTGAATATTTGACACCACATTCATGGTTTACATGACAGCACCCAACACAAACAGTAGGACGTGAAAAATATGCAAGTGATTTATATATAATATTCTTAAAACAAAATCAACACAAAACACATATACAAGGGAGAAAAATATTGTACTCAGCTGTACTAATACACATTACGAATAGCTGGCCAGTAGATTCCGCGGTGCACAAGTAGAACAAGTAGCCGAGGAGGTTAGTGTAGGACTGACTCTGAATCCCAGAGTTAGAGTAGACATCACCTGTCATAGAGGGCATCCCCAACAGCCGGCGATGGTTTTCCACCAATCAGGAGCCATCTCACGAGTCGTGTGGACTGCTAGTGGTTTGGGTAGTGTGAAGTAAGCCGTAAGCCGTGCAGATACAGGTGACAATGCAGTGTATATACATGGAAGTGTGACCCTTCTATATTACACCTCCCCCTCGAAGTCCATCGTAGAAGATAGGCAGCCGACACGTAGAAGGGGCCACAGGATGGCATCGACGTTGGCAGTTTTGGGTCGACATTGTCCTTTACCCACGATGTGTCCAAGATATGTAATGGTGGTCTGGCCGAATTGGGACTTCGCCAGGTTGATAGTCAGGCCTGCCTCGTCCAAGCTCTGTAGGGGAGCTCGAAGGCGGGCGACGTGAATATCCCACGTATCAGAAATAACTATCTCCACCTTCTTTTGGGACCAGTAGGGAAGGAGAAGCCCATGGGGAAGAGCTGGGTACCACCAGATCTTGCTTCAAAAGATTGTCAACTTCGTTCTTCATCTTGGCCTTCTTCTCTGAACTTAGTCGGTAAGGAGTCTGTCGTATAGGATATGGAATTCGACATTAGGATATCTACCTGGACCATCCCTGCATACACCCAAGTTATCTTACAATATTTTAATAACATCCGCCTGCTCTTGTATAATGTTTTTATACAAGAGTTTTCTTTCCTACAATAGGACTTTCCTCCCCAACCAAATGTATATCCTCAGCAGAGAACGCCTGGTTGGTGAGGACAGATCTCGATCCTTCTGCTATACAATTTCATTAAGTTAAGGAGTACTAGTTGAGAATCCTTTCTACCGTTATGAATTACAACAACGTAGTTTACTTTAATTGTAGAGATACTTTGTACGGGCCTTGATATTTACATTTGAGGGGTGAACCTGGAGCAGGCACATACAGCAATACTTCATCTCCAGACTTGAACTTTCGGATTTTAGCCTTTCGATCATAATTACTCTTCATCTTACTTTGAAATTTCATTAAATTATCTAGGGTAATTTGCCTTACTTTATTTAGTTTAGATTTAAGATTATCAAGATATTGACCAACAGTCTGATTAGGGATCTCTGCAACTTTACTAAACCATTGTTCTTTTATAACTTCATGGGGTCCTCTTACTTGACGACCATACAACATTTCAAAAGGAGAGAATCCAAGTGATTCTTGTCGGCATTCTCTAATTGTAAAGTGCATGAAATTAATTCATTCGTCCCAATCAGCTTGTGTCATAAAAAAATCTGCTAAGCATGGATTTTACTGTTTGATGGTATCTTTTATGTTTTATGTTTAACTCCGATAACACTTCGGAGAAAGTCACTTGTAAAATTAGACATTTGGTCAGATTGAATTTCCTTGGGGATACCTTTCGTGTACAGAATTTTAACAAAACATCAGCAATAGTTTTAGCTCTAATGTTTCTTACTGGGAATGCCTCTGGATACCTAGTTGTGGGGCACATTGTACTCAACAAATATTGGTTACTGTCACGTGCCTGAGCGCTCGGGAACTCGCATAGCGTGAGGCATATGTTCACGCCTACATTTCATACAAGCTATTAACATATTAATTGTACTTATTATATTATTATTGTTCTTAGTTACTTAGATTAATTGTATATTTATGTATGTTATTTATATGCATCATTGTCTTACTCTGTTAAGTCAACTCAAGAGTAATATTAATTAATTATATAAAATATGCAGCAAATGTTCTGAATCACGTGATATGAGACGCTCTCCTCCCCGCGTGGGCACGCTTCCCCAGTAGCGAAAAACCGTGGCATAGGGTAGACGTGTCCATTCGTTCTCTAGCCTTGACCCTTGTCTAGTGCTTTATCCAGTCTTCTGCAATGCCCTAGGGGTATCAGGTATTAGTGACACGTTTAGTTAGGCCTAGGAAGGGATCCTGGTGGTAAGGAATCTCCTGTTTGGTAGGAAATAATCATTTTGTAGTGATTGTTGTATATATATATTTCGTATGTCTGTGTAATATAGTAATGTTAAGTAATATTTGTTTGGTCTAACTCCTTACGGTATATTTTCGCCCTTCCCGCATCACTCTTATTTTATTATACAATTACTTATTCCCTTAAATTCATGTTTGCTCCTCATTACTCCCTTTAGAACATAAATTGAATTAATTAATTATCTTCCCTTTTGTGATTCACTTATTTCAACTGTTCTTACTCATTCAAGTACATTTAGTTGAGTAGGTTTTTGGTGAGGATAATTATTGCCGTGTTCCCTATTTGTACCTTTATTTGTTAATAACTTGGGGTAGGATTCACTCCCCAAGTATAAAGGGTAGTGGGATCGCGACAAGTGGGGGCCTGTGTCCGGGAGTTAACCACCATTGTTGTGTCATATCAAGTGTTGTTACTCGTCAGGTGTTGTTTCATCGCTAAGTATTTTTGGATGCAAGTTGCTGTGTTCACAGTGTTCATTTATATTGCTCCTGTTATTGCTTAAGCTACTGGTGAGTTAACCCTTATCTTGTGTACCAGGTGTTTGGGTAATCCCTTGCTGTGTTTCACAGTTGATTGCATTTTGATATTATTAATTATCTAGCTAGTTAAACAATATGATTTTCATCGATTTTGAGTTCAACATGTTTGACAAACTTTGGCTTCTGTAAAGTATGAAAGGCTTACTAAAACAAGTGGCAATCCCTCGCTGCTTATTAGCAAGTAAGAAATTACTCTTCCATGTGAATAAGGCTAGGTTAGAAAAGGCTGTCCTCAACTACCTTATTGACAATGAAATCATGGCCAACCGTCAGGAAATTCAGAAATTGTTACACCGTAATTTGGCTTAAGTTCGAACTCAAAGACTCGAGGTGGGATGGAAACTCTCTCAAACACGAGGTTTGGCTCAAGGTAGTAATACTTCAGCATTTCGAGTGTGGTAGTCTCTCAACAGTGTTCGACAGGATTCTTCTCTCTTTTGAAAATTTTGACAACAAGTGATCTGTTTCTAATGGATCTCAACTGTTATAGATCTTTCTTGGTAAAACGTGGATGTTTCCTGCCCTCTCTGAGGATCAATGTCAAGAGACTATACCCATATTAAATCCGCGGTTTGAGTCTTATAAACCCCATTCCTGAAGCCTACCATGCTGGTTCCGTAACTGCCGGAAGACGACAGCTAAGCATTTGTGGGTTCTTCAGGCAGAAACTGGGTCCTTGTCGGAGATGGGATCGAAAGTGAGTCACCAACACATGTAGAACCATGAGAGCAAAACATTGAATAATCCTGTAGAGGGTTGAAAGTGTATCGAGCGACATTCCCGAGCTTTGCCGGATCAGAGAGTATCTGTACCTGGCTGATGCTGGTCCGATGTTGACCATATTCGCTAACTAATAATGTAATTCAGGTCTTATATCCCCTTCCCAGTCATTACTTCCTTCAGCAGCCTGTATCAGGGTCCCTGCACTCTTGTCGCCTGTGACCCGACCCTCGGTTCTCATCATCTACCCCGGGTGAGCCTGGTCCATGGGACAGTGAATCCTCCTACAGGTGAGAAAGCTCAGTTGCAGAATGCCTGAAGCCAGGACATGTCATCAGGGACTGTCACAAGTTAAAGAAAATTCCTCTCACCAAGGATCCCCCACTCTTGTGGTTGGTGGCCGAGCAATCAGAGAAATTATTAGGCCATCACTGCCCTCAATCCAATTTATTTGCCTGAATGCTTCCCTCTTCTATGATATCAACCTTGAATTCATTTTGTTCCTCCTGGTTCCCTTAGCTTTGGATCAATTCAGTCCAATCCATTCTGTTAAACTCTTGAGACACCAGGCTCAGCCTTATCTCTTGTTACCCTAAAAAGCTGCTCCATTCTAGTTCATATATACTGGTATGGGTGCTTGTGAACGGTTTGACCGGTGGGTCGCGTATTCCCCTTTGTCAGTGTATACTGCGGTCATCCATAAATCCAGGTTATGTCACGTTAGGGTAGTGACCGACACCTGTGAAGGTCTCTATTGATAGGAAATGTCCTCGTTGGCGACATGATGTTCCCTAATTGTGATCTCATCTTGTCCCACTGCCGAGAATAATACTGTGCAGTTAAGTAAGGAGCTTTCAGGGGTTGTTCGTGTGCTGTGACCGTAGCATGAACACCGTGCAGAGTAGAAGAGACTAGTAGAAGTTGATGAAGTTTCCTCCAGGACTGTGAGAAGTCGAGGATAATCTTATCAACGGACACTGATCTTGGTCTCGTGAATTTTTTGAGGATTCCCCACAACCAAGATGCCCTCCAAGTGGATGCAGTGGAATGGAACCCAGATATCACTAGTTTTGGTTCCTCTTCCATCACTAGGAGTAGTTTATTGAGGAGCTACAAGCAGGGGATCTGGAGCTAGTAGGTTTTCTCTATGGGTCAGTTACTGAGACAAGTGACAGGAATCAAATTGCTACTACACTGGAGTCTGAATTGTATTAATGCGGAAGTTCAAATCCTCCAATTCTCTGTAATCACATGGTTAGTTCATCATCAAGTTGTTATTCCCAAATCTTTGCGACAGGACGCATAGTATCGCTCATGATGGGGGTGGGTGGTCATTTAGGAGTTAAGAAGACTGTACAAAATTTTATCAGTTCTTTGACACCGGATGAAGAAAGGCAGTCAACTCTTATGTCGCACTTGGGTGCAGGTAGCCCGAAGCGAACTGAGTGTTAAACCCATTCCCTCTGCAGCCTATCCTAGTCATTGAAGGAAAGCCGCTTGGTAGGTGGTCATAGGTGTCGGTCCTTACTAGACCCCTCATGGTCATCAGTTCTTAACCGGCTATTATTTAATACCTTGTTATCTGACCATTCCTTGCGCATATCTGGCAGGTATTATCAAAGCCTTAACCGCTAGCTATAAAGTAGGCCTTCCTACAGTGGTGCAGTCAGATCAGGGTTTGAATTTTGCTTCAGTTGTTCTTAAAAGGTG
>NW_024748502.1:10460580-10478920 GCF_018991925.1 Homarus americanus | reverse complement strand
TCCATCAACTAATTGCCGCATTGCATATATCTGAAGCTAATTATCATCTAACTCTTATCTTTCAGGAGCATGAAGTGGAATATTATTATCCCTTATTAGAAGCAACATTAACACACAGGGAAATACTAATCCCCATTTCACTAAAAATCACAATTTTTTTTAATGCATGGCATTTGGAACCATTTCCACTAAAAGAGAATGAGGGAATGTTAATTCTGAACAAACAAACTGAACTAATAGTAGTATCAGAGAATTTTTCATTAGTTACTGTGGCTAAGCATGTGAATTAGTTCTGTTACAAACTAATGCCTCTACAGCTCTACAACAATGAGTATACACTCCAATACCACATAGGTTAGTGTTTCACGCACATGTCAATAATGTGCAATATTTCTTTTTCCCGAATCAAACCAGTGTGATACTTATATGTCAGGATGTAGGCAAACATTTAATGGTAGAAGGTTATCATATAGCACCAGACTATTGTGAAACTAGCAGTAATGCAAGCACAACCTTGCCTACTCGCCATCATCTTGCATTTGTCACAGATATTACTTCTGAACTGATCCCCATACCATTTCCCTTCAATATAAGTTTCAGAAATCTCCATATTGTTTCTGATAAGCTTAACCTCCTGTCTTATATTAATGAGACACAGTTTCCTGACTTACAGGATTCTCTTCCTTTATACTTATCTTCTAGTATAATCCTACCTGGTTTTATTATACCTACCATCATATTTATCAGTTCTAAGAAAACTTTTCGGCAGGAATTGCAAAAGCATTTAAATGACGAAAAAGTTTAGCTAAGCGCACTGAGCAGTGTAACAGCACAATTTGTATTATTTAAATATATACCCAATGTATATTACCCATGTATTCACCAAGTCATTCATCTATGCGTATGAGTCAATTGGTGAGTTGACATTTCCTCCATGGAGCGAGTGAGGTCAGCGCCTCTCAACAACAACAACCTGACGCGTATCCTGTAAGGCGCCCACCTGACAGGATGTACGTGAGAAAGAGAATTTCATATCACCTGTTACCCAGTGAACAACTCACTAAAGTGTTCTCCCATATAAGTGTACTAAGATACTTCGCTTAGTGTAGAAGAGAAGGTACAATATACTCTCAACTGAACTCAGTACCTGTGAAACTATATTTTTCTACTATAAAATATAACCAATAAAGTGTTTACTTCAGCCCTGCCACTTATCAAATCAAGAACTAATATATATTCAAATATATATTGTGTGACCAGCACACACACACACACACATATATATATATATATATATATATATATATATATATATATATATATATATATATATATATATATATATATATATATATATATATATATATATATATATATATATATATATATATGTTACGTTAAATAGTGAAAACTACCTACTAAGGTAGTGATTTCCAACTTTTTTCATCTCACGACACAGTGAGCCAGGCACTAAAATGGTCGAGGCACACCATCAGCATTACCTCATCTTACGGCTAGCAATGAAGATCGGCGGATCTACACTACTGAATTAAGGAGAGAATTTAAAACTGCCATTTGGGCTTTTAATGAACAACACATTTGTTTATTTATTGCATCATTGAAAAAAAGGAGGTTAATGCGCTCCATAAAAGTACCAGTGATGTCAAAAAGTATTCAAAAGCTATTTTTTAAAATGCTATCCAAATGCTATTTAAACTCCTGTGGCACACCTATGGATGCTGCACGGCACACTAATGTGCCGCAGCACACTAATGTGCCACGGCACATAGGTTGAAAATCACTGCACTAAGGTTTAGTCGGCAGACAAATTGACTCTTGGCACAAACACGCAACGTCGACGGGGTGTACAGTACATACTTATATAATGTGTGTGTGTGTGTACATTACACTTTTTAATTTATTTTCACCCGGGGCAATAATATTCTTATTCTTTTATTATTATTTTTATTATTATTATTAATTAACAAAATTGTTTTAGATGGCCGATATTTGACTGATAACTTGACAAGACAGAAAATTTCACAAATCTTTGAAGTGACAACATTCGAACGTTTCACTTAGTAGAGGAGGAATGAGCGTATCAGCAGCAAGAGAAAGCCTATGATGGCACAGTGCTTCACTTTTTTGGTGATCCCGGTTGGTTTATGTCAGTGATGTTCCCATGTCGCACCTGAAGACACACAACCTCTTATTAAATAATATATCATGTGCTGTGAGGCAGGACGATAATTAAAAATATAGAGACATAAATAAGTAAAGACATTTCCTAAGAATATTCCTTGATATTGGGTCATGCAGCTAGTTAACTTATGGTATAGGCCGTATAGTTGTTATTATTATGCGTGGTATTATACTGCCAGACTAAGGTCACTAATTCTAAGGGGAAATATTTAACTCTAATCTTAATTTCTAAGGGTTGCTGCCACCAGACCCCCTCTGGACAGTATGTAGCTCGTTAGGTAGCGTGCAGAGTGGACTAGGCAATGGGTTAGGTTTTTCATTGACCAGATCGATAAGGGGAAAGAAGGGTGAAACCATAACATGTCTTAGTTCTTTCAATTGTTCTTTCTACTTACTTCAGTTCATTTTTGGTTCTACCTAACCTCAGTTCTTTTTGGTAGGATGCCGATGGTCTAGGAACATGGGTAGTGTAATTCTGATATCAGGGTCACTTGGACGGAAATAAAGGTAACTACTGTGGGAGAAATGAATACTCCTAAAATACTCAAAGAACAAGTTTATTAATATAAAATCAAAGGGGAAAAGAAATGTTATTAACATATAACTACCAGGCTCAACTCCTGGGCTTATTGCAGACTCCGTATTTTTTATTTACTTATTTTTCTTATTTACTTAACAACAAGTACTCAGATATTACACTCTTACCATGCACGATCTTACTGGTGGCACATTACATTACATCGCAGGACCAGTTCCTTGTCCCTACCCACAAAACACAGTTACATGGCAACTCCTTGCAGATTACTTTACTTCTCCCACATTACTAGGTACTTCTCATTACATCCAGTTACAAGACCAACTGGCATATGATACTTCACAGACTGTTGGTAGTGCATAGGAGATGCACTCACAACAACAACACGCTAATACTGATACAAACACCTACATGGGTCCACCACCCAACATGGGGTAATTATTAACAAGCACATACAACCACACTGTGAACCATAACTCCAAGGCATAGCACTGGCGCCTCTAACAACTGATGACTGCTGTTGTGGTCGGTTACACGCCGAAAACGAGGCGGGTCTGGGGCCCTCGGCCCACGAGGTGGACCTGCCGTCTCGATCATGTTGAATCATCCATATATGGCTCCCTGCTGGGAATCTACTGGCTCCTGGGCTATCGTGGGGTAATCCGAGAACCACAAATTGGATCTGGAGGTAAACGGTGAGATCAGGCGTCAGGGGACCGAAGCATGAACAACACAATCACAACAAATCTCTTGTCTGGGAACGACAGACATATTTACGTTATATTACTTCTTACACTGGGTGAATGACAATTAAACTGTTGAAGCATGAACACTGATGATCACTGATATTCACTACAATTGACTGAATCAAAACTGAATGGCTAAGGCACACATAAACATACCTGGAGGTAAACGTCAGGGGACGCTAGCCCTGCCTGATCCCATGGTATATATATATACCCCTGAGTTGCCAGCGATCACTACTCACGCAATGACAGAAATAACAAACAAAACAACTGTTACTCATTCAAGGCTGACCCTCAGTTGACAAAGGTCTGGCGAATTACTAAAGTTGTTTTACATAACTAATTCAAGATTGAGTTTGCTAGGAGGAAGTGGAATAAACGCATATTGACAACTGTGGTCGAAGGTGGGACTTACTGGGAGGGATCCTGAGTGTAACGAGTGGGAAAAACATGTCTCACCTTAATGCTATGAATACATACAATTAATATTATATAACTGTACCTGGGTATGATACAACACATGATCTAGTAACATTGAGTAGGTGAGTTATCCTTTATCAATGTTTCCCGTTCTCTGAGATTCTAAAAGCGCGGTGGATTTGAATGTTATGTAGCGTAATATGAATTAAATGGGGTTTATAGGAATGACAATGATGTGCGCAGTACAGCATGTTATGTATGTACGTTGTTTGTGTTATATAAAAATAATATAAACTGGGACGCCTTATCTTTATATTATAATGACCACGGTCAAGTAGGTTAGTTAACGTATATTACGCTCCACATATAATCTGTTTTCTCTATACTTCAGGACGCCTGGATTCTTCGATTTATATTTTAAATTCTTATTGTCTTGTAGACTATTTCATTTCCTGGAGATTTGTTTATTGTTCGTAGATTTGAAATTATGAGAGAACAAAGTATTATTTGTTTGGATAGATTAAACATTCAAGTTCCTTGAGAGAGATTGAAAGGTTGAATGCCTTAATCGTGAAATTAGACATATGAATGCGAGCTGGGCTAACCCACCAACACTGGCAACTTTTGCAGTTTATTGACTGTATGACACTAAGTTTCCATAATCAAATATAATCCGCAGTTGTTTTGTATTGAAATTTTGTATTTGCTTAAGAAATCAGTCAACATTTGCCCGTTGGTTAGCTTCGTATCATTAAATAACCGTATCGTCAATTTATTAGCTGAAAACCATTGTGAAAGGTCAAAATTGCGTTTGTATCACAAAAGTCTGACGATAACAGTTACCTATCAGAGTTGCCTAATCATCACCACTCTAACTTGTAATTTTGGAATACAACGCTCACCTAGTTATATATATATATATATATATATATATATATATATATATATATATATATATATATATATATATATATATATATATATATATATATATATATATATATATATATATATCGTTCAACTACTGAGCCGTTCAACTACTGAACCACACGGGCTGTTTAGACCAAGTATTTTCTACGAGAGGAGAAAAAGAAACTCATTATAGCTCTCTACAAAGGGATGCAGTGTTCAACCTGTGGGATACGTTTTCCCACTGACCAAACACTCCAGGGCATTTTATGCGTAAATTATCAGCCGAAAGCAAGTGATACCCTTCAATCCCAGATTTGTTAATAGAGGTGGTTGAAAGAGAATGTGAAGAAAAATATAATATAATAAGAGAAGGGAGAAGAAGAGATAAGATGAAAGAGGGGTTTGGTGGACATGAAGGTATATATAGTGCGTTCAACTACTGAGCAGCATTGTAGGAAACCTGTTTCGACCAAGAAAATGCAAGAGCGGCGTCTCACTAAATCTCAGTGTCGGAATACTAGAACAAAGTTTTCCAACTGAACAAAATCTCCAGTCTTCCCTTCATCAGAAGAAAGGAAAGAGAGATGAGGTTGAGGAGGATAAGACGGTAGAAGAGAAGAAGGAAGATGAGTAGGAGAAGAACGTAGAAGAGGTTGAGGATGATGAGGAGGATAAGAAGGTAGAAGAGATTGAGGATGATGAGGAGGATAAGAAGGTAGAAGAGGTTGAGGATGATGAGGAGAAGAAGAAAAAGGTAGATGAGAAGAAGGAAGACGAAGAGGCGAAGAAGGAAGACAAGGAGGAGAAGAAGGAAGACGAGGATGCGAAGAAGGAAGACGATGAGAAGAAGAAGGAAGATGAGGAGGAGAAGAAGGAAGACAAAGAGGAGAAGAAGGAAGACGAGGAGGAGAAGAAGGAAGACGTGGAGGAGAAGAAGAAGGTAGAAGATGAACAGCGGGAGTGGGAGAAGAAGATAGAAGAGGAGGACTTGGAGTGGTTCAAAAAAAATAGGGCATTTATTAAGGAGTGGTGGTGGGACACCTTTGGTCACCGAAGTTACTGAGGTGTCTCTTGTCATTGTTCACAAGTTATGGCTCTTCTGTAACTCATTCTCAAAATGTTAAAAAACAAAAATAATTTAATAAAAATGGATCAAGTTTTTCATTTTCAAAAGATTGGAGAGGAGCAAACAATAAATCCTGTAAATTTAGAAGAGTTTTATACTTATAATATAGAACCTCCCATAAAATTACCCCAAATTGATGTGGAAGATTTAAACACTGTAAATTTGGACAATTTGAGTGTTGTTTTAAAACAGTTGGCCGATTTAATTAAAAATCTGCCGCGAGTAATGTTACTGCTGCCACAAACGTGAAGTAAATCAGTTATATGTTATGTCTAATGGACCACAAACATGTCCACTGACCGATGCTAAAAGGACATAGCAGCAGTTTTAGAATATGTCTGCTTAGGCCAACACAGAAGTACTCTGGTGATGTCCCACACGACATAATGTTGTCATAGCCATAGTACAGCAGCAGACCAAGTCTCATGCTTTATGTTAACAGACACAGTTCTCTGATACACTGAACACATCGTTGGGCTGTCAGTACAACTCCTGCTGGCCGTGAAGGTCAGCACCTTATTAGGCTGCCTGTCTATAAATATTAAACTATGAAACTTCAAATATCACACCTCTAAGCAGTGGTAAATAATGTTAATATTTTTTATACCGGAATGTGAAGAATCTGGTAAAAGTTACTAAGGACTGTATACCTGTATACTTCATATAAGTTGTGGGTACTTGTGGTCGTAAGTCCAAACTCGTGCACCAGCTGGCTAACGTCTCAGGTTGACTCACTATATCTCCTTCACTCGCACAATCAAACACCAAAGCCTCGGTGTGTTGTGGACGCTACGTTAGAATAAGTAATAAATATATCAAGATATGACAGTAGATACTCTTAGCGTCACTAGCCAGTGTTGCCTCTCTCAGTCTTAGAGAAAAATAGAGGAAAAGTCTCAACCTTACACGGGGGTCCAGCGGGACCTTCGCTCGCATCACTCCTTGGGGGCGTCAGGGAGGCTGTTCTGGCCCTCTCGGCGGAGTCCTGAAGACCCTCAGTTGCTTCCGCACCAAGGAGATTGGCTAAGAAGGACTCATTGCTATAACTGAAATTGAACTAATAGCAATATCACCCCATTTGGTTTCATTTTTACTTAAATACTTTACGAAAAATTATATAAAACGGGTAATACAAGACTCCTTTTTGGGTACAACAGAGGCCATCGGATCACGAATTTTGCTAATTCGCCTAACGGCTCTCATTATCGTCTTCATTGGTCGAGACAGGAATTCAAGTATCCTTAAGTCTCTTAAAGGCTCTTTCAAGTACAATATCTGGAATATTTACTGTTACTCTATTAGCAATACCCATTGATATTTTTCTATCAATTTATAATGTGGGTGGTTATGAAAATGAATTTACACGTTCCCATATTGATACTTTACGGAAAGACTGTCTAAATCGTCTAATAAAATCATGCATGAATAACAAAGGGCAAACCTTCATCGATATCCCAGAACCCCAATTATTCACAACCCCAGAAATAACACCTGAATTTATTTATCTTTTGGCCATAAACGAATTTCATCGTATTGTATCCGGAATGTATTACAGATATAGGATATACGGGTTTCACCACTGACAACCAAGAAGAAATGCGAGCTGTTGAAAAAGTTTTGTCCGAAATGGAGGTTAATAGTTTAGGACAGCGAATTGATCGTATAACCACCGCCTCGGAGGAGGCTATTGAAGAATATAAACGTAAACAGCAAGAATTAGCCGATCGGACATGAAGCCGAACACTTCCATTATCTCGATACCACATGGAGAGCCGATATGGTTATACAGTAGTGACTGCGGGAAAAATTATTCCCGAATCTAAACGCTATGTTATTCCTTTTTTCATAGCTATTGTGTTTTATAATTATAAATTTAATCTTTACAAATATATTATCCAACAAATTTATAAAAAGACATATTTACATTTTTTTTCCTTTTAAATATTATATCGATAATATTTTTCATTTATTGGACAATGATTACACCATGATTAGATAATTTTTAAACTATTAGATATATTTACAAATTTATAAAATGGTCCTTCGATATTATATACTGTAGTATCTTATGTATCCACTTCCCGTTGTTTTTGAAGGGGGGATTTAGGGTCATCATAGCTGTAATCGTAGACCAAGTGCAGCATAAAATACAGTATTCAATGGAGGTTAGTGCAGAACGGAACGGTACCCACATTATTTTATCAAAGCAGTTGTATTAATATATTTTATTATGATATTAATGCATTACTATTTTCTTTCAGATTTACGATAATGAGAAAGATCTGTCTATATTTTTCAATGGGAGATGTACAGTCAGAAACCATAATTACTGGCCCACTCACACAAGCACGAACACACAGAGCATCAAATACCCTTGAATACTCGTCACCAGTCGTTCAGGTCATACCTTCCCTTTACTTTGAATATAATGTTATCTTTACAGCTGCCACAAACGTGAAGTAAATCTATTATATGTTATGTCCCACACTACATAATCTTGTCATAGTACAGCAGCAGACCAAGTCTCATGCTTTGTGTTAACATACACAGTTCTCTGATACACTGAACACATCGTTGGGCTGTCAGTACAACTCCTGCTGGCCGTGATGGTCATCACCTTATTAGGCTGACTGTCTATAAATATTAAACTATGAAACAACAAATATCACACCTCTAAGCAGTGGTAAATAATGTTAATACTGTTTTGTTTTTACCACAAAGTGAAGAATCTGGCAAAAGTTACTGAGGACTGTATACCTGTATTCTTCATATAAGTTGTGGTTACTTGTGGTCGTAAGTCCAAACTCATGCACCAGCTGGCTAACGTCTCAGGTTGACTCACTATATGTCCTTCACTCTCATAAACAAACACCAAAGTCTCGGTGTGTTGTGGACGCTACGTTAGAATAAGTAATGAATATATCAGGATATGACAGTAGATACTCTTAGTGTCACTAGTCAGTGTTGCCTCTCTCAGTCTTAGAGAGAAAAAGAGGAAAAGTCTCAACCTTACACAGAGGTCCAGCGGGACCTTCGCTAGCATCACTCCTTGGGGGCGTGAGGGCGGCTGTTCTGGCCCTCTCGGCGGAGTCCTGAAGACCCTCAGCTGCCTCCCCACCTAAGGAGATTGGCCAAGAAGGGTGTAGGTGTAAGAAAATCCTCTTTTTAGTCAGTTGTTCATTATCATTTCAGTATTAACATTAATGTCATAAAAAAAAGATAAACCAAAGTTACACGAACTGAAACAACAATAATTTATATTTCAACAAATAATATTGACAACTAATATGTCCTTTAAAACTGATGTTAGGAGTAATATCACAATCAGTGTGGTGATTAATGCGATGATGTTTGTGATGATGGTGTTTTTCTGTGTGGTGAGTGTGATGATGGTGCTTCTCTGTGTGGCGAGTGTGATGATGGTGCTTCACTGTGTGATGATGGTGCTTCACTGTGTGGAGAGTGTGATGATGGTGCTTCTGTATGTGGTGGGTGTGATGATGGTGCTTCTCTTTGATATATCTCATGTCTTATGGAGCCTATGTATCACATAGGCTTTTGTATAGAGACATTATTAACAACTAATTACAAGAATTTATTAACTTTATTAGACAATACTTTTAAAACAGTATAAAAAATGTTCATGTGTTTCTTTGTGAGTCACTTCATTAAACTCTCTAATTATTTCCTTGCTGGCCATAGAATAATGATGAACCACTGCTGTGTATCACATCATTACCTTGTCCCCTTGGCAAGTTATATTCATGTGTTATCAAAAAATTTAAACACGTCATGACAGAATATTTCTACCACACACCACCTTCTCTCCTATTCCCTTCCCCCTGTTCTTATTTCTCAGCCACCCGTGTGTGTGTGTGTGTGTGTGTGTGTCCGCCAAATAGGGATAATGGGATAATCTTTTTTCGTTGTTATGACAATGTAAATTAATTTGCTTATGAAAAAAAAATGCTGTTTCATGATAAGACGTCGTTTACAATCATAATATATTCAAATTATATATACCTAAAGCAGGTTACGTTATATTTCGTTACATTTCGTTACATATCATTACGTTACGGACGTTACGTTATGTTACTTTTTGTATGAAGCTATTCATATATATGTATTATTAGAAGTGAAAAATCATAAATATTATATTGGATTGTCTGCCATTAACTTGGTAAAACTTTTGTATTGACCAATACATGATGCCTTAATGAGCCTTAAGCTATTGGTGCTGATTATAGAACATTCCGTTCTTACTGTAAGGCTGCTTTAATTCTCTGACGCTGTTGTACACAACCGACTTATATGTTCCCACGGGTGGGGAAAGGATGGAAGGCATGCTGGGGCTCAAGGCACAGCCAGACATGAGGGATGGAGAAGTCATAGCATATAGTCGTGGGGGGAAAGGTTGGAAAAGAAGTTTAATGAGTTAAACAGAGGGGGACGACACCCCTTGTTTTACATATTATAGAGTTTGTTGGCTAACTAAGCTAACCTAGGATTTAGAATGAGGTTCCACAATGGTTATTTTAGTAGACAATGACTAGATTGATTTTACAATTACAAGTTTATTAACAACTTATACTGTATTACGTTATGGACTCACTTGAGTGTGACTTGTTAAATGTGAATTTATATCATCTAAGTTTTAATCTAAGGTGGATCACTGTGGGGGACATATATGGGTCGCGGGTTGGGTTGTTGTAGTGCAGGCAGACTCCGGGGCCACCAGGCGTGGGGTCTCCCTCCGTTGATGTCTTCCCCGCGTAGGTGGTCTGGGCTGTGAGGGTGGTCCAGGAGCTTGTCCCAAACCTTCTTCCCTAGGCGATGGAACCTGAAGTTGAGGGCCTCTGTTTTATTTCTTAGGTGGATGGTTTCCACTGTCTCCTGGTAGGGTGGCGCTTGGCCACTGGCTGACCTCAAACACTTGTTTTGGAAGCTCTGTAGTTGTTGTAGTCTGGTCTTCCCGAGTGTGACGAGTGGTATAGATGGGTACTCCAACACAGGCCTCACCAGCGTCTTGTACAGGTGAACTTGTATCTTCTCAGGTTTCAATTTAAAACGTTTTAATTTGGCTGGGGCGACTTTGGCTTTATTTAGTGTAGAGGTGAACCAATAGCCTCCAGGCTGCTGGCACGCCGAACAACATTGAATACATATGCCGAAAGAGATAACTACGAAATACTACTAGCATGTATTGGCAAGGGCAGCCCAGAACCTTCAGGAACTCCGCCGAGTGGGTCCCATAGGCCACCCTTCGTGGCCAATCTCCTTAGGTGCGGAGGCAGCTGAGGGTCTTCAGGACTCCGCCAAGAGGGCCAGAACAGCCGCCCTCACGCCCCCAAGGAGTGATGCTAGCGAAGGTCCCGCTGGAGCCCCGTGTAAGGTTGAGACTTTTCCTATATTTTTCTCTAAGACTGAGAGAGGCAACACTGGCTAGTGACGCTAAGAGTATCTACTGTCATATCTTTATATATTTATTACTTATTCTAACGTAGCGTCCACAACACACTGAGACTTTGGTGTTTGTTTCTGAGAGTGAAGGACATATAGTGAGTCAACCTGAGACGTTAGCCAGCTGGTGCACGAGTTTGGACTTACGACCACAAGTAACCACAACTTATATGAAGTATACAGGTATGCAGTCCTTAGTAACTTTTACCAGATTCTTCACATTCCGGTATAAAAAATATTAACATTATTTACCACTGCTTAGAGGTGTGATATTTGAAGTTTCATAGTTTAAGATTTATAGACACGCAGCCTAATGAGGTGCTGACCTTCACGGCCAGCAGGAGTTGTACTGACAGCCCAACGATGTGTTCAGTGTATCAGAGAACTGTGTCTGTTAACACAAAGCATGAGACTTGGTCTGCTGCTGTACTATGGCTATGACAACATTATGTCGTGTGGGACATCACCAGAGTACTTCTGTGTTGGCCTAAGCAGACATATTCTAAAACTGCTGCTATGTCCTTTTAGCATCGGTCAGTGGACATGTTTGTGGTCCATTAGACATAACATATAACTGATTTACTTCACGTTTGTGGCAGCAGTAACATTACTCGCGGCAGATTTTTAATTAAATCGGCCAACTGTTTTAAAACAACACTCAAATTGTACAAATTTACAGTGTTTAAATCTTCCACATCAATTTGGGGTAATTTTATGGGAGGTTCTATATTATTAGTATAAAACTCTTCTAAATTTACAGGATTTATTGTTTGCTCCTCTCCAATCTTTTGAAAATGAAAAACTTGATCCATTTTTATTAAATTATTTTTGTTTTTTAACATTTTGAGAATGAGTTACAGAAGAGCCATAACTTGTGAACAATGACAAGAGACACCTCAGTAACTTCGGTGACCAAAGGTGTCCCACCACCACTCCTTAATAAATGCCCTATTTTTTTTGAACCACTCCAAGTCCTCCTCTTCTATCTTCTTCTCCCACTCCCGCTGTTCATCTTCTACCTTCTTCTTCTCCTCCACGTCTTCCTTCTTCTCCTCCTCGTCTTCCTTCTTCTCCTCTTTGTCTTCCTTCTTCTCCTCCTCATCTTCCTTCTTCTTCTCATCGTCTTCCTTCTTCGCATCCTCGTCTTTCTTCTTCGCCTCCTTGTCTTCCTTCTTCGCCTCCTCGTCTTTCTTCTTCTCATCTACCTTTTTCTTCTTCTCCTCATCATCCTCAACCTCTTCTACCTTCTTATCCTCCTCATCATCCTCAATCTCTTCTACCTTCTTATCCTCCTCATCATCCTCAACCTCTTCTACGTTCTTCTCCTACTCATCTTCCTTCTTCTCTTCTACCGTCTTATCCTCCTCAACCTCATCTCTCTTTCCTTTCTTCTGATGAAGGGAAGACTGGAGATTTTGTTCAGTTGGAAAACTTTGTTCTAGTATTCCGACACTGAGATTTAGTGAGACGCCGCTCTTGCATTTTCTTGGTCGAAACAGGTTTCCTACAATGCTGCTCAGTAGTTGAACGCACTATATATACCTTCATGTCCACCAAACCCCTCTTTCATCTTATCTCTTCTTCTCCCTTCTCTTATTATATTATATTTTTCTTCACATTCTCTTTCAACCACCTCTATTAACAAATCTGGGATTGAAGGGTATCACTTGCTTTCGGCTGATAATTTACGCATAAAATGCCCTGGAGTGTTTGGTCAGTGGGAAAACGTATCCCACAGGTTGAACACTGCATCCCTTTGTAGAGAGCTATAATGAGTTTCTTTTTCTCCTCTCGTAGAAAATACTTGGTCTAAACAGCCCGTGTGGTTCAGTAGTTGAACGGCTCAGTAGTTGAACGATATATATATATATATATATATATATATATATATATATATATATATATATATATATATATATATATATATATATATATATATATATATATATATATATATATATATAACTAGGTGAGCGTTGTATTCCAAAATTACAAGTTAGAGTGGTGATGATTAGGCAACTCTGATAGGTAACTGTTATCGTCAGACTTTTGTGATACAAACGCAATTTTGACCTTTCACAATGGTTTTCAGCTAATAAATTGACGATACGGTTATTTAATGATACGAAGCTAACCAACGGGCAAATGTTGACTGATTTCTTAAGCAAATACAAAATTTCAATACAAAACAACTGCGGATTATATTTGATTATGGAAACTTAGTGTCATACAGTCAATAAACTGCAAAAGTTGCCAGTGTTGGTGGGTTAGCCCAGCTCGCATTCATATGTCTAATTTCACGATTAAGGCATTCAACCTTTCAATCTCTCTCAAGGAACTTGAATGTTTAATCTATCCAAACAAATAATACTTTGTTCTCTCATAATTTCAAATCTACGAACAATAAACAAATCTCCAGGAAATGAAATAGTCTACAAGACAATAAGAATTTAAAATATAAATCGAAGAATCCAGGCGTCCTGAAGTATAGAGAAAACAGATTATATGTGGAGCGTAATATACGTTAACTAACCTACTTGACCGTGGTCATTATAATATAAAGATAAGGCGTCCCAGTTTATATTATTTTTATATAACACAAACAACGTACATACATAACATGCTGTACTGCGCACATCATTGTCATTCCTATAAACCCCATTTAATTCATATTACGCTACATAACATTCAAATCCACCGCGCTTTTAGAATCTCAGAGAACGGGAAACATTGATAAAGGATAACTCACCTACTCAATGTTACTAGATCATGTGTTGTATCATACCCAGGTACAGTTATATAATATTAATTGTATGTATTCATAGCATTAAGGTGAGACATGTTTTTCCCACTCGTTACACTCAGGATCCCTCCCAGTAAGTCCCACCTTCGACCACAGTTGTCAATATGCGTTTATTCCACTTCCTCCTAGCAAACTCAATCTTGAATTAGTTATGTAAAACAACTTTAGTAATTCGCCAGACCTTTGTCAACTGAGGGTCAGCCTTGAATGAGTAACAGTTGTTTTGTTTGTTATTTCTGTCATTGCGTGAGTAGTGATCGCTGGCAACTCAGGGGTATATATATATACCATGGGATCAGGCAGGGCTAGCGTCCCCTGACGTTTACCTCCAGGTATGTTTATGTGTGCCTTAGCCATTCAGTTTTGATTCAGTCAATTGTAGTGAATATCAGTGATCATCAGTGTTCATGCTTCAACAGTTTAATTGTCATTCACCCAGTGTAAGAAGTAATATAACGTAAATATGTCTGTCGTTCCCAGACAAGAGATTTGTTGTGATTGTGTTGTTCATGCTTCGGTCCCCTGACGCCTGATCTCACCGTTTACCTCCAGATCCAATTTGTGGTTCTCGGATTACCCCACGATAGCCCAGGAGCCAGTAGATTCCCAGCAGGGAGCCATATATGGATGATTCAACATGATCGAGACGGCAGGTCCACCTCGTGGGCCGAGGGCCCCAGACCCGCCTCGTTTTCGGCGTGTAACCGACCACAACAGCAGTCATCAGTTGTTAGAGGCGCCAGTGCTATGCCTTGGAGTTATGGTTCACAGTGTGGTTGTATGTGCTTGTTAATAATTACCCCATGTTGGGTGGTGGACCCATGTAGGTGTTTGTATCAGTATTAGCGTGTTGTTGTTGTGAGTGCATCTCCTATGCACTACCAACAGTCTGTGAAGTATCATATGCCAGTTGGTCTTGTAACTGGATGTAATGAGAAGTACCTAGTAATGTGGGAGAAGTAAAGTAATCTGCAAGGAGTTGCCATGTAACTGTGTTTTGTGGGTAGGGACAAGGAACTGGTCCTGCGATGTAATGTAATGTGCCACCAGTAAGATCGTGCATGGTAAGAGTGTAATATCTGAGTACTTGTTGTTAAGTAAATAAGAAAAATAAGTAAATAAAAAATACGGAGTCTGCAATAAGCCCAGGAGTTGAGCCTGGTAGTTATATGTTAATAACATTTCTTTTCCCCTTTGATTTTATATTAATAAACTTGTTCTTTGAGTATTTTAGGAGTATTCATTTCTCCCACAGTAGTTACCTTTATTTCCGTCCAAGTGACCCTGATATCAGAATTACACTACCCATGTTCCTAGACCATCGGCATGCTACCAAAAAGAACTGAGGTTAGGTAGAACCAAAAATGAACTGAAGTAAGTAGAAAGAACAATTGAAAGAACTAAGACATGTTATGGTTTCACCCTTCTTTCCCCTTATCGATCTGGTCAATGAAAAACCTAACCCATTACCTAGTCCACTCTGCACGCTACCTAACGAGCTACATACTGTCCAGAGGGGGTCTGGTGGCAGCAACCCTTAGAAATTAAGATTAGAGTTAAATATTTCCCCTTAGAATTAGTGACCTTAGTCTGGCAGTATAATACCACGCATAATAATAACAACTATACGGCCTATACCATAAGTTAACTAGCTGCATGACCCAATATCAAGGAATATTCTTAGGAAATGTCTTTACTTATTTATGTCTCTATATTTTTAATTATCGTCCTGCCTCACAGCACATGATATATTATTTAATAAGAGGTTGTGTGTCTTCAGGTGCGACATGGGAACATCACTGACATAAACCAACCGGGATCACCAAAAAAGTGAAGCACTGTGCCATCATAGGCTTTCTCTTGCTGCTGATACGCTCATTCCTCCTCTACTAAGTGAAACGTTCGAATGTTGTCACTTCAAAGATTTGTGAAATTTTCTGTCTTGTCAAGTTATCAGTCAAATATCGGCCATCTAAAACAATTTTGTTAATTAATAATAATAATAAAAATAATAATAAAAGAATAAGAATATTATTGCCCCGGGTGAAAATAAATTAAAAAGTGTAATGTACACACACACACACATTATATAAGTATGTACTGTACACCCCGTCGACGTTGCGTGTTTGTGCCAAGAGTCAATTTGTCTGCCGACTAAACCTTAGTGCAGTGATTTTCAACCTATGTGCCGTGGCACATTAGTGTGCTGCGGCACATTAGTGTGCCGTGCAGCATCCATAGGTGTGCCACAGGAGTTTAAATAGCATTTGGATAGCATTTTAAAAAATAGCTTTTGAATACTTTTTGACATCACTGGTACTTTTATGGAGCGCATTAACCTCCTTTTTTTCAATGATGCAATAAATAAACAAATGTGTTGTTCATTAAAAGCCCAAATGGCAGTTTTAAATTCTCTCCTTAATTCAGTAGTGTAGATCCGCCGATCTTCATTGCTAGCCGTAAGATGAGGTAATGCTGATGGTGTGCCTCGACCATTTTAGTGCCTGGCTCACTGTGTCGTGAGATGAAAAAAGTTGGAAATCACTACCTTAGTAGGTAGTTTTCACTATTTAACGTAACATATATATATATATATATATATATATATATATATATATATATATATATATATATATATATATATATATATATATATATATATATATATATATATATATATATATATATATATATGTGTGTGTGTGTGTGTGCTGGTCACACAATATATATTTGAATATATATTAGTTCTTGATTTGATAAGTGGCAGGGCTGAAGTAAACACTTTATTGGTTATATTTTATAGTAGAAAAATATAGTTTCACAGGTACTGAGTTCAGTTGAGAGTATATTGTACCTTCTCTTCTACACTAAGCGAAGTATCTTAGTACACTTATATGGGAGAACACTTTAGTGAGTTGTTCACTGGGTAACAGGTGATATGAAATTCTCTTTCTCACGTACATCCTGTCAGGTGGGCGCCTTACAGGATACGCGTCAGGTTGTTGTTGTTGAGAGGCGCTGACCTCACTCGCTCCATGGAGGAAATGTCAACTCACCAATTGACTCATACGCATAGATGAATGACTTGGTGAATACATGGGTAATATACATTGGGTATATATTTAAATAATACAAATTGTGCTGTTACACTGCTCAGTGCGCTTAGCTAAACTTTTTCGTCATTTAAATGCTTTTGCAATTCCTGCCGAAAAGTTTTCTTAGAACTGATAAATATGATGGTAGGTATAATAAAACCAGGTAGGATTATACTAGAAGATAAGTATAAAGGAAGAGAATCCTGTAAGTCAGGAAACTGTGTCTCATTAATATAAGACAGGAGGTTAAGCTTATCAGAAACAATATGGAGATTTCTGAAACTTATATTGAAGGGAAATGGTATGGGGATCAGTTCAGAAGTAATATCTGTGACAAATGCAAGATGATGGCGAGTAGGCAAGGTTGTGCTTGCATTACTGCTAGTTTCACAATAGTCTGGTGCTATATGATAACCTTCTACCATTAAATGTTTGCCTACATCCTGACATATAAGTATCACACTGGTTTGATTCGGGAAAAAGAAATATTGCACATTATTGACATGTGCGTGAAACACTAACCTATGTGGTATTGGAGTGTATACTCATTGTTGTAGAGCTGTAGAGGCATTAGTTTGTAACAGAACTAATTCACATGCTTAGCCACAGTAACTAATGAAAAATTCTCTGATACTACTATTAGTTCAGTTTGTTTGTTCAGAATTAACATTCCCTCATTCTCTTTTAGTGGAAATGGTTCCAAATGCCATGCATTAAAAAAAATTGTGATTTTTAGTGAAATGGGGATTAGTATTTCCCTGTGTGTTAATGTTGCTTCTAATAAGGGATAATAATATTCCACTTCATGCTCCTGAAAGATAAGAGTTAGATGATAATTAGCTTCAGATATATGCAATGCGGCAATTAGTTGATGGACTGTGCAATGGCCCTATTTTGTTTCCTAACCGTGTCTGAAACTGCACTCATTTTATTTCCTTTTTTGGCCACATCTTCGGCGGTTGCCGTACCAAACAAGGTGTTCCATAATAATCCTACAAATTTAAATAGACCACGTTTTTGTCGCCTCTCAGAATGTAATTT
>NW_024748502.1:10448610-10460480 GCF_018991925.1 Homarus americanus | reverse complement strand
ACCTGCAGATGGGTCCAGTCTCACATTCTAGGTGGCTCACAACGGCTCTCAGGTTCTGCAGAATTTGGGTCGCTCATCATAAACTGAAAGGGAACCAGCTTCACAACCTGAGACTTATTGTCCAATTCATCGTGAGTGTCTACTTGCCAAATTGGTTCAACACCAAGGTCAAGTCATCGTTCTCCGAAGGTCTGAGGCATGTTCTCTTCCAGCTTGAGCTCCTGAGGAGTCAGCCAAGGAAGGTTGTTCAGATTGTGGAGCAGACTGTGAGGAGATCTTCCTGGTATGCTCATCCCGGGGCAGTTCTGCAGACAATGCTCTGCAGTAAGGATGAGGAGGAGAGAAGAGTGGCAGTCAAAAAGATCTTGAATATGAGACTTATGAGAGGATCTGGGCATGACGAATCAGTTGGTGACGATTCCTTCAGGGTCAGGAAGACTCCTGAAGTCCAATCTGGAGATGCCAAGACCCTCACTGATCTCATAGATCTGGATAACATCAGGCTGGCAGTGAGGCCCTCTTACTCTCTTAGCCCTCACCAATGTTCAAGTCAGAGCTTTCCTGGTTTTCAGCCCATGCATGTCCCTGCCTGGCCCTCGCACACAGAGTATAGGCGTTGTGTACAGCAAGTGGCCGAGGCCAGCAGTCACGTGTACAGCCAGGGAGAGGGAGGGAAGGCTACATCCTAGCTCAGGTGTGGTCAGCAGGGAGGTGATGAGTAGAAACAGAAGCAAGAAAGACATGTTCTCTATGGTGTGCAGCAACACCGGGTCGTAGTAGTAAAACCGGTTTTTGTATTTGATGATTTTGTTTTCGAAAGGAATATTAAATTTAATAAATGTGTCAAGATCATTCGTTTCACTATTCTGGATCATTTTCATCCTAATAAATTAACCTGATACATTTACTTTACTTTAAATAAGCTATTTAGTGGTGTTGGTAAAAGGGTGAGAATACTGAATTTTCATAAGATTTCAAGTTTAAATTTACCTAGCAAAAAATGAAAACTTTTCAAATCTGAAGATATCACATGATTCTGCACATAGAACTACATCATTAATACCATGGGCCGATTTTTCAAACTCAAAAAAAATAATTCGCCTCTGTATGACACACCCTAATATATATGTAACCGGTCGGAATTTACTGGACCTTATTTTCTCACTTGACTTGGGGTTTATTAAAGATTATTAGATGGTAATGGCAGTGGAAGCGCCCCTTAGTGAGAAATCCCGAACCAGCACAAGAGCACTTAAATTTACTAAACAAAATGAATTGTCCGTGACCCGTGGAAGGATAGCGTCTGTGACTGGGATGAATGAGACACACTGTAAAATTTACACTTATATTCCCTCCAACACTACAAACACAATCAATAAAGGTACACCAATATGCGCACCTCTTAACCTGAACTTAAAACACTACTCTGGGGAATAAAAGTTATACATGATGTTGAAATTATTAGAAACTCAGGCAATGCCTCATTGGAGAACAATAAGTTTAAGTATTAAGAAATGTTGCTTGCACACATGAAACAGGCCTTAAGGGCTTTCAACAAAATAATATCCAGCACTGAGAAAATGGTATTCAAAAATAAGAAATTAATAACTCTACAATGAATAGGCCTTAAGGGCACTCAACAAAATTATATCACCCCAACAGATGCACACTTCCTAACCTAACTTAACCACTACTCTGGGGAACAAAGGTTATACCTGAGATCGGAATTATAAAGAAAAATTAGATGCATTAAAAGAATTAAATCACAGTATCACTCTGGTTCCACTTAGTGACACAAACATTCAAAAAACAATACTCTCAAAATCATTTAGGAATTATTACTACACGTCAAGATAATATCAGTAACTGAAAAATGGTATTAACTACACACAAAAATATTGTCACTATTACCGAGATGTTACTGGATCCACCAATACCCGTGAACCATGCTCCACCCAACTCAACATACGCCCGTAATAAGGGAGATAAAATGTTCCTCTAGGTATCCCCTAGACTCCTGGTCTCAGTGTGTGACCATTTATTTACTCAGATTGCCTCAGTGTACTCTCAGTGCATCCATGGGCGGGAAGAGAGAAC
Organism: Homarus americanus; assembly: GCF_018991925.1. Lineage (NCBI taxonomy): Eukaryota > Metazoa > Arthropoda > Malacostraca > Decapoda > Nephropidae > Homarus > Homarus americanus. The sequence goes on along the minus strand of NW_024748502.1, from coordinate 10,458,383 downwards.
ACCTGCAGGTGACTATGGCCAGTAGGTAATACTTCTAGCTGACCGAGGGCACGTGGTGTTATGCACCCACGTGGTAGGAACTGATCACCCAATGCTGATGCTGGTCCCGTGTCGTTTTAGTTGTCGGGAGCACTCGTCCACTCAAGAGATCCCTTGATATCCCCGCTGACCAGTGACAAGCCTGCACTAATCGTTCCAAATGCGACAATCGCTAATCATCAATCATCAACGGCAGTCTCAAACGGCAGCCAATCTCTGGCAGTCAATTTCTCGCGGTCATGTGGGTTCTGACGGAAACCCTGAAATGAACTCGCTGTTAGCTCTTGTTAACTTTACCACTGCCCTATCTAAACCCTGTCTGAGATCGAATGAGACTTACTTGTTATACTGCAATAGCGCAACACAGGTGACTAGACCACGTGACTATTTCTGTGACGGACGTGCAGGGACGTCTTGTTTGTCTGAATGCTTCCCCGTGACTGAGAGAGAGCCCGCCTCGTGTCCTCTCAAGGCGTTAGCTTAGGCCTACGTGACATATTTTCTGCCTAACTAATAACTCCTTGGGACACCCGTAACATTATTCAGACTGATAAACGATCTATAATAATTTCAAATTCAATAATAGTCCCTTAACTTCATGAATCGCATCATTATTAATTCGGCAAATTACATTTAATATCACTTAGGCTTAGTTCCACAACCTCTCGCTATGTGCAGGGAGCGCTCTCTTCCCTCAGACGACCTTGAAAGCTCAGTATCGCCAATGGCGCGGTGTTTGAAATTACACTGCAATTTCTGAATATTACATATATATATATATATATATATATATATATATATATATATATATATATATATATATATATATATATATATATATATATATATATATATATATATATATATATATATACTTCATTTTTAGTCCATATAACACGCAGACTTTGAACATATAATCAACTACCTCACCAGCCAGGACTCGAACCCTCCACCTACTGCGTGGGACTAGAGAACGTTACCAACCATACCACTGCTTTTCGTGCTCTTGTGGTATGGTCGGTAACGTTCCCTAGTCCCACACAGTAGGTCGAGGGTTCGAGTCCTGGCTGGTGAGGTAGTTGATTATATATATATATATATATATATATATATATATATATATATATATATATATATATATATATATATATATATATATATATATATAGGTCAGATTCATGTGGGTAATGTCACTGTTCACTGCCATGCAGAGCAGAGGTTCGTACACAAAGAAATACATCATATTCATTAGCAGTATATATAGGTCAGAGTCGTGTGTGTGATGTCACTGTTCGCTGCCATGCAAGACATTGGTTCAGGTTGGGGGCGGGGGGGGGTTGCCTGTGGTCACTCCCCACCCAGAGGGTCGTCCCTAGTAACCTATAGGAGGGAAGAATGAGGGGAGAGGGAAAGAATGATCACTGAAGAATAGGCTAACATGCAATAAGTTAAACACAGGGAAAATATTTGATAGTTATGTTCTTACTCATGGGGTCACTTTATCACTGTATACCATAAAGAAACTTATGAGGAATAGTCTACTCCATACATAGGGGAAGTGAAATGAGAAGCTTTCTTAACGGTTCTTTGTTTATTAACGATGTTATTCAAAATGGACAATTACACTTTCAAAACAATAGCCTACCCTCTGAGCTAGCTTCACAATATAATATCACGTAAAGGGAGTTTACCAAAGGGTACACTTACTTACATATATCTCATCAGGTAGTAGGTAGTAGACAGCTGTCAAACAGGGAGGTACTACCTCCTGGGAAGATATTGGAAGCATAATGTGATGTCTAATGGTAGACCCTGCTGCCATATGGCATCACAAAAATTTTGACCAATTCCCAGATTGCTGCTCTGACTTTCTGCCTCATTTACACACAATTGCAGGGGTTCAATTTGTTTCTCTTACTATTGACAACACAACATACAGTACAAACTGTTGTTTCTCACTCTTGATTTATTTGTTTGTATTTTTTGTATTTATTTATTTATTTTTATTAGTATTGGTATTAGTATTATAATATTTATTCATTTTATTAACTATTATTATTATTATTGATATTATTATTAGTATTAGTGTTAGTATTATAATTTTTATTTATTTTATTAATTATTATTATTATTATTATTATTATTATAATTATTATTATTATATTTTCGCCCTCCAGGCCCTGATGTGGGTCAGTGACCTGTGCCCGGGTGGTCTAACCCCCCTAAAAAAAAAAAAAAAAAAAAAAACATGTTGAGCCTACCGACCCACACACATGTCTACACTTAAACTCTTCCAAACACAGACTGTTTGAAAATCAAGCACACTTGCTGTTGGGTACAAAACTCACGTCTTCAGCCAATCATCCCAGTTATGCCTATGATGTCACTCTCCCAGGTCACTGTTATTGGCTTATGCCTAGTGCACCCTCAGGACACTGTTAGCTTGGCCTGTGGCAAGGCAGGGCTTTTTGGCAGGAATGCATATATAGTATTTTCTCTAAAGCATGAAATAATTTTCTTTAAAAATCATGGAACTGTTACAACTCCCCTGGTCGCTTATATCAAATTTGGGAGATGTTGACAAAAATTTTATATTTTGCGAATTTTCGTTCCAAATCCTAGCTAGGAGTATCTTAACTTTATTAGCATAATAATCAAATTGACAATACAAATCATCTGTTTCTCAATAATTGCAAATCAAACTGTAATTCGCGAGATGTCAATTAACTCCCGAAAAGGTATGTAAGTAGATCTGAACTAAGGAGAACAGGTTGACACAGATGCAAGAAAAATAAATTCTACTACATGTCAAAATACTATTAAAAAGCTCTTAGTCTTAAGGTAATAAAACTAGAATTTGCTGAAAACAAACATAATAAAAATGTCAAATATGAAACGCACAAATCATGAGAACTAAAATAATGGATAAATTCAATATAAGACAAAAACGAAAATCAATAATGAAATCACCCTAGAATAAAAATCATTAATAATTGTAAATCAAAATACTCTCATAAAAATTCAGTTTAATTAGGCATCAACTCAATTCGAAATCAAGATCAATTCGGCAGCAAATTAATGAAAACAGTTCCATTTAAATGGAAACATAAGGCTTAATTACTACTAGTCATGCACAAAATGAATATATATAGAAGACGGATTTGATTGCAAATTTAATTTATCTCTGTTATTTTTTCATCTCCCTGAATCTTCAACATCAATTTTCAAAATGACTAACATCTCAACATATTAATTTTCAAAGGCAATTTACAGAACTTCTCAGAAGAGAGAATTTTTTCACTTTTTATCTTAATTCACTTAAAACTCTGGTTTTACGATTTAGGTATTTTTATGCTGACCAACCCACCAAAATTTATATCCTAACTGACCCAAAAGTAATGTTAATATTGTATTAGCACGGACAGTGAAACAATTGATCGTCGCGTCCACCTTACGATATTTTCAGTTGAAAATCAATCTTTTTCCCATTTATGAAACAAACCATAATAATAATTTTTTAAGCAATATGTTTACACCCAGCCCCCATCGCTCATATATCCATCCAGCCTATGTTTGAAGCTATCCAGCGTATTCGAGTTAATGATGATGTTTGGTAACTTGTTCCACTCATCCACTACTCTATTTCTTAGCCAATGTTTGCCTATCTCGCGCCTAAATCCAAATTTGTCTAGTTTAAAACCATTGCTATGAGATCGATCCTGGTTGGATAGTTTCAGTACCTTTGTTATATCACCTTTGTTTAGCCCTGACTTCTATTTATACACCTCGATCATATCGCCCCTCACACTATGTCTCTCGAGGGAATGCAAATTAAGATGCTTTAACCTGTCTCTGTAGTCAAGGTTCCTAATGCCCGGGAGTAATCTTGTCATTCTCCTCGGAATTCTTTCTCGGAATTCTATATCCATTCTGTAGTACGGTGAACAGAACTGAACCGCGTAATCCAAGTGAGGTCTCACAAGCGCAAAATATAGTTTTAGAACAACCTCGCTAGTCTTGTAACTAACACGCCTTTATATGAACCCAAGTACTGTACTTTGTTAGCCTAATCAGAGACCTAATCAGACAAGAATAGAATTTTTTAATGAATAGATAGAACAGACAGCCAGGCATGAAGGATGAGGTACTATGGAGAGAGACAATTGCGTGTGAAGATTATTTTTTTTAATAAATATTGCTTTACTGACCATAAATTGGCTGCATCTACCTGAACCGTGGGCCACATTAAATAGAATTTCTCAATCAATAAGCAGGCCGCACATAGACATGGTTCGGGCCACATGCAGCCACGGGCCGCCAGTTGCCCATGTCTGTCTTAGATGACTTCACATATACTACTGTACCTTATATGTTCTGGTATATCACACACACACACACACACACACACGCACACTGGAAAAACGCAAGACATCACTGGCTTTTGACCTTGTTGATCACTGCACTGTTATCAAGAAGACCATTGCACTAGGGCTGCCTACCAACCTGTTACAGTGGACAATACCTCACCGGACTACTCATCGCTACAAGGCACCCTAGACAGGCTACAGGCATGGACTACGGAGAACAAGGTCACCATCAATCACTCCAGTTACAGTGGGTGCCCATCCTCTCCAGTTAGTGTAGTCTGCCAAACTCATGGGTGTAACTATAGACCATAAACTGGACTGGAAGGCCCATGTAAATAACACTATCAAGGCAGCCTCGTACTGACTCTACATGCTACGACGACTCAGGTCACTTAGGGCACTCACGCCAGAGCTGATGACTATCTGCAACACATTTATACTCCCCAAATTAACGTATGCGTCACCAGCCTGGTCGTCTTCTCTCAATTCTACCCAACAACGTCAGTTAGAGAAGGTACAGAAGAGGGCCTGCAGAATCATGCTCGGTGCAGACTACTCCGGCTACAACAATGATCTCCCCACCCTGGAAATATCATCCCTCACTGACCTTCACCACCACGCACTAGCAAAGTTGGTAGTGGACTACTGCACCATCCTCGTCATCGCCACCTACTACCACCTGCAGTACCCCGCCCACCTCGCGCAGTCCGCCACTACAACAAAATTCAGCCCATAAGAGCCCACACTGATAGATATAAGAATAGCATCTATTGTTAAAATATTAAATAGCTCCCTATTTATGCACTGTACAGCCCTGTAAATGTATTGAACGTATATTATTATGTCTAAATCACATGTAAGTTGTATATTTTCAGCCACCAGCTGCAACTCTATTAATAAACTGCTTGTTACATATATACACATATATATACACACACACACACACACACACACACACACACACACACACACACACATACATTTTATTTTCTGTTATTCCGCTGGTCTCTCATCTCACAAATGATGATGGTACATCTGGCAGCAGGTAGTGATACAGTTTTTTTTTTTAGCTTAACAAATTTATTGACAAAGCTTGGAGTACAGTTTGCCTATTCTGAGTACTTCAGTCAGGTCTTGACACCGAGTTAACATTTGCAGAGGGTGGGTTTCCTCAGACACTTACTTTTCATTAACTTTCGGTTTCCATCTACCATGAGCGAACCAATCGCTTCTGGAGACGGCGTTTCTTGAGTACATTATCCAACATGTACTAACTGTCTAGAGATATTCTTATTGACCATATCATTAGTACCTCCTCCCTGGTAACTGAATTCAGCGGCTTAGTCTCTCTTCGTAACGATGGTGGCTTACAGGGCAGCTTAATATCACACTTATAACGGGAACTGAAGCTTTTCCTGTAGTGGGGGGACCAGCTAATAAATTTTCTACACAGGGAACATCCATCCCACAGGACATAGGATCATCTTCTCCACCAACTTCCCAACAACTCCACAAGTATCTGCCTCTCCATCTCCGATCAGGACACACAGCATCGATCGTATTCACAGTGACCATATTCCCATCCACACTGACGCCTCCGTGAACTGTTAGGTTGCACCGTTACACGCTTCCCTCACTCCATCAGTTTCGGCAAGGCACATCTACAGTACATTGGTAGGTGCCTATGGGATGGAACCTTAATAGAGCTACTAACGGGACAAGGTGTTCCAGAACAGAGTGCATTATGACTCTGGTGACATCAACTTCTCACTTCTCTCCAGACAACATCCAAATGGTCTGGATGTTGCAAGCACTGACTGTAGCCAACACGTTGACTTTGGATCAACACAATTAAGATCAGCCCTTTCATAGCCAACCAATGAAGGCAAGGCCTCTGGGTCAAAGAGAGGCACCAAATCATCTCCATCATCCCTAGATATTTCCTTCCATCCTGATGACTGCGGGATCAACAATCTACCAGATGGTGTCGTCAGGCTGGTGGCCTGGCTGGAACAATGATGATAGGGTCCCAGCTGGGGACATCTCTGCGTCCGGCATACCCAAGTTGACGAAAGGGCATGTTACAGTGACATTTTATCATTTTCTCCGTTGGGTTTCACTGTTTTGGGCAGCACAGGAATAAGCCGGCAGGGGTGCATTGTTATTGCCATCCTAGACAAGTTTTGCTGCTTTCTGACTGTTTACTGGTCTCCCTCTAGTGTGTAAGTGATGGAGGTATGACTCAAGTGGGGAAGTCTAGTGACATGGACTTCACACCCACTAGCAGGATTTTATAGACCTGCAAATACTGGGTTTACATCTGGCCCAAGGGAGATTAGTATGAGACATTGCGAGGTCATTACGCCTTCATGATATTATGCAACACAGTGTCTGTCTCGTTAATCTGAAAGTAACCCATGCAGGACAGCGAGAGAGAGCTAAAGGTGGTTATGTCATGGAATAGGTGTCATTAACTTTCAAATACAGACTACGGGTGTAATAGCAGTGGACAGGTCACTAGGAAAGGTGTTTATGGAAATCCACCTCATTATGTCAACTACACTAAGCTCTAATAAATAAATACAAACAGAAAAACAGGGGAAGGGCAGGGTGAGGGGGCAGGGGAGTGCAGCAGGGGAAGGGACATGTAGGGAAGGCTGAACGGACATCGAGTAAGTGTGAGGGTGAGGGAGCGGTTGGGGGAAGTAAGGCGGGGTTAGGGTGAGGAGTTGACGAGGCAGGGTTGGGGTGAGGGCGGATGGGAAGAAGGGGTGGCGTAATTGAGGGCTGGGCACTTGAGGTTGCCCCGTCCCCCGCTTCCCCATCATTAGTCGCTTAACTTTTTTTTCTTAAAGTATATTCATCATACAGTATGATAACATCAAAACACATTAACATCAAAATCAACCAAAAGATTATCTCAGCAACCTCAAAAAATATTATCAATTTCTAACATCAATTAATTATCAAACACAAATTCAATATACTCTAAAACTATATAATATCGTAGGCATGGTCGAACGGTTAAGGCACACAGAAAGATGATTTATGAAACAAACCACCATTCGCCACCACATGTAATAAATGAGCATTGTTTCCATAATTTTATTAATTTTTAATTGTTTATTTGCTTTCACTCTTTCTTTATTCTCTAATTTTGTTTTCTTATTCTTACTCTTTCGTTCTGTAGGTGAAGGAGGGGAGTTAGTTAACAAATTTATTGACAAAGCTTGGGGTACAATTTGCCTATTCTGAGTAATTCAGTCAGGTCTTGACACTGAGGGTGGTATCACTTCCCACAGCCATACACAAAGAAATACATCATATTCATTAAGAGTATATATAGGTCACAATCATGAGGGTGATATCACTGTTCACTGCCATGCAGGACAGTGGTTAATATACATTAGGAGTCATATTCTAATTGATGACTAATCAGTGTGGGCTAGCAAATTTGGGATAAGCAGCAATAATGTCCTCAAGCACCCCTGATTCAATGTAATAATTTCTAAGTTCAAGATACAATAAGTCAGGTGGCCTGAAGTCTTTGACATGTCACATTAGGGTGTGTCATAGGAGGAAAGATCAGCTAAAACTAATGGCCCATCACTTTTTTGGTAGATTTTAGTGTATATAAACAGGAAATAATTTCAGTTTCAATATTTTGCAACCTTTTGCTAGGTAAATTTTAGCGTGAAATTTATCGAAAATCTAACGTACAGCTGCATTAGTGCATTACAATTAAATAGTGAACATTGCTTTCTGACTTCATTCTTTAACAACCCAACTAACAATATTTTTTTTCTGTTTCAGATTCTGATGCATTTATAAGTTGATAATATTTGCGATGGCTGCTTGTGTCAGGATGAGGAATAAAAAATCCAGCCATCTCAGTCACTATCTTGGGTCTGGGAGAGCTCCTGAAGCCGGAGTTGCCTACATTGAGAGATGCTTTTGAGATACGGTGTTTAATCAGGCAAATCAGTGAAAAAGAACCAAAGAACTTACACAAACAAAGACATTGCCAGTGATATGACCAAAGCTGCTCCTAAGTAATAGTACACCCTGGCTAACGCCTGTCTAAGCCTCCAGTCATAACAAGTCAGAAGAAGATTAGTGAGAGACTGCTGTGCTGCTGGGGAAAAGGCAAGAGATATCTCTCTTGGGAGAGGAAACCAGAAAGTTATGACAGCTTGCTGCTAACTGGACCAGTTATTTGACATAATTACTTGCAAGTGCCCAATTGTTCTCTGTCCTGAGTTTGGATGCGATCGTGACTGTAAACCCGAGGCCCACATCTCCTGTATTTGCAAGCGTGAACTGAAGATTCCTGTGATCGAACTGGCATTTGTCAAAGCACAGAGAGAGAAGACTGGCAGTATAGGGGCTCTCATGATTTCTAGCCAAGATATTCTGGAGTCCAAGAGACAGGAGGCTGCCACAGAGAGACAGAAGAGGAGAAGAGTTGCCGAGGAAAAGAGACTTGAGAAGGCCCAGGGTGAGGTAAAAAAGGCCGATGATTGGAGTCAAGCTGATTCAGAGTTTAATGACTTCCCCATGGCTGATCCGGGTGCTGACCAGGAGAATGGTGACTTTGTCCCTAACCCAGAAAATAATGATCCCAAACCTTCCAGGCATAAGATTGAAATAGAAAGATATCCTGAGCATGCTTCTGGCCAGCATGCGACACCAATAATTGGTCTTCAGAGAAACTGCAGAGATAGCAACAGCTGCCTGATTGACGGTGGTTAGATAACAATTTGATGATGTTCTACCTGGTGATAGATCATAAACAAAGTAAGGAGAGCTCAGGAGAAACTTGTCAGTAACCTAGAAGAGGAGTGTGATAAGGGGATAAGAGAAAATGGAATCAATTGTTTGTTCTTTGATGGGAGAAAGGATGACACTAAAGTGTTCATGAAAGTTGGAGATTCTGACAAGTTGTTCCCTGCCATGGTGAAGGAGGAACACTACTCCTGCTGCAGTGAACCAGGAGGGAAGTATTTGTGGCATTTCACTCCAGAGAAAGATGACATCAGGAAACCAGCTGAGAAAGTGGCAGACAACATTGTGAACTGGCTCAGAGAGAGGAACGTAGACCAGACCCTGCAGGCCATTGGAGGGGACAGCACCAACACGAACACAGGGTGGCAAGGGGGGTCATACAGTGGATAGAGCGGAAGATTGGGAGGAAGCTGGTCTGGATTGTTTGTGACCTCCACACCAACGAGTTGCCACTCAGACATCTGATCCAGGAGCTGGATGGCAAGACTCTTTCAAACAACAGATGGTCTGGTCCTCTTGGCAAGATGCTGGACTCTGCCACTGAGTTAGAAATAAATCCGAGCTTTGAAAAATCACAGTTGG
>NW_024748502.1:10445926-10448510 GCF_018991925.1 Homarus americanus | reverse complement strand
CTAAATAGTGGTAGGTTTGGGATCCCCTTGTCCGGCTGCCGGTGATGGTGAGTGCAGTGTTGCGAACTTGGCGGAAAATCAGCTAAATCTAGCTGATTGTCCTTTCAAAACGCGGATGGCTTAGACCTTTTGAGGATAGCGGATTTTCTGTTGCATTTTCACTGGATTTGGCGGGAGTTCTATCGGATTTCGTTTACATGATGACTATTAGTTATTAAAACTATTCTGTACTCCTGCTGGAATTAGAAGAAAATTTTTTTTAAGTAAATACCTGTAGAATACAAGGTAATCAGTAACCCAACCCCGTCCCTTTGCTGACCATGTCCATTACACGTTCGAACTTCGAACTTCGTACAGGTACAGGACCTGTCCGCCTTGGGGCCCACCGCCCACGGCCCACCTAGGCCACTGCCAGTAGCCTCCCAGACATCACACTATGTGGAAGTGCTTTAATTAACCTACGTGGGGCCAACTTACGCGCGAGCATACAGAAAAATCTGGGAGGCGGCTTTTCTAGAGTTAAAGGACTGGCTTAAGCCTGTAGACAAAAAATAAAATTAAGGCATATTGCTTGTTCTGTAAATGCGAGATTAATGCAAAACTTTGTAATCTGAGAAGGCATGCAGTTTCAGTAAAACATGTCAAATCATCTGATCCATTTGCGAGTGCAAGGCAAGCAAAGCCACATTTCTCTAAATTTAGTAATACTCAACAACAAGCCACAAGTGAGGCCGAGAGACTGCTATTGATGGTAACTGCTGAACATACTGCATTTTTAACCGTGGATCATGTGTCGGAAGCTTGTAAAAAGGCGTTCAGTGACAGTAATGCAGTGATGAATATGAAATTGCATAGAACCAAGTGTAAAAACATTATAGTAAATGTGTTGGCACCACACTTTACTGAGAGTCTACGAAAATATATTGGTGATGCACAGTACAGCATTTTGATTGATGAGTAACTGACATAGCTCTCGTGAAGTTGCTTGGTGTTATTGTATGTTATTTCGGCAAGGAGTTAAAGAAAATTGTGTCAACTTATCTTGGACTTATTGAACTAGAAGATGGAACAGCGCAATCTATAGTAAATGCCATCAAGAATCTTTGACAGGATGTACAGCTGGACCCACAGAAGTTACTAGGAGTTGGAATTGATAATGTGAGTGTCAAAATAAAATATTGTAAAATCAAAGCTCAGAAATCGGTTGAATACAAGTTCAGTCTGTGAGATTATTGCAGTGAAAAGTGGACTGCCAAAACAAGTTGTAAAGCAAATAGGTACAATGGTAACATACAGTTCATCGACATCAAAAGCACAAGAAGCTCTTCTTCAGTACCCATGTCAATAGAGACTGAAGAGGAAGAAGGGGACAGCATAATTTTTTCGCTGAACTAAGTGGTGAGTACTTAACATTTGTAAAATAACTTAACATTTGCACATTGTTTAGGATACGCACGTAATATTGTGCTTAGCGGATTTCTAGCCGATTTTCACCAACCACATTTGACAACACTGGCTGAGTGAGTCAGATGCGGCCGGGACTCCAAACAAGGCAAACACACATTTGTTGAGCTGAGTGAACATTTACTCTTTTTTTTATCAGTACTGCTCTAGTGATTTATGTAAGGTGATCATTGGTTGTGTATTTGTGTTATATATAGTATGTGTATTGAGAGTTTAAGAATTAGATTACTGTTACTGTAGCTTTGTTAGGAAGAGTTGACCCAAAAACTTTGAATGATCAAGGTCCAGCTTATCATACACTAGTTTATTTTATTTTTAATTTATCATCTGTTAAGCAAAGTGCCAATGACATTGTTATTCACAGTAAATTCACTTTATTTATTTTAAGTGTAAGGTAAAATCTTGAAATGTGAACCCTAACCCTCCCTCTGAAGCAGTCAACGAACCTGCCCATTTGTTGTTGTTACCTCTACTCCCAGGATCTTACAAGTATTGATATATTAAGTTTACGAATCCCATGTCTATATTCCATATTGTAATATACATTTTAGCACTTAAATTATTAAAATTTTATATGATTTCACAAGACTCTAAACCAATGCTGCACTTAATAATAAGGGCTTTATCGAATTTCAACTGAACCCATAAGCATTTTAGTAACTCTGTGTGCCATTTGGCTCTCCTGTGGAACATTGCAATACATGGCATAACAGGTTGAAGATGCAATATATTATTTTTAAGCGGTCTTGAAATATGAACATAAACGAGCGTTCCTGCTCACTGGGGTGGGTTATTTATTGAACTACCACTGCGTTACTGAGTTTCCAATGCACCTGAAGTCCCGATTCATTGTCACCAAAACATTAAATCTTACTGTCTCTTGCAAACATGAACATTTCCATTATACTAGCCATCTTCCTCAAAATCCTTGACCTTACTCAGGCTATTTACATTTCCTGGAAACACAACATTTCGAACAATGCAAAGAATGTACTAAGAAAACAAAGCTTGCTTTTTCAGGCTCACTCATACTTTACCTCTAGACAATTTCTTACTTTGTGCAACATCCATGTCCGTCCTCCCATGGTATATTGCCCTCATTTGCAGGAAGGTGCTCCAC
>NW_024748502.1:10422457-10445826 GCF_018991925.1 Homarus americanus | reverse complement strand
GAAATGCGAAAGAATTCATCTCGGTCGTTCCAATAGCTGGGAGGCGTATCCCATGATCCAATTTGACGAAGAACCCTTAATAATTGAAACCGAATGTGAAAAAGATCTGAGGAGGTATATTGACAAAGAGCTGAAGTTTTCTGACCTTTGTGAGAAGAGTTAATCAGTCAAATAAATTGGTAGGATTTCTACGAAGGTCGTTTACATACCTTTTTGGGTCTGCCCCTAATGCAGCTCATCAAAAGTGAAATGCTTTCCTATTTGGAGTACTGTCATCCCATATGGTCCCTGAGATATGGCAGCGACTGTCATTTGATTGAAAACGTCCGAAAGAGGGCCACCAGACTGGTGCCTGCACTCCAGCACTTCGGGTTCCATGAGCGATTAGAACGCTTGCAGTTGCCTTGCTTTAGACGTGCAAAGGTGATTTAATTGAAGTTAATAAGCACCTGAGAGTACAGAGTCGTTTGAGTTGAGTGCTTATATCTGGAGCTAGCAGGTCACCCGCCTAATCAGTAAAAACAACTACATGTGCAGAAAAGCGTAGAGCTAACTTTTTTGGAGTGGGTGTAGTGAACTCTTGGAATAAACTGCCAGAGAGTGATGTGAAGGCACCGAGTGTGAACTCATTTATGACCAGACATGAAAAATACTGGGGTAGTTTCAGATACATTCTGGAGCCAGTAAATGCTCAGTATTTGTCAACAGTGTATAACAGAGACATGGCCGACCGCCAAACTGGCTAGAGTGCCGACCAGTGGTGAAGAGGAAATGTTTAGTAGTATACTGAATGAAACTATTTAAAATATTAGCTCATTTTGTCTCAGACTTGGACCGTTTTTCCTTAGGTTCATATTGAGTTAACGTTAATACACTCACCTGGATGATAAGGTAGGGGGCCCTCGTCTTAGCCCTGATGATCCCTGGGGTGTAGAGGGCCCTGTGTTGCACCAAGGCGGGGCCCCACATATCCCGTGGGACCAACAACCTCTTGAGTGACTGTACAAAATGTAAAAAAAAAAAAAACCTATGATACAAAATAAACCGCTTCACTACACATTAATGCTATGCAACAAGTTACTTTAAGACAGTGTCAAGCTTTGGTAACAAACAACATTAAATTGGTTTATATCTACAAGTTTCATACCAGCTGGATTCGGTAAAATGCTACTGACATCCACATAAGCAGCAAGGGCAGTTCCCAATGGGAGGTTCACGGCGCCATCAGCTCGATGAACAGGCTTTGTGTGAAATATAACATAGTCTAGAACTGCTTTTAGTGCTCTTGTGGCATGGTCGGTAACGTTTCCTGGTCCCACACAGTAGGTCGAGGGTTCGAGTCCTGGCTGGTGAGGTCGTTGATTATATACTCAAAGTCCGTGTGTTATATGGACTATAAAAGCATATATATATATATATATATATATATATATATTTATTTATTTATTTATATACAGTGCTATTAAGGTTTAGCTTTAAGTAATAAATCTGAGCCTTATAAGAACCTGGTGGAGATAATGAACATTATAGTGTTTACCCTGCTTATTGGTGTGACCAATAGTAGCAGGGGTTTGTTTCTCTATGCCTCACCTTAGCTTCGTCTTTATTCAAGACATCTTCATAGGCAACTGACTTTACAGGGACTGAGACAGGCTTATATACGAAGGGTGACCTTGCATAACACCAGGACAGGTCAATAATATGAGATCCACTTATCCATATACCACCTACACCGCACGTGAAATAAGAGCTTATACAAATGGGCGACGTAACAAGTCAAGTCAGGTCAGGTCAAAAACATGAGACCCACTAATCATCTACCTCAAATGCTTTCAAAGCATTTTTAACCTTGGGCCACTGACAAATAAGTTTATGTAACATTATCAGTTTTGTACTGACCATCACTAAGGTTTATAGAATTCATTTCCCTAATTAGACTTGCTTCAACCAGAAATCTTTCTGTGACACATGTTGATTTAAACACTTCCAAGAGATGATTATTGTTCCTTATTTGAACGAAAAGTGAACTGCTTTCAGATGCTGTTCTAATATTATACTTGTGCTGTTTTATTCTAAGTTGCAAATGCTTTCCCAGTCTGACCTACATAATTTCCTTTACAATTACTACATGGAATGCAGTAAACACTTCTATTTACATTCAAGGTTGGGCTATTCTTAATTAACATATTAGTAATAGTTGAGTCTTACTTAAAAACCACATTAATGTTAAGAAATTTAAGGGATTGAACTAACGGGACAAATTCATTGCGATAAGGTATAGTAAAAATATTCTTAAATGCAGGAATTTGTCTAGTTTGAGTACAATAAAAGGATTTTGGGACAAGCTTAATGATTTTTAATGATCTTGTCCCTCGTATTACCATCAAAATTGAAAGAGAAATAAATGGATCCTTTCCATTTCTTGATATGCTTATCATGAGAAATGGTCATAACTATAAATTTAAGGTGTACAGAAAGCCTACACAGGTGGACAGTTTCATACATTTTTTATCGAGTCGCCTTGAGTCTACCAAAATTAAATTTTTTTCTGATATGTTTTTGAGATGTTTGCGAATTTGTGACCCTGAATTCATTGAAGAACTGCGACACATGCAGTTCATTGCTCAAAAACTTGGCTACCCTTCACTGTTTGTTCATCCCTTTATTGTACTCATACTAGACAAGTTCCAACATTTAAGGATATTTTGATTCTATCTAATAGCAAGGAATTTGTCCCTTTAGCTCAATCCCTTAAATTACTAAACATTATGTAGTAAATGAAGTATTTTGTGTGTGTGTGTATGATAATAATAATAATAATAATAATAATAATAATAATTAACGGTTTGTTGAATGAGCATAGCAGCGGGAGGCTGAAAATATACAGTTACATAACTGGGTAATGGGTCACTGACTGATATATATATATATATATATATATATATATATATATATATATATATATATATATATATATATATATATATATATATATATATATATATATATATATATATATATATATATATATATATATATATATATATATATATATATATATATATATATATATATATATATATATATATATATTTTTTTTTTTTTTTTTTTACGAGAGTTAGCCCACCGGGGCACAGGTCAAACGACCCACAACGGGACCTGGGGGCGAAAAAATAAGAACAGAAAATATTTGAAACTAGAGAAGAAAAGGATTATACTGTGTTAATCTACACCACGAAGATGCCGCAAACCAACTTTTTAAAGTAAGACAGATTGTATAAGTATGAAAACACAGAAGAAGCCAGAGCATTCCACAGTTTGGCTGTGTGAGGAAAGAAGGTTATAACCGGTTATTCTCGTGAGACCGACATCCACAGAGAAAGGGTGGGCACCGCGGGCAAGACGTGTGTTGCGATCCCACTGCCTTGCCGGCGGTACACAGGATGCCAAATCCACCGAACATTGCCCGTTAAAGTACCTGTAAAAGAGAGAGAGTGAAGCAACATTGCGGCGAAGACATAGGGAAGAGAAATTGTCGACTAAAGAAGGAGAGTTAATAAGACGAAATGCCTTTGATTCCACCCTATCTAACAGTTGGACAGAAGAAGAGCCATCCCAGATATGAGAGCAGTACTCCAAGTTAGGACGAATGAATCCCTTATATACTTGGAGCAACTGCTCAGGAGTGAAGCGGCTACGACATCTGTACAGCATTCCCAGCTTTCGGGAGGCAGCTTTAGCTATATTAAGGATGTGTGATTTCCAGGACACATTTATTTCAGAATTTGGCAGAATGATAGCGTCCTGAAATGTAATTGGTGGGAGATCATCTAATTTAGAAAGTGTAATTGGTAAATACTGAGTTTTATTACTATTGAATTTAACCAAGTTTGTACCTCCCCATTCAGAGATGCTGCACAGATCCGCATTGATAGAAGTAATGATATCAGCTCTAGAAACAGATCAAGTTTGAGATTTAGAAGGAAGGGCAAAATGTGAAGAGTGAAGAATAGAATCATCAGAGTAAGAATGGATAGAATTAGTTGTAGTGTGAAGTAAATCATTGATAAAAAGAAGGAAGAGAGTAGATAAAAGAACAGAACACTGTGGGACACCACTATTGGTAGAGAAACAGCGAGAGATCGATCCCTCGACAACAACTGCCCTGGATCGGTTCTCAAGGAAGCTAGAGATTAGAAAAAAAAGTGGGGGAGAGAAACCAAAAGAGGGAAGTTTAGAAAGCAAAGACTTACGCCATACCCTGGCAAATGCTTTAGAGATGTCGAGGGCCATGCCGAAAGTTTCCCCATAATCCCTAAGAGATGATGACCAAAGATGGGTGCAATAGGAGAACAGATCACCAGCACATCTCGCCTGGCGAAAGCCATACTGGTGATCCGACAAAAGAAAATGGCGTAACATAAATATCATAAGTAACATAAGCGATCAAATATGATATATAATAAAAAGGTAGGGCGAAGGTCATCTGCAGGGTATTTTAGCATAATAACAGTGCACAAAGCTAACATTGGCTGGGAGTGAACACAGTGGTTCATTACGAGTTGTTAATAATTTTTCAATGATTGGGACTTGGTTGTTCTTATAGTGATCAGTACATGCTCGTATGGGCTGGAAGCGGTTGTGGTATCGAATAGCAATTCGCGGACGAAGATAGTGCAAAAGATTCTCACCATGGGTGGCAACCCTGGTTGGTTCTCTCGAAAGGGCAGTTCCAAAGATGTCGAGGTCTTTAAACTTCCAGGGGAACATATGAGCACGGGAATCGAGGAGACTGCCGTGGAAGCGGGTCAACAAATTGGAAGGTTACAGAGAAATAGTCCTCGGAATGCTGACAAAACTAAATTAGGCAGGGAGTTAAAACCTAAATACGAGAAAGGGAGGACTCAGATCACAGCTAACTTAAATGTCTACTACGCAAACTGTAGAAGTATGAGAAACAAACTGGATGAAATCAGGGAGTTGGTATGTACCGAAAAAATCGATATAATAGCATTCACCGAAACATGGATAAACTTAGAACCACGTGAGTTACCTGTCGAATACCAAATTGCAGGTTACAAATTATTCCATACCGATAGGCAGAGTAGGAAAGAAGGCAGAGTAGCAATCTATGTCATGGATAATCTGAAGTGTGAAATAAATAAGGAAATAAAAACAACTGAATACAGAAAAATTTGGGATAGAATTAAAAAATGGTAGGGAAAAATTAATCACAGGGGAAATATATAGACCTCCCAATCTTGATAGAGTTAACGAGCGACTTATTTGGGATGATATACACAGGGCATCTAGACATAGCAAAGTCTGTACAGTTGGTGACTTTAACTTTAGTCAAATAGATTGGATCGACCTTACTGGTAACTCTGAATCAGAGGATTTTCTTGAAATAGTTCAGGACTGTTTCCTAAGTCAACATATAGCTGAACCCACCCGGGCTAATAATATACTCGATTTAGTTCTGTCAAACAGAGAAAACCTCATTACTAATGTCGAGGAAGGGAAGGAATTTGCTAACAGCGATCACAAAGAAGTAAGATTCAAATTAGAATTTAATGGTAAATGCAAGGAAAATTCCACTAATGTCCCAGATTTCAGAAGACCTTTGTTAGTTTGAAAAGGCAGCTGAGAGAAGGGGTATCACGTTTGGGATGGATTACATGACCTAATGTGAGGTGTTGACATCAACATAAGTAAATTTGCTGATGACAGCAACGGGATATCAAATGAACAACAATGTTATTGTAAGGGCGGAAACCATCTTCCTGCTGGTTACCGCTGCTAACTCGCTCGTTTGCTGGTGCGGACGACACTTGGGGTGGTTGGACAGAGGTGAGAACGGCAGGGTCTATCTGGGTCACGGGCAGATTCAACCCAGCCGCCATACAGTCACTATCTAGCTACCCCGCTGTTCGTCAAATTCTGGCTGTGATCTCAACGTAGGTCCTGGACTTGTGGGCTGTGTCCCCAGACCTTCACCTATCGACTGTCAATTCTCTGGTCATCTATCACTACCATTCTACTAACGTCAGTTCATCTCATTCCGTCTGTGCCCTGGTGTTCTCCTGCCATTTCAAGACGTCGCTCTAGTGTGGAGTTGAATGGACGCTTCCCTACCCTGGATGTGCATCACCGTGTTCCAGAACCTTCCCCCAGGGCCACTGCCGTAGGAAATATCTGTTCATTGTTTGATTCTATCAGTTGTTGACTCCCATTAATTGTTTGATTCTATTAATTGCTGACTCCCATTATTTGTTTGCTCCCTTTAATTGTTTGCTCCTTTTAATTATTTGCTTCCATTAATTGTTTGACTCCATTAACTGTTGACTTGACTTAATTGTTTGACTCCCGTAATTGTTATTTGATGTTTGTTGAGTGGTGTCAGAGTTTTGTGTTATATTTTTTATAGTAAAGAGATGTCAATCTCAAACGGTTGTTTGTTATTCCTCAGAAAACCTTGACTTTCCTTTATTAAGATCCTGATTAGTCTGGTTAGGGATTTCTATCCCTAAGTCCCAGGCCTTTACAGTTATCGAGAAATCTGACTGTGAGAAAGATTTAGGAGTAATGATGAGTAGGGATCTTAAACCAGTAAACAATGTGTATTTGCTCGAAACAAGGCTAATAAAGTACTTGGGTTCATACTAAGGAGTGTTAGTTACAAGACTAGCGAGGTCATCCTAAAACTATATCTTGCGCTTGTGAGACCTCACTTGGATTACGCAGTTCAGTTCTGGTTACTGTACTGAAGAATGGATATAGAATCCCTAGAGAAAATCCAGAAGTGAATGTCATGACTAATCCCGGGCATTAGGAACCTTGAGTACAGAGACAAGTTAAAGCATCTTAATTTGCACTCCCTCGGGAGACCTAGAGTGAGGGGCGATATGATCGAGGTGTATAAATGGAATTCAGGGCTAAACAAAGTTGATATAACAAAGATACTCAAACTATCGAACCAGGAGCGAACTAGTAACAATGGTTTTAAATTAGACAAATTTAGATTTAGGCGCGAGATAGATAACATTGGTTTGGAAATAGAGTAGTGGATGAGTGGAAAATGTTACCAAACATCATCACATCATCATTAACTCGAATACACAGGATAGCTTCAAACATAGGTTAGGTGGATATATGAGAGATAGGGGTTGGGTGTAAATGGGACTGCCCAGTATGGGTGAACAGGCCCGTTGCAGTTTCCTACATTCTTATGTTTTTATGTTCTTATGAGGTCGTGTTGGTGATCAGAGAGAGCCGAGAGTATCATTGTGTTGCGGGCTTCTTGATATGTAGAGTAGGGGGAGGGAGGGATATTATTGATTGCCCTCTTTTGCACCTTTTCTAGGCGTTTCCGTTGTGTGGCATTTAGGGAGGAAGACCAGGCAGGGGAGGCATAGGTGAGCTTTGGAAATCTGAATATTGATTAAGCACAGAAGGGCTAGGGCGCGATAATTCCAAGGGACTAGAGTGGGCAGAGGAGGTGGAGACGAAAACTGGAAAATTTGAAAATAATACTAACGTGTGTTTTCCAATTTAGTTTGTTATCTATAGTAACGCCGAGGAGCTTGGTGGAGTCCACAACCTGGAGTGTGTTGGGGCCCAAAGTAATGGAGGAGGAAGGGACAAGTTCAGAGGAGAGATTGATGTGCATAACCATGGTCTTGGTATGGTTGATGGTTACATTGTGTGAGGTCACCTCACGTAGGACTAGAGTGTGTTTTCCTGGGGCTGGGATAGGGCATGTAGCTGAGAGGATAGATAGGGTTCTGTCAGGGGAGGGTACCAAGCCAGAAGTGTGTCTTAGTGTACGAGGTAACGACATAGGAAAGGTTTGGAGTGAGGAACTTTTCAAGAGGTAGAGGGAGGCGCTGGGGAAGGTTAGAGATAGGGGAGGGATCCCGTAAGTATGTGGTGTCTTGCCTAGAAGAGGAGTTGGTGGTGAATGGCTGTCCACGGGTTCGATTCCCGGGCCGGTGGAAGTTGTTTGGACATACTTCCTAGCCCCCATTAGTCCCTGTTCACCTAGCAGTAAAGTATGTACCTGTTGTAAGTCGAAAGTTGCGAATTCGTATTCAGGGAGTTGTTGGAGCTTCCAATAACTTGATGACATAAACCATTGACTCTTCAGGCTTCTACGCCCTTAACTCATGAGACATAAAGGCAAGCATGAACTTAGCATGCTTCCCTGTTGGGCGCTGTAAACGCTTCTGCGCTTCACCTTACACAAGGATGTAGGGGGGTGCCCAATAAAAAAAATAAAAAAATAAATAAAACACCTTCTCTCGGCTGCCAGTTCAAACTATCAAAATTTGCCCTTCTGAAATCTGGGACTTTAATGGAATTTTCCTTGCGACTGCCATTAAATTCTAATTTGAATCTTACTTCTTTGTGATCACTCTTAGCTAGTTCGTTCCCTACCCCGACATTACTAATGAGGTTTTCTGTGTTTGCCAAAACTGAATCGAGTATATTATTACCCTGCATGGGTTCGGGTATATGTTGAGTTAGGAAACAGTCCTGAACTCATTTAAGAAAATCCTCTGATTCAGAGCTACCAGTAAGGTCGACCCAATCTACTTGAATAAAGTTAAAGTCGCCTACTATACAGATTTTGCTATGTCTGGATGCCCTGCGCATTTCATCCCAAATTTGTCACTCCTTAACTCTATCAAGATTAGGAGGTCTATATATTACTCTTATGATTATTTTTTCCCTACCATTGGTTAATTCTATCCAAATTATTTTTGTATTCAGTTGTTTTTATTTCTTTATTTATTTCACACTTCAGATTATCCCTGACATAGATTGCTACTCCGCCTTCTTTCCTAATCTGCCTATCGGTATGGAATAATTTGTAACCTGCAATTTGGTATTCGACAGGTAACTCACGTGAGTCTAAGTTTATCCATGTTTCGGTGAATGCTATTATATCGATTTTTTCGGTACATACCAACGCCCTGATTTCGTCCATTTTGTTTCTCATACTTCTACTCTTTGCGTAGTAGACATTTAAGTCAGTAGTTTTCTAAGTCCTCTCTTTGTCACGTTTAGCTTTTAACTCCATGCCTAATTTAGTTTTGTCATAATTCCTAGCACTATTTCCATGTAACCTTTCATTTTGTTTACCCGCTCCCACTGCAGTCTCCTCCACCCCCGTGCTCCGTGCTCACATGTTCCCCTAGCAGTTTACAGACTTTGACATCTTTTGAGCTGCCCTCTCGAGAGAACCAGCCAGGGTTGCCACCCTATCCCGAGACAGATGCACCCCATCCCTAGCATAAAGGTCCCTTCTGCTGTAGAAGTTGTCCCAGTTGTCAATGAATGGGACTGATATTGATTTGCAATACCTGTCAAGACGGCCGTTGGCACCAACTGTCCTTGACAACCATTCACCGCCAACTCCTCTTCTCGACAAGGCACCACATACTATCGGGATCCCTCCCCTATCTCTAACCTTCCCCAGCGCCTCCCTATACCTCTTGAAAAGATCCTCACTCCAAACCTTTCCTATGTAGTTACCTCCTACACTAAGACACACTACTGGCTTGGTACCCTCCCTTGACAGAACCCTATCTATCCTCTCAGCTACATGCCCTATCCCAGCCCCAGGAAAACACACCCTAGTCCTACGTTTCCTATCTCATGCACAAAAAGTCCTATCTAAGAACCTCACCTGGCTGTCCCCAACTACCACGACTTTAAAACTGGGCAGGGTCTGAACAACTGCCCTTTTCTCTCCTGGCACCACACCGTCCTGCCACTTCTCTTCCTCGCCCCGCCTCTTCCCTTCCTCGTCCTGCCTCTTCTCTTCCTCGCCAGCTTCCTCCAACACTTGGTAGGGGTTACTGCACTCCACACCCTGGTCAACTTTCCTGAGCCTGACCCTATTCCCCTTGGAGACAACCACTCTCCACGCCTGCTTCTCCTGACCCTCCTTCGCAGGTGTCCTGCTAGGCAGGACACCTGCATGAAGGAGTTCAGTCCTGAGCGCTACGTTCTCCCACTTTAAAACGTATATCTCTCTCCTCAACTGCCCCAGCTGACTTAACAGAGTGGCCAGGGGGTCGTCTTTCCTCACACACTGTCCCTCTTTCCCCACAACACAACGATCTACGGCGGCCATTTCAGATGGTCATTAACACAAGAACTTAGGGCATGTCCTTCTCCAAGCTTGAAGGTGACTCGAGAGGCCAATACGGGACCGGCAGGGACGTCTACATATGCTGCACGTGTGGAGGGATGGCGGTAGCGTCTTTTCGATGCTGGCGCTTGCCTGCCTCATGTGGTGCTGCCCCAAGCGTTACGGTGTGGAGTAATCGTCTCCCAGGTGAGGGGGTTGATTTAGCACTATTTCAGGTTTGTCTTAATACTATCCTTATACCTTTTCTGTTCCCTGTCAGTGTTACGCATGCCATTCGTTAGGTGACTGTAAAGTAGTTGCTTTGGCAGTCTACTGTCGTCCATGCAGGTAACATGGCCAATCCAACGTAGTTGTTCATGGACAATGGTAGCCTCGATGCTCCTACAGTTGGCGTCAGCAAGATTACTAGCATTTGTTCTTTGTCTTCTCAGCGAACTAGGAGGATGAACGTAGACTACGTTGGTGAAAGTTTTCAAGTGCCTTGAGGTGCCTCTCTATAGTTGAAGACACTGGTACAGAGTCTGCCATACGCTCTAGATCAGTGGTTCTCTGAGTCCCAGGTCACATTCCTCCCCTTGCGATCCCAGATTTCCTCAATTCCTCCCCCATTTTGAATTGTCATCTAGTAATATTTTCACCATTATACTTTTACAGTGGTAATTATTGAAACAATTTATGAAACTAAATTGCTTTATTAATTGCCATCAAATGAAAAAAAATCCTTATTTCAATGAATCATAAAACTTTCATTTGATTTAATGCCCACCTTGGCCTGCGTGCAGAGAAACTAAACTAGAAAACCGAGGAACAAATCCAGTTAGTTTTGCTCGAAGGTCACCACGCTCACAAATGTTGAGACGTCCTCGTTTTTTAGTCAACATATCCGTAACAGCACTAAAGGCACATTCAACCAAGTATGTTGTTGGGAAGGGCAAAAGCACTTGCTGAGCCTCTATAGCTATTTTTTATATTTGGCAACAACTTGGGGATCCAGCCACATGAAGTGTTGTTTTGAAGCATGAATCGGTTTCATACTGTCATCATTTTGCATGTCCATTAGCTCGTCGATCTGATCAGACTCCATTTTAGCCAGGCAGTCATTATTTTCCCAGTTAAAGAGAAATGGCTGAGCAATCCAAGAAGGGAAGTCCATTTGCTTCAGATCAATGAATCTGTCGCTCAGGTCATCATGGAGGTTGGAGAGGTGTTCTGAGATTATTTGTAAGACATTTTGTGATGGATCACATTTACTGATGTGGGAAGTGAGAGAAGTTATTTCTCATGACCTGGGCCTTCAAAAAATCCAGTTTACTGATAAAACCAAACATTTTGGTTTTGCAATCCATGAGAGTCTTCTGTTCACCTTGCAGTTCCTTATTAATGCATTTAATTTACCAAAAATATCAGCCTTGGCTTCATTGGATTTCATGAACTGGAAGTCCTCACGATCAACGTGCTCATTTTCCCTATTTTCTGTGAACATCATCCAACACTTTATTCCTCACATAATTCTTTGTCCATTCATGATTCATATCTGAAAATGTTTGCAACATAATTTACTTGAAATGGTGTGTTTCCTGGTAAAAATTGGAGCAAGTGTGGAGTGGAGTACAATATGCCAGACTGTCACTTGGAGGCTCATATCACTATTGGCCGAGGGTACGAATCCGGAATTGCCAGTGACTGTCTGAAATATCGCTAAATGTTCATTGGTTTTCACTAAAAAAAAAATTATCGTCTCAACTAGTCCGCAACTGTCAACAACTGGGAACTTTGTTGAAAAAGACAAGCTTAGATATGAAGCTTGTTTTCCAGTATTGTCCCATAATATATTTCAGACAGTCACTGCCAATTCCTGATTCGTACACTCGGCCAATAGTGATATCGGACTTCACATCCAGACCGCCAGTTATTGGCAACTTGTAATAGCCAGAGTTATCAAATGACACCCGAGCATCATATTAATATGAGCACGCTTTTCAATCCTCAATAATTGAATAGTCCCAAACAGGATTAAGTCTGGAGCAGCAGTTTTTTGTAAACTGTTAATTCGTGATCGCCCTTATAGTTGTGTATATTGGTATTTCGTTTGATACATATACACAGTGTACAAAGTACATTCTTTCCCCGTTAGGAGTTCCTCCCCTGACTGAAATTCCTCCCCAATTCCTCCTCTGGCTAAAATTCCTCCCCTTGGATTTGAAATTCCTCCCCTGAGAGCCAAGTGCCTCCCGTTTGAGAATCACTGAGTCTAGATGCACATCTGATCCGATGTTGAATCTCTACATTGATGCCCACATTGGTGGACAGGTGGGAGCCAAGATACTGAAAGTGGGTAACATTAGAGAGGGTAATGCCGTTAACCTGAGTGGATGGTGGAGATATGACTGAACCAGCGGCAGGCTGAACGAGAATCTGAGTCTTACGTACATTCACCTCAAGGCCGAAGAATGCATACGCATCTGTGTAAGTGTTCAGGATCTCCTGTAAGTCGCGTTCATTGTGAGCGACGAGGATGAGGTCGCTTGTAAGCTGGAGTCGTCTTATGATGAAAAGTTCCTTCATCCGGTACTGGATGTCTACCCCGCCGGTTAAATTGGCACTGGAACGAGTAAGGAAGGCAGCCAAGTAAATGGAAAAGAGAGTTGGTGCCAGTAGACATCCTTGTTTAACCTCGTTTGGATGGGAAAGAAATCAAACGGGGTGCTATTGTGCAGGACACTGCCGTTTAAGCCATCGTGGAGTTGCCTCACAATGACGATGAATTTTGGTGGGCTTCCAAAACGGCCGAGGCTCCGCCTGAGAGCTTCCCTGCTGAACGAGTCGAGGGCTTTAGAAAGGTCGATAAAGGCCATATACAAGTCATGACGCTGTTCTCTGCACTTCCCTGTATCTGGCGGGCAGCAACGATCATGTCAATGGTGCCACGTGATGGGAAGAAGTTTTCCGCCTCAGGAAGAAATCTGTTTAGGAGGACTCGGCCATTAGTCTTGCCAGCTACGTAGTGCAGTGAGATCCCGTGGTAGTTGCCACGATTTGTTGATGATGATGATGATAATAAAGTAAAGTGGCAAATTAATTTGCCATAGGAGAGGAGAGGAAAGAGAGAAGGAAAGAAGAGAAAAGGAAAGTTTTCATTAGGGAGTAATAGCAGGTGGGCTGTTCACCTAGGTGAGTCGAGGTGATTTGTTGAGGTGGTGGCCACACACAGCAGACGCCTGCTCGCTCAAGAGAGGCTGGGGGTGGGGAGGGGGGAACTACTCTAGCTAGACATTCATTAGTGTAATGTGTGTTTATTCATGTTTGTTAAATGGTGGTGTTATTTGTTCATATATATGTATAAAGTGGGTCTGGTTCTTCTATGTTAGCATGGAGGCTCTTGGGCCATCTTCTATGTGTTCTTGTGTTTTATTCTTCTTTTAACTGGGATAAGATTGGGTCCTCCAACTCTTCAAGTTTGCTCAAAACTCTCTGAACGTGGCTGTATATACGTGTGTTCATTGGTTCGATACTGTATAGTTCATGAAGTTTTAGTATTCTGGTGGTGTATGGGGGAAGTTGTTTTGATGTTCTACGGATAGTTTTGCTTTGTACCGAGGTGGTATTGACAAGTGCTTTGAATAGGTGTGGTTGGATGTTAGTGTCCAATTTGCCGAATCTTCGTAGTTTTGTGAGTTGTGACTGGGCAACCATTTTGCGTGTATTATGTGTTCTCTTATACCTGTTCTTGTTATTGTGAGTCGCAGTATTTCCCTTCGTTGGAGTTATTGTGTAAGTTCGTTGTTGAGTGTGATTGGTGCTGGGTTTGTTTTGGCAATGTGAATGATCTTTAGTTTCTGCGTATTAGTTTGATATTTCCACTTTTTTCATCATTATTTATTTGCTCGATGGCGTAGGTTATTTTTCTGCCATCATCATTTTGGCCTGGCCTGGATGTCGGATGATTTGGGTGACGTCATCGGCATCGACTATGTATTCTCCGTGGGTAGGAGGTGGCATATCAGACATGTATATCGTGTAGAGTGTTGAAGAGAGGTTACTTCCTTGTGGTACTCCGCTGTATAACTTGATGCTTGGGCCTATGTGGCTACCAATGATGATTTTTGGCCTCTCTGTTATCAAGGAAGTTACAAAGAAAAGAAGTGAAGTTGTTGGGGAGTTCTTGGTTGGTTATTTTGTATTTGAGCCTTAAGTGCCAGACCGTGTCGAATGCTCTTGTTACGTCCCTTAATAATACGTTACATTGATCTCTATTGTGCACTGCGTTAGCTATGTTTTCGTAAACTGGGGCTGTAACTGTATGGGTTCCTCTATGTTTTCTAAATACGTGCTGCCTGTGGTTGTATTTCTCTTCAAGTTCGAGGTGTGCTCTCAGTCGGTGGTTCATGATTTTCTCCAGGAATTTTCCCGGTGTTTCTAGATGAGAAATTGGTCTGTAGTTTGATACTTGTGTGGGGGATTTACCTTGTTTGGTATAAGTCCTATGCTCGTTGTTTTGAATTTCCTCGGAAAGTAACCAGAGGCAAGTGATGCATTAAAAATGTTTCTGAGTTGGTGTATCATGTTGTTTGGTAGATACTGGAAAATGTGTTTGTTTATTTTACTGATGCCTGTAGCTTTGTTCTTGAAACTGGCTATTGTTCTGTCACAGTCTGACCGGTCTTCCCTTCTCCCATATATTTCTCCAAGAGAGAGTGGACACGGCTGGTGAACAGAGGTTCTCCTGCTTTATCCACTTCGGCTGGGATGCCATCAGGCCCTGTGGATTTGTTATTTTTCATCTGCTTGGTGGCAGCAGCTAACCTCTCCAGGGATGGAGGATAGCTATGGTAGGTCAGCTCTGGGTGCTGAGCGACCTGCTGGGTAGTCAGGACAACCCCATCAGTGTTTTGGTTGCGAAGAGAATAGTAGTGCTCTTTCCACTGCTGACGGATGCCTTCTTCATCTTTAATGAGGGAATTACTGTCGGATAAGAATAGGGGAACCGCGCCATGAATTATTGGGCCATATATTGTTTTAGTGGAATTAAAAAATCGCAAATGATGTGTTGACCCGCATTTTTTTCATTTCACGCACTATATGTTTCCACCATTCGTTCTTTAGTTTGCGAAATCACACTGGGCCGCCGCTTTCTTCTCGTGGAAGGTATCAGCTTTGGTTCGAGACTAAGCGTTGTTCTGCCAGTCAATGAAAACAGCACTTTTACCATCGACGAGTGCTTTGATTTCCTGGTTATTTTCATCGAACCAATTATGGTGTTTTCTTCCGATCTAGCTAATGGTCTCGCTGCAGGTTTTTGTCTTGACAGCGTCGAGATTATCCCATTCGGCACTCAGATTTAGGTTGTTAGTTGTAGGGTTGTTTATTAGCCCATCATTGAGCTGCTCTCTAAAAGCATGTGCTATGGCTTGATCCTCCAGTCTCTTCGTGCTAAAACCTCTTCTGGAGGTTTTTTGCCTTCGCCTTTTTGGGGCAACGTGAAGGGAGCGTTTGGTTCTGACGAGCCGCTGATCTATGTCACAGTAGTCTGAGCCACACCTGGTGCGGGAGATGAGGCGATCTCTTTATCTGACAATGATGTAGTCAATGAGATGCCATTGTTTAAATCGTGGGTATTGCCAAGAGCCCCTGAACTTTACGGCCTGTCTAAACAAGGTGTTGATGATAGTGAGGTTGTGTTCAGCACACTTGTTGAGGAGAAGTACGCCGTTGGGATTACAATTGCCCACTCCATTTCTTCCTATGGTTCCCTGTAACATGTCAGCATCTCTGCCAATGGGGACAGAGGTTAGTACTCTGTCAAGGTCGGCATAAAAGGCCTCCTTGATACCATCATCTGCATCCAGTGTTGTGGCGCATGCACTGATGAAGAAGGCATGGCGCGAGTGATTCAATGGGACTCGGAGCGTCATGAGGTGCTCGTTGATCCTAACAGGCATTTTAGTTAGCCTGTGTAGGATGGATTGGCGAATGACAAAGCCAACTCGATAAATGCAGTTTCTTTCCAAAGCAAGCTTATCCTTGTAGAAGAAGGTATAGCCAGACCCCCGTTCTGTGAGTCGACCCTTGTCTGGGAACAGGGACTCACTGATGGCTGCTATGCCGATGTCTTACCTAGACAATTCTTTTACCACTAGGGCAATTCTTCTTTCAGGACGCTCATTTGTGCCAGTATCCAGAAGTGTCCTGACATTCCATGCAGCGACCATAAGAGGCTGTATTGTTTGGTTTTTGCTTTGATCTTTGATTTCGATTATTTTTTTGTTTAGGCAAGCTATGTTTAGGGCACCTTTTCTAGCCTCCTCCCTATGTGGGGTGAGCAGAGTGGCTCCTGGAAATGACTGCTTAGTTGCACAGACAGGGCCGGATTGCACTGCTGTCTAGATCCCAGTGTATGAACGACCATCTTATTTATGCCGACCATGTACAGAGTTGTGACTAGAGACTCCTGTGAGTCATCTCTACCTGTCTCCGTCACTTGTCTGTCGTCATAGGACTTTTGGGGTTTTAGGGGTTTTGATGATGATGAAAAGCATGATGAGTTGGATAATGGCTTCATGCGAGTTGATTTTTGCCGTGAGGCAGGAGCGCAGGCTACATCCACACATCTTGGCTCTCCCTTTTCTTGGTCCAGCGGTGCAGGTAGCTGCAACGACTGGGGAGGAGGAGAGTTGCAATGGACTGACGATAGCCTGTCCATCATGCATTGCCTTCATCCACTGGTGTAGTCATTGGGTTTCCATGTTGGTCACCTTTTCTGAATATTCTGCCATTGGGGTCTCACTGGTGCTCTGCTCATGTATGCGATGCCTGCCTCGCCTCTGGATACTTCCCTAAGATGTTCAAAATCGCCGTTATCCGCCTGGGAAACGATGGAGGACATGCTTGGGGCTCAAGTCACAGCCACACATGAAGGTTGGAGAAGTCAAGACAAATAGTCGTGGGGGAAAGGTTGGAAAAGAAATTTAACGAGTTAAACAGAGGGGGGCGACACCCCTTGTTTTACATATTACAGAGTTTGTTGGCTAACTAAGCTAACCTTGGATTTAGGATGATGTTGCACAATGGCTATTTTGGTTGGTAATGACTAGTTTGATTTTACAATTACATGTTTATTAAAATCTTAATACTGTATTACGTTGTGGACTCACTATATTGTGACTTGTTAAATGTGACGTTATATCATCTGAGTTTAATCTAAGGTGGATCGCTGTGGCGGACATAGATGGGTCGCGGGTTGGGTTGTTGTAGTGCAGGCAGACTCTGGGGCCACATAGGTGGTCTGGACTGTGAGGGTCGTCCAGGCGCTTGTCCCAAATTTTCTTCCCTTTTCTTCCTTAGGCGATGGAACCTGACGTTGAGGGCCTCCGTTTCATTTCTCAAGTGGATGGTTTCCATTGTCTCCTGGTAGGGTGGCTCTTGGCCACTGGCTGACCTCAGGCATATATTTGGAAGATCTGTAGTTGTTGTAGTCTGGGCTTCCCGAGTATGACGAGTGGTACGTGTAGGTACTCCAACACGGGCCTCACCAGGTCCTTATACAGGTGAACTTGTATCTTCTCAAGCATCAGTTTAAAACGTTTTAATTTTGCGGCTGCGACTTTGACTTTCTCTATTCTGTCCTTCACGTGTGAAATGATCCCCGTCCGAGAGATTATGAGGCCGAGCAACCTGCCTTGTTTAGAGTACTCAATCTCTTCGTCGTCGATCATCAATGGCGCCGGCTTGAAATTGGCTATGGGTATGACCTCGAATTTCGTTTTGTTTGTTTTTATCTTTCATTTCTTTTCATGCCCCGCGATATCCTATATTGCCCGAGCAGTGAGTCGCGCCATCCTTGCCGTGGACCTTCCTGGGCAGGTGACGATCTGTGTCACATCGTCGGCATACATGACGTACTCGCTGCCGACGATTGGGGGTGGCAGGTCAGCCGTGTAGAGAGGGTAAAGGGTTGTTGAGAGACAAGAGCCCTGAGGCACAACGTTCGAAAGTGAGAATTCCTCCCCACCATGTTCTCGCATCTTGATTTTGGCTCTGCGGTCCTTCAGCAGGCGCGTCAGGTTATCGGCACTCAGAACTGCACCTCGGCGAGGCAAGATCTTCTCTGCTCCCGAGGTACTACGTGAACCTGACGATGAGGCTAACCTGTGACCAGGCGAAGGTCGTAAGACTGTATCCAATCACATGTCCTTCGCGCAAGCAACTAAACCCCCTTGTCCTAAGGAAGTTTTTTGACTCCTTGGGAATTAGGGGGGTGTCAAGGGTCGTCCGCAGACCAGTGAGTGGTGGCCTTATCGTCACCTTTGCGGAATGGGGACAGGCCCAGCAAATAGCCAACATAACAGAAATTAACGGGACCAAGATACTAGTGGAACCTCACACAGAGGATAACTTGGTGTTGGGAGTCATCTCCCACACCTAGATAGAACACCTTGAAAATGAAGAACTGGCCGAGCTGATCGGAGACCAGCTCTCAATAGTACAGAAGCTGACCAGCGTAACTGCACTGGTTGGTTACCCAAAGAATCTACCAAGCACAGTATTGCTGGGATGGGAGAACATCCCAGTAAGACCGTATGAAAGAAGACCAACAAGGTGTTACAAATGCCAGAGGTATAGCCATCTGGCAGGGAAGTGTCGAGCTCGGGATGTCTGTTGCAGTTGCGGGACACCCGGGCACCAGCACACCAACTACTCGGCTGCCGCCAAGAAATGTGCAGCTTGTGGTGGCCCTCACTCCTCCTCCGACCGGGAGTGTCCCAAGTGGAGGGAGGAGTGTAGGGTGGCTAAGCTGCGAGGCAAGAAAAAACTGAGCTACAAGGAGGCTCTCCTTGTAGTGAAGACTGAAGAAAAGAAGAATCAAGACCCCCAACAAGACCACAGAAAAGAAAAATCAAGACCCCAAGAAGACCACGGAAAAGAAGTCAGAATTAATCAAGACCGAAGAAAAGACAAAAAAGCCAGATTTAATAACATTAAAACCATCAGCGTTTTTAAACTTGGACGAGAATATGCCAGAACAAGACCAAGAAGAAGAATGGAAATTGAAAAGCAAAAAGAACAAAAGGAAGAAGTTCAAAGAAAACTACTCAAAAAAAAAACAGTTTCGGCCAAAATAGCCTAAAAGCGAAGTGTCCAGTAATCTCCACACAAGCCAAGGTTATCTAATAGCCGCAGTTGTATGATCTTATACTGCAGCCCAGCATGCCAAACCTTGTCAAATGCCTTGCTGACATCCCTCATCATAATGTTGCACTGCAGGCGGCCAGTCATGGCGTCGGCGATCTGCTCGTAGGCCTGGGCTATGGCGGTGGATGTACCTCAGTACTGGCGGAAGCCGAACTGGCGGGGATTATGTACGTCTTCGTCCTACCACCGATTGTTTACTATTCTTTCGAGGATTTTAGCTGGTACCTCCAGTAGCGATGTCGGTCGAAGGTTTCCCTGCTTTTGGTATGAGGTGGATAACGGCGATTTTGAACATCTTAGGGCGAAGCAGGCATTGCATATAGTGTGATCAATCTTCTCTATCTTGTTGTCGGGGAGGTGGGCCACGATCTTCTTGTTAATATGGCTTTGTCCGGGTGACTTATTTTTAAACCCTTTTAAGACGGATGACTCACACACACACACACACACACACACACACACACTACATCCTTGACCACCAAAGGGTCAAGACGTACCTGGCGCTCCTCTGGGAGCAGCCAGGTCAACTCCCTCCCCTGAACCCTCCCCCCCACCGGAATATTAACAAGTTCTCGCCAGAAGTTACAATATCATTTAGGAAAGGAATGGAACCAGTGTTGAACAGAGGTGAACAGTGGTGAACACTGTTTAAGTCAGTGAGAACAACTCAACAGTAACAGCCGAGTCGTACCCAAGTTAAAATTCACAAAGTGAGGTCCCAGGTACCCAGTGATAACTGCCCATGAGACCAAACAACAACCAGGGATGTGTTAATCAGTCTACGATAGGAAGGCCTGGGGCCACATCTCACTCATATTACACCATCTGTGAGGGAATTACTACACCACGTGAGGTTCCTCATAACACCATCTGTGAGGGAATTACTACACCACGTCAGGCCCCTCATAACACCATCTGTGAAGGAATTACTACACCACGTGAGGTTCTCCATAACACAATCTGTGGGGGAATTACTACACAATCTTGCAAGTGGAATTATTTATAGCAATATCTCTGATCACTTCCCATTTTTTCCCATGTATAAAACAGCCACAAGACCTGAAAGATCTAGTAGAGTCTCAATACAATATAGAGACTACTGCACCGACAACATGCTCCTTTTTGAAAACGACCTAATGAATGCTAATTGGGATCTTGTCTATGCCTCCGACAACCCTAATGTGAACAGCTCCAACTTCAATGTTTGCTTTGATAAATGTTTCCTGATCAAGACTAAGTCAGAGAAAACTGTACCCATTTCCAAACCCTATTTCACAAGCGAAATTAAGACAATGATAAAAGAAAAACACAAACTCCAAACGAAATTTGCAAAAAGACCCATAACTTTCGGTGATGCTTACCGAAGTATCAGAAATAGAGTAACTCAAGCAGTTAGAAATGCCAGACGTAGCTATTGTACAAATAAGCTCCACTCTGCATCAGGCGACAGAAAGAAAACCTGGAATGTCATAAATTCTATTCAGAACAGGAACACTCAGCCTTCGGCCTCCCACTCAGCTTTTACGATAATGATTCAACCACTTCAATGAATATTTTATTAATGTTGGCAAAAATCTTGCAGAGAGCATCCCTGATCACCATCAGGAATTTAGAGCCTGCCTGCAAAACAGACAGCAAAACGAGCTGTTCTTATCCCCTGTCACAGCAGATGAATTACTGGCCATCATAAAAAGTCCAAAGATGTAGCAGCAGGCGAAGATAATATACCAATGAGCATCATTAAGAAAGTAGCCAACTAATTACTATATGTTCTCCTACACGTTTGCAACTCCTCCTTCACTAGTGGTGCCTTTCCGGATAAACTGAAAATTGCTAAAGTTCACCCAGCATATAAAAAATCTGGGGACAAAGGTCTCTTCAAGAATTACCGCCCCATATCAGTCCTCCCAGCCTTGAGTACGATACTGGAAAAGCTAGCATGTAGTAGACTAAATTCCTTCTGCAATGCCAATAACATCTTTACAGACACCCAGTTTGGATTTAGAGCTAGAAGGTCGACTGAGAGTGCCCTGCGATCCTTTACTAACGACATCTTAAATTTCTTTGATGACAGTCAGTTCACAGTCGGTATATTCTTGGACCTCTCTAAACTTCTAAGGCCTTCGATACTGTCGACCATACCAACCACCTTTCAAAGCTTGAATATTACGGCGTAAGGGGCCTGTCCCACAATTGATTTACCTCAAATCTGGAGAACAGGATGCAGTATGTCTGCTCTAATAATCACCAATCTGACTCCTCGCCAATCTTGTATGGTGTCCCCCAAGGTTCCATTCTCGGTCCAGTATTGTTTTTGTTGTACATAAACGACATAGTCCACGCCAGCACACTCATAAAATACAAGTTATTTGCAGACGATACTAATGTCTATGCCAGCAACTCAGACCTCCATTCCTTGATGAGAACTATGACCTGGGTAATACGTAATAAACTGACCTTAAACTTTGAAAAACCCACTACACGATCTTTTCATAAAGAAAAACTTACCCTTAGACTTGGACCCCTGTACCTTGGTAATGCAGTCCTCAAACGCGAACAAAATACTAAATTCCTCAGAGTTTTTCTTGGTGAGAAACTTAACTGGATAAACCACATACAAGCCATTCACAGTAAAGTCAATAAACAGTGCGGTATCATGTATCACACTCAACAGTCACTCACTCCTACAGCAATGAAAAAAATCTATCATGATCTTGTTTACCAACCCCTGATATACTGTCACACACTATGGGGGGCCTCTGGCTCTGCAAAAACACAATCTCTGGTTACTGCACAAAAGAGAGTTGTACGGACAATGACCTACTTGAAAAGAACAGATCACACAAACGAGAAATTTTCTACATTGAAAATTTTAAAATTCGAAGATATTAAGACCTGCTGCTGTGCCCTCTTTGTTTACAAATCAATCAATCACTTGCTTGACAATAATTATTTCCAGTTCCGGAATAATCAGAGATGCAACTTAAGGCACCCAGAGCTACTAAGACCACCCCCCATGCTCTCCTCTCAGTCCCAAACCTCCATAAAATATCACGGTGAGAAGGTGTGGAACAACTTACCCCCACCCATCCGAGCAAAGACTATGCTCCCTTCCTTTAAATCATCTCTTAAAAAATATCTATTGTCTAAGTATTAATATTTCTTGTAATACCTACTATATTTACAGTACCTGCTTTTATTGTACCACCAAAACCGTTTTACCGGAAATTATCATGTAAATAGATAAGTAATTACCATTGCAATAAACATAATTGCCAACTAGACATAATCCTGACAGCTCTGCCCTCTTGTTCAACATTATTACTGTACAACCCATGTTGTACTGCTCCCCCATTATACTTATGTTGTTGAATTCCACTGTAATTTATGTATGCATAAATAAATACAAAAAATAAACTAAAAAAAATATTAAAATAAATAAATATTGAAGTGATAACCGTGGTAACATTATGAGATGTTCTTATTACCACCATGCTATTGTACTATTCCAGGTGATACTAAATGTTACATAATACTTCCTTGAGATAAATGTATAGTATCTATCAGGTGCCTAAAAGAGAGCTCAGGTTCTCAACTGGCTCAGCCATGTTAATATTGTTATTATTATCCACTCTGTATCTGTGTTTTTCTGGCTAAATAAACTGTTTCATATCGATCGAATTCAACGTCAGGTCCCTCCTAAAACCATCTGGGAGGGAGTGACTACACTACGTGTTTGCTGTTCAACATCTACATTAATCTGCATGTTCACTGTATGTTCCTTTACCTTTCTCTGGTGAACGCTTTTGTTAAACCACCAATGTAAGTCATTTATGTCCAATGTATATTTTTAGCCTTCGGGCTGCAGAATTTTTTCAATAAACCGTTAATTATTATGATTATTACACACACACACACACACGTAAGTTTGTATATTTTCAGCCACCGGCTGCAACTCTATTAATAAACCGTTTATTATTTATTATTATTATTATTTCACACACACACACACACATACACA
>NW_024748502.1:10387457-10417457 GCF_018991925.1 Homarus americanus | reverse complement strand
AAACTTTCGATTGGCGGATTATCAGGGGTTAAGAAGGTACCTAGGTGAGGTCACCTGGGAACAGTCAGGTCAGTCCCCAGTAGGAAAGGGTGAGGTCACAGATGACACAACAATTGAGCATGACTGTATTATTTTCACTCGTATACTACGTAAAGCACAAGAACAAAATATACCAGACAGGAAAATTAGGTCAAATAAGAATGAACCAAGGTGGATGACCAGAAAACTTAAACATGACAGAGGAATAAAGAAAGGAATTTATAAGAAATTAAAGGGAGGGGAGGAGCAGCTCAGAAATATGTATAATGAACTATCAAGGAATGTTATGAAAAATGTAAGGAAAGCAAAGAGAGACTCCGAAATCAGGATAGCGAGAGAATCCAAGGAGAATCCCAAGGGATTTTTCCAGGTGTATAGGACACAGGTCAAGGACAAAGTTGGGCCTTTAAAGTCAGGGGGAGGGGAAGTGATCGATGACAGTGAGGAAATAAGCAAAGCATTGAACAGATACTTTTTATCAGTTTTCACAGAAGAAATTAACGAGGAAATTCCAGAGATGGAACTGATATTTAGGGGAAATGAAGAAGAGAAATTAAAGAATATCACTGTCATAAAAGAGGATGTTCTTAAGAAGATAAATAAATTAAAGAAGACAAAATCCCCAGGGCCGGAAGAAATTTTCCCTCGAGTTTTGAAAGAGTGTAAGGAACAGATTAGAGGACCCCTCGTAAATTTATTTACAAAATCATTAGACACGGGACTTGTGCCAGACTTGTGGAAACAGGCAAATGTAGTACCTATATTCAAAAAAGGAGACAGAGCATCAGCGTCAAACTACCGGCCGATTAGTTTGACGTCAGTAGTGGGGAAATTTCTTGAATCAATTATAGCAAATAGCATTCAATCGCATTTAGAGAAAAGCAAATTATTCTATGACTCTCATCATGGGTTTACAAAGGGAAAATCTTGTCTAACATATCTGCTGACGTTTTTTAGGAAAGTCTTCGAGGTAGCAGATAATGACGATAATTACGATGTTATTTACTTGGACTTTAGCAAAACGTTTGATAAAGTACCACATCAGAGGCTTCTGAGAAAAATTAAGGCTCATGGTATCGAGGGGAAAGTTTTAAATGGATAAAATCGTGGCTCACCGATAGAACACAGAGGGTCAGCGCAGATGGTGTCAAATCTGAGTGGGGCTGTGTAACCAGTGAGGTTCCCCAGGGGTCAGTACTGGGCCCACTCTTGTTCATAATCTATATATGCGATCCAGATACTGGGATCAGCAGTGACATTAGCAAGTTTGCGGATAACACCAAAATAGGGCGGCAGATTGATTCAGGGCAGGATGCAAATACACTACATGAGGATTTAAATAAACTGCAGGAGTGGTCAGAGAAATAGCAAATGAAATTCAACACCAGCAAGTGCAGCATACTTAATATTGGTAGAACAAATACTTTCAATGTATACAGCCTTAACAACATCAACCTAGAAAGATCGACTTGTGAAAGAGACTTAGGGGTACTTGTAAGCCCGGACCTAAGGCCTAGAAAGCAGTGTGTTAATGTTCGAAAAAGGCAAACAGGGTATTAGGTTTTATATCTAGAAGGGTAAGTAATAAAAGTGCAGAGGTCTTATTGCAACTATATCTTGCATTAGCCAGGCCGCACCTCGATTAAGTGGTTCAGTTCTGATGCCCTTATTCTGGAATGGATATCAATTCACTAGAGTCGGTGCAGCGAAGAATGACGAAAATGATTCCGGGACTTAGAAACCGTCCATATCAAGATAGGTTAAAGAAACTATACTTGCATTCCCTAGAAAGAGGAAGAGTGCAGGGAGATGTGATAGAAGTATTTAAGTGGGTGAAAGGCATCAATAAAGGAGATATAGATAAAGTTCTTATAATATCCGAGCAGGATAGGACTCGTAGCAACGGATTTAAGTTGGAGATAGCAAGGAACTGGTTCACAAATAGGGTGGTGGACGAGTGGAACAAGCTTAGCAACTTTGTAGTAAGTGCTGGAACGCTGGACAGTTTTAAAAGGAGGCCAGATAGATTCATGGATGATAGAGACTGGTAGTAACTCTCGACAGGAGCTGCCATGCACAGGCCAACTGGCCTATTGTAGACTCCTTATTTTCTAATGCTCTTATGTTGTTATACACCTCTATCATATAGCCCCTCGCTCTACATCTCTCGAGGGAGTGCAAATTAAGATGCCCGGGATTAGTTTTGTCATTCTCCTCTGGAATCTTTCCAAGGATTCTATATCCTTTCTGTAATACGGTGATCAGAACTGAACTGTGTAACCCAGGTGAGGTCTCACAAGCGCAATATATAATCTTAAGATGACCTCGCTAGTCTTGTAACTAACACTCCTTTGTATGAACCCAAATACTTTATTAGCCTTGTTACGAGCAAAAACACATTGTTTACTTGGCTTAAGGTTCCTACTTATCATTACTCCTAAATCTCTCTCGCAGTCGGATTTCTCTATGGCATCATTGTTCATCTGGTATCTGGTTTCCCTTTTTACATCTCCTATACTGAGTACTTTACATTTGTCGACGTTGAATTTCATCTGCCATTTTTCAGACCATTCGAAAAATTTGTTTAGATCTTCCTGTAGTTTTGCCGAGTCCTCGTCAGATTTGATAACACGTCCTATTTTAGTGTCATCAGGAAATTTACTTATGTTGCTGTCTATGCCGATATCTATGTCGTTTATGTATATAATAAATAATAATGGTCCAAGTACTGAGCCTTGGGGAACTCCACTTGTGACGTTGCTCCAATGGGACTTAGTGCCGTTAATGCTCACTCATTGTTTCCTGTCCTGTAACCACGCCCAAATCCATTTAAGGATGTTACCTTTGATGCCATGAGCTTCTACCTTTCTAATTAGTCTTTCGTGGTGGACTCTGTCGAAGGCTTTGCTAAAGTCGAGATATACCACATCATAATTGTGCCCCTCGTCCACCGATTTGAAAACTGATGAAAAGAATGTTAATAGATTAGTTAGACAAGAACGTCCGCTTGTGAAGCCATGCTGGGAATCATTGATCAATCTGTGCTTCTCCAGGTGATTTCGAATAGAGTTTGAAATGATTGCTTCCAGTAATTTGCCTACTATTGATGTTAGACTGATTGGGCGGTACTTAGAGGATAGTGATCTATCCCCCTTCTTGAAAATCGGTATTACATTCGCTATCCTCCAGGATTCTGGTACTACACCTGTTTTTAAGGACATGTTAAACAACTTTGCTAAGGGCATACTAAGCTCTTCCTTACATTCCTTTAATACTCTGGCAAATATCTCATCGGGACCAGGTGACTTATTAGGCTTTAGTTTGTCTAATTGCTTACTAACATTGTTACTAGTCACTACTATCTCGCTTAATTTGTTTTCTTCACTATCTCTGAATAGAGTCGGTGCCTCGGGTATCATGTTTAAATTTTCGGTGGTGAAAACTGTTGAAAAATATTTATTCAAATTATTGCTCATTTCTCTGTCGTTATCAGTGAGTTCGCCAGTGTCTGACCGTATTGGTCCAATCTTTTCTCGTGTTTTAGTTTGATACGTTTGGTAGAATCCTTTGGGGTTTGTCTTCGCCTCCCTTGCTATCCTTACCTCATTATTCCTCTTTGCTTTCCTTATCTCGGTTTTAACCCTACTCGCCAATACCCTATAATAGTCCCAGAGGTGAATTTCGCCATGATTTATCCTTCTACCTATAGCCTTCCTTTGGCCAATGATGTTCTTTAAATAATTATTTATCCATTTAGGGTCATTGTTGTCTGATCTGAGTTTTTTGTATCGTATGTTCTGCCTTTGTGCATTAAGTAACTCACTATTTAAATTGTCGTGGAACTCGGCAAACTCAGATCTCGTTATCAGGTCGGTGTCATCTGTCAGGTTCACGGCCAAGCGCCACACCCCCTCTCTCAGCTGCCTCTTTAAACTGTCAAAGTTCGCCCTTCTGAAATCTGGTACTTCAGTGGAATTTTCCTGAGGGGCATCACGTGGAGTAGTAGTTCCCTCACAGGTGGTGTTATGAGGGGGATATGGACAAAAACCCCACCGGACAAAATCCCCTAGGACAAAAACCCCACTCGACTAAATCTCCTAAGACAAAATCCCCACCCCTACCTGACAAAATCCCCACTTTGATATTATCTTACTATTACTGTCCTCACTTTTTGAGACCTCAGGGGACCCGTTAGGTTAGGTTAGGTTAGGTTGCAATAAGAGATATTTTCAAAGTGGTTTTGTAAGAAATTAATAAACACTCCAAATAGATTTTGTCATATTTTTTTAACCTGAGGTAAATGTTGATGCTTATATAGTTTTAGTTTATTCTTTATCAGGTAAATTACATTTCATACTGTTAGCTATTAAAAACTAAAAATAGATTTTGTTTTATCTTTTACTGTGAGGGGATTTTGTCCATTGTGAGTTTTTTTCCCAGTAAGATGGGGTTTTTCCGGTAGAGGTGGAGTTTTTGTCCTCAGGGTTTTTGTCCGGAGGGGATTTTGTCCTGGGGTTTATGTCCTAGGGGATTTTGTCCGGTGGGGTTTTTGTCATGGACCCGTTATGAGGGGCTTGACGTGGTGTAGTAATTCCCTCACAGAATGTGTTATGAGAGGCCTGATGATGTAGTAATTCCCTCACAGATGGTGTTATGAGGGGCCTGATGTGGTGTAGTAATTCCCTCACAGATGGTGTATGCGGGGTCTGATGTGGTGTAATAATTCCCTCACAGATGGTGTTATAAGGGTCATCACATAGCGTAGTAATTCCCTCACGGATGGTGTTATGAGGGGCATCACGTGGTGTAGTAATTCCCTCACAGATGGTGTTATGAGGAGCCTCACATGATCCTGTAGCAACTCATTCACTGCGTGGCGTAAATATTCCGGTAGACCAACTCCAGCTAGGTAGACCACATACTATAGTAGCACCTCATTGTCTACTCCTCCAGCACAAAAAAAGACAGACATGCTAAAATTGTTACTCAGAAACCCATAGTGCGAGAATTCTCAATTCAATATAAGAAGAATTCAAGTAGTCAAAGTTCAGGAAGATTTACACTATAGTCTGCATTTACGAGGTTTTTGTTTACGCGTTTGATCATTTATGCAGTGCCTTGCCTAAATGAAAATGCTTTAATTACGCGGTAAATTTGGTCATTTACGAGGCGAGCGGCTGGAGAGGTCCAGACCGCCGCGCCATTTTTTACCCACGCGGTCCATTCTTGACCATACGTGGGAAGCAACGCGGTGAGTGGTGCGCATTAGGCCGCTCTTACGTTATCGCTGACGTCATATGACGTATCAGACTGTGATTAGGCCACGCATCCTTACCACCCACGCATTCCCTCCGCCGCTAGCTGTGATTGGTCTAATGTATCATGATGTGCCCTGCCACCAGAGGGTAGAAGTCGCTGACCTAGCAGGGCCTGTCTTATTGTTCTCAGTCCGTGTATACAGTTCTCTCTTGTGCCCGCTATTCCCCTCACAACTCACAATGGCTTCCGTGGGACCCCCACCACTAGAGAAAAACATTGAATTACCTGGACCAAGCCATGATAATGTGAAGGAAATCATCGAGTTGGGGGAGAAACTTAAGCTCATCCTTGACAACGACCCAGACAAGCGTCGGTATGAAGCGTCTAATAACCATCTGACGAAAGTTATGGAGCCGTATATCCAGATCTATCTCGACAACATCAATGCTAGTCGTCAACGTAGTATTGAGGACTTCCTCACCCGCAACCCACCACAACCACAGCCAGCCCAAGTCAGTGATATTGATATTGACAGTGAGGATATGGACTTTGAGAGGTTTGTCTGGGAGGCCCTGCAAACCTCTGCGAGTAGTGTAAGTGAAAGTGATTCACCGGAGGGCAACTAACCAGCCCTCTTCCTCGGAGCCAGCCGCCGTCCACGTGTGCCGACCCAGCTTTTCTACTAATGTAAGTATTAAAAAACCTAATATTATTGATATGTCTCTTAATTAGTAATTGTGTGTGCATACCATCATAAAATTAAGATGTTATTTTTACTACAGCGTATGTATTGTGTGGGAAAAAGTGGAGTTTGGGGGTCGGCCCAGTTTCTATTTCAATTAATCCCATATGTTCTGTTATTTCATTTACGCGTTTCTCGTTTTATGCGGCACTCCACGGGTTCAATTGACCGCGTAAATGCAGACTATACTGTACCTTATTTACCTAATGACAACCCACTAAAGGCGACCATGCCGAGGGAAGGAGACCAGTGGCCTGTTCTTGATGGTTTAGTCTTGGACTATTTTGAAACCCAGTTCTATTTTCGATTCTACAGCTTGAACTGGTTGACTGTTCTATAGATATACCTACCACCCTCTGCTTGAAGAAGTATTTCCAGGTGAAGAGTTAGGTTATAAGATCCAAGCACATATCATCATAGGCAAAATATTGGGGTAAGTTCAACAGTAGCTTAAGGGCATGCATGAAAAAGTGATCATCAACAATCATTCAGTATGGAACGAGAAATTAATTCGAGAACCACAAGAATCTGTCCTCTCTTTCACTCAGTGTGTGATCTACAGTATACTAAAGATGATGGTGAATACAGATCGAACCATAAAATGGTCACAGGACTGGTAAATGCCTTTTTATTATAACAAAATGTAAGATTCTGCATGAAAGGCACACATCCCGAAACACGACTCTATGACTTGACACTTCCTAGCACCTGTAGATGAGACAAACGACCGAGACGCCGTGATAGACTAATAACTGAAAGCACTGAAATCGCCGAAAGCAGCTGCTCCAACAGGGATAAAACTAACCAAATTCCAGGAGTTATTGTAGCTTACCTTTGAATATAAAGGAAATATAATAAACACTATATATTTTGTTTAATTTTTGAGTTTCTCATATGTCCTTATCTACTGTATATAAACATGGAGGCCATACCATCAGAAAGAGAAGAAATACTAGGAAAAGTGAAACGCAGTGCGACTAAAATTATTACCTAACAAAATCGTCTCAATTATCCACGTAAGCTGAAGGCCTTAGAACCAATAGATTTTCAGACAGGACACGACAAGGCAGACGTCTTAAAGACATTCACTATCCTGAAAGGTATGGAAGACATAAACACCCAAGTTGTTAAATGCCACAAACACAAGAAGTATCAAGCTCACTAATTCATCCTAAAGAACAAAGACAAAGAAATGATTCTTCAAGCAGAAGGTGATACATAGATCTATGAAACGTCTACTAGCTGAAACATGAACACAAGAACAGTACTGGACTTCAAAATAACCCTGGAAAAAACTATAAAAACAATGGAAGGATCCTACACAAGCCACTGGCCTTTTCCCCCCATCATGACCGTCTCTAGCTGTTGTGGCCGTTGGGTTAATTAGGTAAATTAGGTAAAACTTTCTAAGATAAATTGCGTTATAAGAGGTTGAGATCTGTTTTAACAAAACTGTCTTTTGTTTTAGTTTTATTTGTCGGGTTTTCATCAGATCGTTTAATTAGTATATTAATCTATTTATGCACCGATAATATTAATAACAGCCCTTATAGTTGTAGTATCACCACAGCAGTGCTGTATTGCCCACCTAAAATCAATACATAATTGGGTGCAATGCTTATTTTCATAACACTACAAAAAGGGTTTTGTACAGTAATATTGAGCAACTCGGTACTTAATTTATTAAAACTGTGGTGATCACATGAGGTTAGTACTGAAC
The DNA here is from genome assembly GCF_018991925.1 of Homarus americanus. Taxonomy (NCBI): domain Eukaryota; kingdom Metazoa; phylum Arthropoda; class Malacostraca; order Decapoda; family Nephropidae; genus Homarus; species Homarus americanus. The sequence goes on along the minus strand of NW_024748502.1, from coordinate 10,409,697 downwards.
GTGGAGCGCTGCAGCTGATGGTGTACAATAGCCAGGTCCAATAGTTTACAGAACAAACTGTAATAGTGAACCTGAAACACGGACAATTTGATTAATATTCTTAGGTGGGCGAGGGACTGACCTGCCTGGCAAGGACGAGTAGGACCAGTGTGGTGAGGAGGGCGAGTGCTGGGGGTAGGAGTGCCACACCCAAACCCACTTGCCGATAGAAGTCTTCCCTGTCTGGAGACAACTGCAGGTTCTCCCATACCACCGGGCCATCAACGCCTTGCACACACGCCCATACGCCCATTGCCTGCCAGAGGATGTAAGTACAGTTGCCTCTACATGAACGTACCACGGCCTGGGAGTGTGTGTGTGTGAGCACAGGTACGACATGTGTCAGACAGCTCTGGGCGTGAAACCATGGGCGTCAAACCCTGGATTACGCTGTTTGCCGTTCTCCGTAGTTTAGGCCTAGTCCCTCAGTTGTGGCTACACAGCAATGCTGCATAACACGCATTACAGGGCTCGTTAATCTGCTTACCTCCTTTATTGTTTATATATTATCGCAGATGTTGATGGGATGTATCAGAATGGTGTGAAAGATATTCTGAAATAATTTTTATACAAATATAAGATGTAATATTATAATAAAGGTAAAAAGAGTTCAGATGTGTCTGCTATTAACTATTGGTTAGACAACAAGTGTTGTCATAATATATGTGTTTGTGAAAATTGTATTTGTAAACAAACACCTAACAACATATTAACTTAACTTATTTACCTAATGATAATTTTGTTTCATATGCAGTTCGGCACTATCATCTTGTCAGAGATATGATATGCAGCAGTCACAGTGAAATAGGAACACAGTTTGATGAATTAAAAAAAATTAATTCCGGTTCTGAAAATTATATCCAGTAGTCTGCATCAATAATATGTATAAAATCATAATTATCATAAACCCCCCTACACTGTCCCATGAAACGAGGTTTTGTATTTTGTATTTACCACGCCATTAGAGTCCCATCGAATAAGTAATGTGTTTGCTGTATGGAAGGAGTGGGTAGAGAAATATTTTTTAATTTATTACTTGATATACTTGTTGGTTACCAGAGCTGTTGCAACACTCTGAACATTGGTAATTCCTGGTCAGTCCACCAAAGCTGTGTGAACCAAACCGAATTATTGCCATCATTAAGCCTGACCAAACAAGTCATAAATTGTAATTTCGTGTTCCTGGACCTATTATTCTACTGACATATTAAGCACAGTTGGTAACTATGAAATGAAAGATGGCATAGAAGTAATAGCCTATAGTTGAAAAGAGGATAAAACACATTCACTTACCACCGGAATTACACCCATCTCAAACAAGCCACCAAATTAAGATTTTATAACTTGGTATTATTAATGAGATATATTACAGTACATGGGTTGTTAAACACATCACCCGTAGCTCATAATGAGATGCACACATCATTAATATCGGGTGATTTATGTCTCTACCACGGATTTGAGCGTGTTGGTGTGCAGTGCAGTTGTCTCACACAGACAGTGCTGTACTGCAGATTACTAATTGATATGCTGTCAGCTAAAGTAGACTATCAAACATATTATGCAAACACTGGATGTCTGAACAATAATTATCAACCAACATAGACGAACACTTCAACTTATTATCATAACACAATGAAAACAGTAAGCAATGCATTTCATAAATATCTGCAGTAATGCAGTAATATAATAACAATAATGATATAAACATATAAGTCATCCATGTGATGTGTGGCCACACAAAACGGGTAATTTCACTATTCCACGCCCATTCATTCAACCCTGACGATGACACAGCTCTACCACATCTCGTACCTAAACCCTCACACAATCTTTGTGGTACGTTCATATGGAGGTAACTGTTCACCTACGGTTAATGTGCGCTTAAAGATTGGCTCCCCAGTTGTACCTAATTACGACTGTTAATATGTTTAACTGATAATCATACTCATTTGGTAAATCAACATGTAATTACTTATGGCTGTCATTAATAACCCTCTGACGTAATGATGGATAAATGTAAGAACTTACCAGAAAACTTGGCAATAATAGGAATTTCCAGATGCAAGCAAAGAGCACCAGTTTTTTCCTGACCATCAGCTGGAAATTATGACAAATGTTGTCAACTCCGTACAGGTAGACGAGGCCAGCCACCTCCATCGACCCCAGCACTATCCCGCACAACCATGGCATGTAAGCATCCACAGCTTTCACGAGGAAGATCCCTTCCTGATTTGCGAGGTAGTGAGAGAGAACTTTACATATTATTCATTAAACAGTCATGCCAGTCTAACCTAAAGCGGGCAAGGTGGGATTTTAAAATTCAATAATTTCATTATTGAGATGGCGGAATTTTGCTTGGTAGTATACAGTACAATATAATTGTCAGAGTACTGTATAAATAATTATGATCTTCCTTGAATACTCTTATGTAGGCGTCACATGGCACGGACACTTGTAACGGCACTTTTCGCTTTCGGCTAACACTAGAGGCAATGGTTTTACCCCATACTTTTAAGAAGTGTGTTCACACGACGAAGGTACTCTTGACCCTGTAACAGCATGGAGCGCTTTTTTTTTCTTTTTTTTTACGGGAATTAGCCCACCCGGGCACAGGTCAAACTACCCACAACGGAGCCTGGGGGGCGAAAAAAATAAGAACGGAAAGAAATTGTAAATATAGAAAAAGAAGGTTATACTGTATTAATCTACACCACGAAGATACCGGAAAACCAGCTTTTTAAAGTGAGACAGATTGTACAGTAAGAGCATGGAAACACAGAAGAAGGCAGAGCATTTCGCAGTTTGGCCGTGTGAGGAAAGAAGGAGGTACTATAACGGGTTATTCTCGTGTGACTGACATCCACAGAGAAACGGTGGACACCGCGGGCAAGACATGTGTTAAGAACCCACGGCCTTGCAGGCGGTACACAGGATGCCAAATCCACCGAACATTGCTCGTTAAAGTACCTGTAAAAGAGAGAGAGTGAAGCAACATTGCTGCGAAGAGAAAGGGAAGAGAGATTGTCGACTAAAGGAGGAGAGTTAATAAGACGAAATGCCTTTGATTCCACCCAATCTAATAGTTGGACAGAAGAAGAGTCATCCCATATATGAGAGCAGTACTACAAGTTAGGACGAATGAATCCCTTATATACGTGGAGCAACTGCTCAGGAGTGACGTAGCTGCGGCATCTGTACAGCATTCCTAACTTTCGGGAGGCAGCTTTAGTTATACTAAGGATGTGTGATTTCCAGGACATATTGGAGGAAATGGTGAGGCCTAACATGTTTATTTCAGAATTTGGGAGGATGATAGCGTCCTGAAATGTAATTGGTGGGAGATCGTCTAATTTACAAAGTGTAATTGGTAAATATTGAGTTTTATTACTATTGAACTTAACCAAGTTTGTACCTCCCCATTCAGAGATGCTGTACAGATCCGCGTCGATAGAAGTAATGATATCAGTTCTAGAAACAGATCTAGTTTGAGAGTTAGGAGGAAGGGGAAAATGTGAGGAAGAGTGAAGAGTAGAATCATCAGCGTAAGAATGGATAGAATTAGTTGTAGTGTGAAGTAAATCATTGATAAAAAGAAAGAAGAGAGTTGGTGAAAGAACAGAACCCTGTGGAACGCCACTACTGGTAGAGAAAGAGCGAGAAATCGATCCCTCAACAACAACTGCCATGGATTGGTTCTCAAGGAAGCTAGAGATGAGAAAACAAAGTGGGGGAGAGGAACCAAAAGAGGGAAGTTTAGTCAAGCCAAAACAGTAACAAGATGGATACCTTTGAAGATTTTGAAGATGAACTGTGAGTTCTTTCAACACTTGCTTTGTATTGTTTTCAGTATAAACGTGAGAAGAAATGCTCGAGGATTCGTTCCTGGCTGGAGAAAAGGAAGAAAACTTGGTCTTGGGCTGGAGAAACAGACTAAACAAACAGGGATATCCCTAATTAACACTAGTTTTTAAATTTTTAGGTTAAATTTCCTACCTGAGTATATAATTCAAAATGCTAGTCAAAAGTTCTGGAACGCCCATAGTACACTGGTACATTTCCGATCAGTGAAGTTAAACAACGTTGGGTTTGGTTAGTACTTGGATGGGTGACCTCCTAGCCCCAAGAACGCTAAGATGCTACTAGAAACATAACTCTCATCGCTTTGTCAGTTGTCCTTGGTCAAACTGATTCAAAATTTTTCTGCATATATTATAATTAGTTGAACAATAACTGTTCATCACTCATACATAAAACAATTTCTTTTAACTTTTTATATATTACAAAAGTGGTTCACTTTTGACTCTGGAGAATTGCTGGTATCTACGATTTTAAGGTCAATACGTCGGACTTGAGATATTAGCTTTTGGCAGAAACTCCAGCCGCTAGTCCCTGAAAACCAGCCGTTAGTTCCAGTCAAAACCCCAAATTGCCGGTACAAGTGCCCTCGTGAAGCTGCCTTTAGTGAGTATTTGTATGTGTGAACTTAAGTTCACACATACTGATTATTGTGTAAAGACAAAATTGTAAATAAGTATTTTCAACTATGGTGAATGAATTTAAACAACGTTAAATTAATAACAACCAGATCTGCGAAACCTGTGCCGAACTATATCATAACTTACATTAGTAACGAAGGGGAGACTGAAGAGGAACCCCAGGCCACACAAGACACACTGCCAGGCGAGGAGTCGACTTCCACTCCTCCATTTGACAGGTAACAAATCCGAAACGCTGACGGCCACGGTAGAGACGAGCATTTGGGTGTGGTCAAGAAGGGCCTTACACATCCCCAAGTACACCACCAGACCTCCTAGCTGCGGTACCTTCAAATAAGTTACCGCAAACGACGAAATAACAAAGAAGTAGCCAGGAGCTGCAAGAAATGACAAGAGTGTGTCATCATAATTATTGGCGAAAAAAGTATTGCAATATATATGTAAATATAATTGTAAATATTTGTTTCTGCTAAATATTAGAATATTAAGTTTCTAGTTATTCAGACGAGACAACAAAGTAAATGTTTAAAATATGTGCCGCTCGAATGACTGGTAAGAAAGGAAACATAGTTACGACCCTTCTTTCACCACTTATCCAGCTTCCACCACTGGTTACCAACGACCAGGTAGTATATACAGAAATAGTCGACATCACTGGTGTAGACGAATTTATCATTGGCTGTCCCGCCAGTCTCTGGTAATTTCCCGACGATCGGTATCAGTGTACAGACAAACAACAGGCAGGTAGATTTCCACCAGGTCACAGAAACACACTTGTGCTCTGTAGTCTTATTTAATAAGCACTAATTCTTCACAATACTGTTGACAGGGAAAATGTCTTCACAGCTGGCCTCCTCATTTCGAATACTTCGTCAGCACACCACCAGTGTACAATTCCCCAGTCTTTTCACTTTATATTGATTACAACAATTCCACAATACTTGCACAACAATAACCTTCAATTGTCTTACTAGGCTTGTTGTACTTTACACCCTGAGCAAAACGGTCAACTGACTGAGTTACCGTACACTGCCGCTATATGCCTCATCATCAGATGATCCCAGAACACCCTGGGCCTAATACAACCCAGAGACACCTGGGAGGTTCTAGAAAATTCTACTCTGGTCAAGGTTTACAATAAGAAGTAAATAATAAAAAAAATTATGCCATATATTCGAGAATATCCTTACATAAGTAATGCAACAATATTAAAAAAAAATCTCCCTGAATTTGCCAAAATAATTGCTGCTTGGGACAGAATATAATCAAAACACCTAGTTTACAAACATTATTATACCAAATTATGCCTCGACATAACAATATTTTGGCGGGAGGTGAAACTACTGTCTTCTAAACTACAGTTTGTTTAATTACCAAATTTATAAAGAAAATACTTCATACTAAAATAATAAATTTAACAAAATGCAAACGATTATAATTTAGCATTTAGAGAAAATTCAATTTTAAGCCACAGACATTGTCCTGTGAATCAACCCGTGGGGACGCGAATGGTAGCGTGGCATCACAGTCAGATCAGCATCGTTTCAACTTTCATAGAGGGAGACCAGGGCCCAAATTCACTAACACTGCTGAAATACGAAGTTCATGAACTACCGTAAGAACGATTCACTAATGGTTCGTATTTTAGCTATGGTGCTCGTACGAACTCTGGCATTAGTTCGTAAAATGCCGACAGGTGTGTTTCCTCTCAGCCAATCCCTGCGACTGATACATAACTGAATAGGAGACAAAAGTCGATCATGTCACAACAATATTAGAGCCCCATAGGGTGCACTCGTGATCACCTTAGACATTTATAGAAGAAAATAGGGTAAATTTGGATGACGCAAATTTTATTTCGGCAATGTGTTGTGCCAGTTTCTTTTTTAGTTGGGAATCGACTTTCTTCTATGGCGTTTTTAGCGCAAATTTATGTTTTTCGAGTATTTTAAACGATAAGACCTCCCCAATAATGGCTGTTCAAAGTGGACAGGGTTTTGAAGTAGAGGGAAAATGTGGGGAGAATACTAAAAAGAACACCAAACAAACCCTTGAAAACCTTAGCTAACCCCCAAAAAAAGGTAAAAATTTGCTTTCGATTTCATGGATCCCTCCCTCCTCATCTGAACACCGAAAACTACACCAACACATTAAACACCGAAAAAAAAATTTCTTACAATATTTTTCTGTATATTTCATTTTAGTTAATTGTCTCTTTATTTATTAGTAAAGTTTTTATGTGAAATGTTTCAAAGGTGGCTAATATCTTCCTCTGCAAACTGAAGATAGTTGTTATTGCAGCCTCATAGTAAAATCCTTCAAGAAATTCCTCGGTAGATGTACCACATATGACTCATTTATATGTGGCAACTGTGATCTATGTAGAAGCTTTGGTAATGGTGAATTTGGACACTCTTATCTGCTTTTACATTTTAGTTACTGAGGTAATGGACAAGTGGTTTACGGCCAAAACTTCACAATTATCATCATAATGGTTAAAGACAAAAAGTTGAAAACTGAAATCATGGTTAAATGATACCTAACTCAATCCAAGTTCATCAAACCTAATAAAAAGGGGGTAAAAGTGCATAATAGTGGTATCCCACTTTTTTTCTTAGAAAAGTATTATTTTCAGAGGTTTTTGGTGTGCTACATTCAGTAGTGATGTTCTATTTCATCGTAAAACTAGTGGAAAGTATCTTAACCTAACCTTTCCTAACCTTACCTTACCTTACCATGGAAAAGGCTCGAGATCTAGTAACTTCTATCAACCGAAAGTAATTCCATTTAAGTTTATATTGGTTGTGCATGTCAAGACTTGACAGAAACATAAACGCCCAGTCAAGTAACAAAGTGTTTAATGGCTTAGAAGACATCCTAAGCCCAGAGTGTGGTCCAGAGACTCCCGGATGATCTATCTTCAAGCGAAGAGCACCTACTTATTGTTATATTTCAGAGTAGGATTTTAGACTATATAAACCAGGGGTGTCAAAGATGCGGCCCGACACACTCTTGCATACGGCTCGCGACCCATTTGCTGCTCCAGCCTTACCTTGAGGAGCTAAAACAAAATAGTGAGTGTATCCCTCAGCTGAATAAAATAGTCTGCTGTTTCCTAGAACAAAATACTCAATCATCATCACCAATGAAAGAACAATAAGACTAGTTGCAGAAAGAATTGTTGAATTATCAGAGAATATTAACAGTCAGCTCAAAGACAAAGTTAAGTCCTTTACTGCATTTTCAGTTACATAAGAACATAAGAAAGTAAGGAGTCTGCAATAGGCCGGTTGGGCTGTGCATGGCAGCTCCTATCGAGAGTTACTACCACTCTCTATCATCCATGAATCTATCTAGCCTCCTTTTGAAACTTTCCAGAGTTCCAGCACTTACTACAAAGTTGCTAAGCTTGTTCCACTCGTCCACCACCCTATTTGTGAACCAGTTTCTTCCTATCTCCCTCCGAAACCTAAACTTATCCAACTTAAATCCGTTGCTCCGAGTCCTATCCTGCTCGGATATTATAAAAACTTTATCTATATCCCCTTTATTGATTCCTTTCACCCACTTAAATACTTCTATCATATCTCCCCGCACTCTTCGTCTTTCTAGGGAATGCAAGTTAAGTTTCTTCAACCTATCCTGATATGGAAGGTTTCTAAGTCCCGGAATCATTTTCGTCATTCTTCGCTGCACCGACTCTAGTGAATTGATATCCATTCTATAATAAGGGCACCAGAACTGAACCGCATAATCAAGATGCGGCCTGATTAGCGCAAGATATAGTTCCAATAAGACCTCTGCACTCTTATTACTTAGACTTCTAGATATAAAACCCAATACTCTGCCTTATTTCGAACATTAACGCACTGTTTTCTAGGCCGTAGGTTCGGGCTTACAAGTACCCCTAGGTCTCTTTCACAAGTCGACTTCTCTAGGTTGATGCTGTTAAGGCTGCATACATTGTCAGTATTTGTTCTTCCAATATTAAGTACGCTGCACTTGCTGGTGTTGAATTTCATTTGCCATTTTTCAGACCACCCCTGCAGTTTGTTTAGATCCTCCTGTAATGCATTTGCATCCTGCCCTGAATTAATCTGCCGCCCTATTTTGGTGTCATCCGCAAACTTGCTTATGTCACTGCTGATCCCAGTATCTAGATCGTTTATGTAGATTATGAACAAGAATGGACCTAGTACTGACCCCTGGGGAACCCCACTGGTTACATGGCCCCACTCAGATTTAACACCATCTACGCTGACCCTCTGCGTTCTATCGGTGAGCCATGATTTTATCCAATTTAAAACGTTCCCCTCGATACCATGAGCCTTAATTTTTCTCAGAAGCCTCTGATGCGGTACTCTGTCAAATGTTTTGCTAAAGTCAAAGTAAATAACATCATAATTTTCGTCATTATCTACTACCTCGAAGACTTTCCTAAAAAACGTCAGCAGATTTGTTAGACAAGATTTTCCCTTTGTAAACCCATGTTGCGAGTCGTAGATTAATTTGCCTTTCTCAAGATGCAATCGGATGTTATCTGCTATAATTGATTCAAGAAATTTCCCCACTACTGACGTCAAACTGATAGGCCGGCAATTTGACGCTGATGCTCTGTCTCCCTTTTTGAATATGGGTACTACATTTGCCTGTTTCCACAAGTTTGGCACAACTCCGGTGTCTAATGATTTTGTAAATAAATTTACAAGGGGTTCGCTAATCTGTTCCCTACACTCTTTCAAGACTCGAGGGAAAATTTCATCCAGCCCTGGGGTTTTTGTCTTCTTTAGTTTATTTATCCTCTTAAGAACATCCTCTTTTCTGATAGTGATATTCTTTAATTTCTCTTCTTCCTTTCCCCTAAATATCAGTTCCATCTCTGGAATTTCCTCGCAAATTTCTTCTGTGAAAACTGATAAGAAGTAGTTGTTCAATGCTTTGCTTATTTATTCACTGCCATTTATCACTTCTCCCCTCCCTGACTTTAAGGGCCCAACCTTGTCCTTGACTTTTGTTCTATATACCTGGAAAAATCCCTTGGGATTCACCTTGGATTCTTTTGCTATTTTGACTTCATAGTCTCTCTTTGCTTTCCTTACATATTTCTTAATATTCCTAGATAGTTCATTATACCTATTTCTGAGCTGCTCCTCCCCTCCCTTTAATTTCTTATAAATTCCTTTCTTTATTCCTATGTCATGTTTAAGTTTTCTGGTCATCCACCTTGGCTCATTCTTATTTGACCTAATTTTCCTGTATGGTATATTTTGTTCTTGTGCTTTATGTAGTATACTAGTGAATATATTATAGTCATGATCAATTGTTGTGTCATCTATGACCTCACCCCTTCCTACTGAGGACTGATGTGACTGTTCCTAGGTGACCTCACCTAGGTACCTTCCTAATCCCTGAAAATCCGCCAACCGGAAGTTTGGGACTCTGACCATATTGTCATTGTTTTTTGTTTCCCAATTTAGGGTGAACCTGATTTCTCTGTGATCACTGTTACCTAGTTATTCCCCTACTGTGATATCTCTGATAATATTTTCTTTATTTGTTAATACTAGGTCTAATATATTGCCACCTCTAGTAGGTTCTGTAATTAGTTGTTTCAAAAAATTGTCCTGTACTGCGTCTAGGAAGTCTTCAGATTCATACCTACAATGTTGTCCCAGTCAATATTTCTGAACTTGAAATCCCATAAGGCATAGGTTGTCATATTTTGCTGCTCTACTCATTTCCTGCCATATGGGCTGAGCTGCTTCTTTGCCCAGACTTGGGGGCCTGTAAATCACTCCCATAATTAGTTTTTCTCTTCCTTCCGTGATTTCTACCCATACAGTCTCGGTTCCCATTTCACCCTTTATTGAATTATTAATACAACATTTTAATGTATCCTTGACGAAGAGTGCGACCCCTTCCCCTTTCCTACCGTCCCTGTCCTTGTGAAAAAGGTTGTACCCTTCTATGTGGTACTCTGACAAAAAAAATTTGCTCGCCAGATTCATCCAAGTTTCGGTGATTGCTATGACGTCTACATTCTCGGTACATACAACAGCTCTCAGCAAGTCTATTTTATTTCTAACGCTCCTACTGTTTGTATAGTATACATTTAAGCCTACCCTTCCCTGGTCCTGTTTTACCCCTTGTCCTGAGTAACTAATTTTACTTCCCAGGACTTGCTTGTTGTTTGACTCCCACTTTCCCCCGACCTCTCTCTACTGGCGAAATCCCCCCTTTGGAGTGACAATTTCACGCTCTAGGGATGCAGACAACGTCTTTACCCCCGCACGAGACAAGTGTACCCCGTCACGACTGTACAGGTAGTCGTTGCCATAGAATCGTTGCCAGCTATCAATGAATGCCCAACCATTGTTTGCACAATGTTTTTCCTGTCGGCAATTTATAGCAATTGCCCTGGACAGCCATTCACGACCAACCCCTCTTCTAGGCAAGACACCACATACTATCGGGATCCCTCCCCTTTCTCTAATCTTCCCCAGCGCCTCCCTAAACCTCTTGAAAAGTTCCTCACTCCTAACCTTTCCTATGTCGTTTCCTCCCACACTAAGACACACTACTGGATTGGTACCCTCCCCTGACAAAACCCTGTCTAACCTCTCAGCTACATGCCCTATCCCAGCCCCAGGAAAACACACCCTAGTCCTACGTTTTCTATCTCTTGTACAAAAAGTCCTATCTAGAAACCTCACCTGGCTGTCCCCAACTACCACGACCTTACCTCTGGGCAGGGTTTGTACAACTGCCCTTTCCTCTACCTGCACCACACTTTCCTGCCTCTTCTCTTTCTCGCCAGCTTCCTCCAGCACCTGGTAGGGGTTCCTACATTCCACACCCTGGTCAGCTTTCCTGAGCCTGACCCTAGTCCCCTTGGAGACAACCACTCTCCACGCCTGCTCCTCCTTCGCAGGTGTCCTGCTAGGCAGGACACCTACCTGAAAGAGTTCAGGCCTGAGGGCTTCAACCTCACTCCTCAACTGCCCCAGCTGCTTTAGCAGAGTGGCCAAGAGGTCGTCTTTCCCCACACTACTCTCCTCTTCCCCCAAGACACAACGATCCAAGGCGGCCATTTTCCTTGGTCAGTACGGGAGAACTTGGGGGCACGCCCTTCTCCAAGCTGGTTGAAGCTAGTTGCAATTGATGAAAGTACCGATGTAAGTGATGTAGCACAACTTGCAGTTTTTATACGTGGTGTGGATGAAAATATGCAGGTAACAGAAGAATTTGTGAAACTGGTACCAATGAAAGGAACAACAACAGGTGATGACATATTTGTGGGTTTGGTGGGGGCACTGGATAAATTAGGTGTTGACTGGGCACAAACTGTGAGTCTGGCTACAGATGGAGCACCGCAAATGGTGGGTGGAAAAGCTGGCGTGGCAGCAAAATTAAAGGAAAAACTAATAGCTGTGAACCCGAACCATCAAATTTATAATGTGCAATGTATTATACATAAAGAAGTGTTGTGTAGTAAAACATTAAAGGTGGATAATGTCACGGATGTTGTTATAAAGACAGTGAACTTCATAGGCGCGCGAGGTCTGAACCACAGACAGTTCAACTGCTTATTGGAGGAAAATGAGAACACACACGGACTGCCATATCATACTGATGTTCGCTGGTTAAATCGGGGAGTCGTACTGAAGCGATTTTATGAATTGCGCAGTGAAATACAGATGTTTATGGAACAGAAAGGAAGGGATTTGCATGAACTGAAAGATAATGAATGGGTTCAAGATCTAACTTTCATGGTGGATAATACAGAACACATAAATTGCTTGAATACAAAGATGCAAGGACGCAATAAATTGGTGACAGAGTTTTATGACTGCATTCGTACCTTTGAGATGAAACTTCAGCTTTTTGAACGGCAACTATCAGAGAGTAATCTTTTCTCACTTTCCGACCTTGAAGTCCCTGCAAGGCACACCTGAGTTTCATGCTGATATCAACACAAAAAAGTACTGCCTAAAGATTTCCAAATTAATGAATGAGTTCCAAGAAAGATTTGCTGACTTTAAGAGACTTGAAAAGGATTTTTTTTTTCATTTTTCGGGACCCATTCTCTGTTGGTGTTAATGAGGTACCAGAACATCTTCGGTTAGAATTAATTGAGCTCCAGTGTGGTTCTGTGTTGAGGAACAAGTTTTCGAGTGTTGATGTTGGCACATTTTATCAATATTTTGGACCAAATTATCCCAGGATTAAATGTTTTGCCTCAAAGATTATGTCAATGCTCGGAAGTACATATTTCTGTGATGTACTTGAACAAGTCTCGGCTTCGGTCTCAACTTACTGGTGCTCACCTTTATTCAATACTGAAGGTTGCTACAGCTCAGTCGTTAGTGCCAAACTTTGATACACTGGTCCATACCAAGAGGTGCCAATTATCAGGAAGCAGCAGTAGCAAACAATAAGATTGATCAAGGTAAGTAAACACTCTATTTGTTTGTTTTTAAGGGTTTCGCACGAGCGCAGACTAAATCCACCTTTCTTATGTTTTCGTACTACTCACCTAAGAGGTGAGTGCGAAGTGCTCATAATTATGTTACTTGGCCCGCATACTGTGTACTCATATTAAAACTGGCCCGCCTTGGCAAATGAGTTTGACACTCCTGATCTAAACCTTACCGTACTGTATTGTCACTGATGCTAATATGCAGGTACAGTGCACTTCACTTGGGGCAATGTTTTGGACAATTCATTTTACGGTGGTGTAAAAGAACAGTCGAGTTTATAACATGTGTTACTGAGGCGGCATACGACAATTTCGGTCTCCCATAATGGTTAGTAATGCGATTTAAATCTATTGTAATCCCTTTATTATTTGCTTATTTTAGGGTATGCTATTGAATTAGTGCATAGACTGCTCCATTTACAATTATGAAATCGCAGTGAAAAGTGATCTTTCAGAATTTTGATAGGTAAAATTTTTAACTGTAATGGAGTAGAGCCTCGTATTTTACTTTTCATTTTACCACGGGATTTGCAGTTCTACCACAAATTTATAAGTGTAAGCCACTATTCAAAAATTCTGCACAATTATATTGGAGTGTTGTGACTGAGTGTTGTGCGAGTTATCTTAAAAACCTTTGGTGCCTTGTTGTTTGGACATTTCCTTCATGATTATTATAATCCGATACTCTGATACTCATTGGTCAATACCTGAAATTCACTGGGTGCAACAGGAGGAAGGGCAATACTTGAGAGCCATTGCCAGGTTTAAATTTAAATTCCCTGAGGTCTAATGTTCAGCTAGGAAACCGGATGTGTAGGGACAAATACCTATTTGTTGTTTGAAACTGTTGTATAGCCGAGTCATCTGTAATATATCTAGTGGGCAAATTGATAAATTGAAAACTTCTACACATATAATTGTATTCGCTGATTTATTGTAATAGCTTGGGAAGAGACAATGATGATAATTATAATCATTAACCATTTTTATTATTTTCTTTAACTATTTTTTTAATTCTTGTATTTCTTCTACCCCCCCCCCACAGTAAATAGCTAGTCTATATGCCCATGATTATTTAATTGCTTTTGCACCGTTATAGGCAGCAAAATCAAAAGAGTATAAATTATAATTCAAGAGAGAAAAAAGACGATTATTAATAATTATTATAATACAATTTTAATAATGCGAATAGGACTGTCATGAAAATAATGATGACATGGGACGTTCAATATGGCAAGAATATCTTCTAATATAGCGGGGTGGTCTCACCTGCAATAATATACGAGTCCTCCTTTTCTCACATTTTCTTCCACTACATTCCAAAGACGTCACATAATTAGCTCTGCCCCTGCTTATGGGTTGACTCGGGTTAATTAGACTTTGATAACATAATTTCTTGAGTCGAGCCCGGCAACGTTCGGCGACCTTTCTTTTGTTAGGTTTTATATCTAAATTTACATCTAAGGCAAGTGTACTGTATCTGTTGACTTTGTTTGGTGCTGCACATGATCATTAGTGAGTTCGTCCTAAGCTTCGTTATTTCTCTCCACTGATTCTTCCAGTGGATAGAGATGCTTTATTGAACGAATTACTTTCCCCATTCTAGTCTTAAGTTTTATAACACTAATTTCATCAATATCATTAGGGTAAATTTCTAAAATTCTTCCTGGTGGTCAACAATTTCTACTACTAAAGGTTCGAATCATTTCGCCTCTCTTAAATAATCTAAGGTTCTGTATTAAACTAGTTTGTTCCATGGTGTGTGGTTCACTTGACGCCTAATGAGGCTGCATATTTGCACTACCTGATTTTAACGTCTTGTATTTCCAAGAGAATATATCCCTTTATACTGGTTTAATCCATTAAACTAGAGAGTTAAGTTTATTGGCACTTCAATTACTCTGTCCGTCACTCTCAATAATTTGCTGAGGGTGCTATAATCCTCGCAGTTCAAGTGAAGTTCCCATACGTGAGTAGTTGCATAACTGGCAACTACCTAGGTAATGGAGCTGACATAACTTTCATTGCTTAGCCACCCGGTCCGTGGTGCCATAATCGATTTTTATAAACCTATCAACATTTATTACTGTAGTTAAATAATCAGCTGGATTTTGTTTTTTACTCACATAATGCAATTTTCGGTATGGTAACCCCTTAAGGACTTCAGCCACCAGATATTGTACAAAGATTGTATTGGATTTGTTATTAGTGACTCATTGCAGTACGACTTAACTATCTGTCCAAACATAAATCTCATTAATTGTGACATGACTTAGGTTAACTTTCAGATAGCTGTTAACTTACAACCCATAACAATTGCTGATAATTCTAACCGTGGTAAAGTCTATTTCTCAATAAGTGCCACTCTAATTGTCGGTGCTACTCTAATTGTCGGTGCCACTCTAATTGTCGGTGCCACTCTAATTGTCGGTGCCACTCTAATTGTCGGTGCCACTCTAATTGTCGGTGCCACTCTAATTGTCGGTGCCACTCGAATTGTCGGTGCTCTAATTGTCGGTGCTACTCTAATTGTCGGTGCCACTCTAATTGTCGGTGCCACTCTAATTGTCGGTGCCACTCTAATTGTCGGTGCCACTCTAATTGTCGGTGCCACTCGAATTGTCGGTGCTACTCGAATTGTCGGTGCTACTCTAATTGTCGGTGCCACTCTAATTGTCGGTGCCACTCTAATTGTCGGTGCCACTCTAATTGTCGACATGTTGGGTTTTCAATTTTGTTTACTATAAAAGCTACAGTCCCATGGGCTCCCGGGCTTACGTCGCAGAAAACATAGAAGCTATAAAGGTAAACTGTTTGTTTTTTACAAGTCATTCTAGGGAATTTCAACCATGATATGCCCCAGGGGTTTAAATTATATGCGTCCCACTTGTCCAATATTCCTTTGGGTAGGTACTCATCCCATTCTACTTTTAATTTCAATACCTCCTGCATTAGTGTATTGGTCACAGTTGCACCGATATTATATTAACACCCACACATTCATATTATGCTCCATCGCACATATAACATGTATGACTAGCTCTTAAGTTACGCACTCGAAAGTAGTTTTCTCTTGTATGTGTTTATATTTCATTTTCTCTCTTCTCTGAAATGCTCTGTTGATGTGTGTAAATTTAAAAGTACAAGGTAACACATATGAGTAGCCATAATATATATACCTGCTGTTAGTTGAAGCATTCAAGATCCATTGAGTGTACGTTGAAAGCTTCAACGGAATTTAATTTTAGTGAAAACTGTAATATAACAAAGTCTTCTGAACTTTCAAGCCTAAGACTAAGAGATTCCTGTTCATACCTCTCATGAAGTTGAAAGATATCAGTTCACTACTGAACTTACGTATCCTTGATCTATAGACACAAGAGACTCTAATAAATGTATTGAAATGATTGTCATTTTTGTATTTAAGAACCTCATTAATCATTGGAGAGGGACCTTTCAATGGCCAGAAATCCCTGAAGTGAAAATAGGGCGGCAGATTAATTCAGGGCAGGATGCAAATGCACTACAGGAGGATTTAAATAAACTGCAGGGGTGGTCAGAAAAATGGCAAATGAAATTCAACACCAGCAAGTGCAGCATACTTAATATTGGAAGAAAAAATACTGTCAATGTATACAGCCTTAACAGCATCAACCTAGAGAAGTCGACTTGTGAAAGAGACTAAGGGGTACTTGTAAGCCCGGACCTACGGCCTAGAAAACAGTGCATGTTCGAAATAAGGCAAACAGAGTATTAGGTTTTATATCTAGAAGTGAAAGTAATAAGAGTGCAGAGGTCTTATTGCAATTATATCTTGCGCTAGTCAGGCCGCACCTCGATTATACGGTTCAGTTCTGGTGCCCTTATTATAGAATGGATATCAATTCACTGGAGTCGGTGCAGCGAAGAATGACGAAAATGATTCCGGGACTTAGAAACCTACCATATCAAGAAAGGCTAAAGAAACTAAATTTGCATTCCCTAGAAAGACGAAGAGTGCAGGGAGATATGATAGAAGTATTTAAGTGGGTAAAAGGAATCAATAAAGGGGATATAGATAAAGTTCTTATAATATCCGAGCAGGATAGGACTCGTAGCAACGGATTGAAGTTGGATAAGTTTAGGTTTAGGAGGGAGATAGGAAGGGTGGTGGACGAGTGGAAGAAGCTTAGCAAATTTGTAGTAAGTGCTGGAACGCTGGAAAGTTTTAAAAGGAGGCGAGATAGATTCATGGATGATAGAGAGTGATACAGGTAGTAACTCTCGACAGGAGCTGCCATGCAGAGGCCAACCGGCCTATTGCAGACTCCTTATTTTCTTATTTTCTTATGTTCCGTGGGTGCCCCTTGTTCCGCCATCTGCTGACTAACTACAGAGCCTGAATTACCATTCCGCATTGAAAGCTAAGACACTGATTAGATTATAAATGTTAGCCTTGAGAGATCAACGTGGACCTGTTATAATAATTTTTATAGAACCACGTGTACAATATTTCAAACCAATAAACATGTCTGTTAAGTGCCGCCTGAGTAACCCCTAGGCCTAGGGCATATACTAGTACTCTGAGAGACATGACCGGAGTTGTTTCGTACCGTCATAATGAGTTAATTTGACTTAGTTGTGCTTTGTCTGAATATACAATTAGCCCTGTTAACGTAATTAGACGTATTATAATATTTGAAAAAATCATACGCCAATCATTTCTTTGCACAAGACGTCTGTTCTAAATAAACCTATAAGTTAGTTTATATTGCATTCTGACTCGCGTTCGTCCCGTATATCCAGGCACTGTATGTGGAATTATAGCTACTGTGAATCGACAATAGGCTGTAGACAGGATGACTGACGCAGAATGTATTGGGTAAAAAAAAATTAAAATCTGAGTGGGGCACACCAAGTTGCAGAGCCCGAGCATGTACCTGGGTGTACGGGCTACCGAACCCGTGAGCCATGTGGTAACTCATCAGTATCTGTTCCGTCTCAGGTATATTATTTACGCAGTAAATTGTTGTCGAGGTGACCTGTGTTGTAAAGGGTGTTATATGGTTATAAGGTGTAATATTAATAAGCAATGGGAGGTAAAGTTGTATCACTACGACTCATACAGTCGTGGTTCTTGTATGCCGTCAGTATAATCTGTAGCCCAGTGTTGAGTATATGCATAGCCATCTTGAAAAGGTTTTAAGAGTGTTTATGAGTACTACAAAGTACCTATATAATTGTTAGTGAATTGAAGTGCTGAAGAACCATTATTTTCGTGTGTCAATATTGTAGAATGTTACCGTTGTTCTTTTTTACTTTTACTTATATCCCTTCACCACTGATCGGCTCGATAGCCGCTTGGGTGGTTGGTTACGTTTTTGTTACACACTGTTGGCAAGTACTGGACATGCAGTGGTTCCTGAATTTATCTGAACCTGCTCCAGTGTTGGTTAAGTCTGGTTTTGAAAGAGCTCACGCTCGGTGCCGTCACAACACACTCTGACAGGTTGTTCCAAGAGTTCACAGTTCTCACTCTGAAAAAGTTTGCCCTCACAGTTTTCTGGACTTGTAGCCTTCAACCTAGAGCTATGACACCTTGTGGGGCGGGCGCCCACTACCTCCAGGTATGGACAGTCGACTGAGTAGTGCCCTTTGATATGTTTATAGACCTCAATTAGGTCCCCCCTTGCCCGTCTGTAGTATAAGCTAGGCAGCTGCAGGCGCTCTAATATCTCTGGATAATTGAGGTGCCGAAGTGCAGGCACTAGTCTGGTGACCCTCCTTTAGATATTTTCAATCAACTGAGAGTCCCTAGCATAACTCGGGGACCAAACAGGGTGACGGTACTACTGTACAGGCGGGGAAGCACTTCACTCTTGAAGATCTTTACGACCTTCTTATAAGACCTAATAATTTAGTTGCTTGATTCACCTAACAATGGCCCGAGAACTTAAATTTATTGTCAACCTACACACCCAGGTCCTTTTCGCATTGTCTCCATTAATGCAGTTTCTTCGTTCCGTTGGGACATATGATACGCCTCCTTACCGTTGGTACGTCCCAGGTGAATCCTCTTACACTTCGTGGCATTGAATCTTAGCAGTCATTTCTTTAACCACTCTTGAAGCTCAGAGATATTTTTGCAGCTCTTCAGAGTCTGTTTGATTTTAAAGTCCCTTAATAACTTGGCATCGTCGGGAAACATTTGTATGGAGGAGTGTTTACTGTAGCTTCTGGCACGTCATTTATGAAACAAACAAACAACAACCGGCTCAATAGTACCACGCTTGTCAAGGGTACACATGACGATTTCGTACCATTAATCACCACACATTGCTTGCGATCATGCAGAAAGTTTCCGATCCATGCTTGGACATTTCCCTGAATAGCAGTTCCAGTTTAATTTTCAGCCTTTCATGGGGTATGCTGTCGAAAGTGGTAGTGACTCTGGCCTCCCTCCATTCTCAGCAGCTGCAGCGTATTTTGTGGGGAGTGGTCAGAGATGACATTGTTTACATGTAGTACAGTCTCGTTCAAGACTCTTCGAACATTGCTGGAGACAGCTGACAACTCAAGGCCGCTTGTTTACTATAGTACGTAGTATAATATAATACGAAACAACAAAGCCCAACCATTAATTAAGCAACGGAGAACTAAGTAACCAATCACAGATCACTTATACACTCATTCATAATTTTGACTCCGTACTATAGTAAACAAACGGCCTTCAGTTGCCAGCTGTCTCCAGCAGTGTTCGAAGAATCTTGAACGAGACTGTGCATGTACTGGCGCACTTATCTCCATTACCTTCTCCTTAATTATATAACCCATGCACGTCCGTCCCCGTTCCTCATCAAATTCTCCCTCTTCTTCTTCAAGCACAACAGGCGTTTTTTGTGCTGTTCCCTCTGTATTACGGGGCGATCTGGATTTATGAATATATTCTGAAATCCATCGCTCATTGCTAAATTTTTTGCCTGCTGAATAACTTCCCATTTCTTATCCTCTCTCACTAGTGTGATGCTGAGGGGGTGAGGCTTGTTCTCCTGCTTTTGTCCTAGCCTCCTCACATCCTGAGGGGCTGTAGTATTTTCTACTGAACATTGCTAGTGTTACATGGAAATACTTATTTCTCTAACAATAAAGTAGGACCCAGTGGTCCTTATATTTTGTGCCAGTGTTCAATAGTTTTTTTGTCAAGTATTGAGTGAACCCTAAAAGAGTGGTTCTTGTATTGTTGTATTCTTTATAAGTGTTCATATACTCAACTTAATTTTTAATAAATAATGTTTAATGTATATTGTGATATCTTTATCACTACTGTATTGCCTTTGTTTCTCTCCTGTATATTGTCATTAATATACAACAGAATCAACGCGTCCGTGACCAATCGTGCATGTTACCTCATGGGTAAAAGGTGCAGGGAGTTTTTGACATGGAAGCATTCCCTTGAGAACACGTGTAGATTTATTTTTGTGGGTTTACCTTGCAATGTTCATTTTTTATTATATAAGGTAGTTTAACCAATGAGTCTAAGAAAGAATCTCAGTCTGAATTGGTACCAAGTTTGTCACTGTGCCCCGGCTAGTTCCCAAGTTATGATAATTTCATTATTTTGAGTATGTACAGTACGTGTTCAGCGAAAGCAACCATATCGGATTTTTGGGTGAAAATGACCTTAGATCATAGAATAGACATGTCTGACGTATCAGGCATGTAAAAATTAGCCAAAATTGATACCAAGTTTGTTATTCTAGGCATTCTAAATCCAAAGTTATGGCTGGCTCAATGTTTTACTATGTATAATGGTGGCCATCTTGGATTTAGCCCCTAGCGGGCGAATATATCCTTTCTAAGAAATCAAGTGTAAAGCATTGTGTACCAAAAATTATCAGCGAAAGTGCAGTGCAGAGCCAGGACTACAGTAGTAGTAGGACACTGGTACTGGGCTCACGGTTGGAGTTTCATCTGCCAGCAACTGATTTCTCCAGCGCGGCGTGTTGATCTTAAAATCGCAGATACCAGCAATTCTCAGGAGTCAAAAGAGAACCACTTGTATTATATCAAAAGTTAAAAGAAATTGTATATTTAGTATTCGTGTGATGAACGGTTATCATCCAACTAATTATAATATATAGAAAAAATAGAAAAATTATATAAAATGCTCCACAATGGCTAATTTAAATTAGTTGTTAATATCCTTCTCCTTGTCCACTTACTAGTATTTATCTTTTTATTTAAAAAAAAATTACAAAACAAATCGTATTATATGGAACTTTAAATCATATACACAGGTAGGAAATTTATCCTCTGTAGTTTAGGGCCAAGCTTTCATCTTTCTCGCCATCCAGGAACAAGTCCACGAGCGTTCTTTCTCACGTTTATGCGAATACAAATTAGAGATATAAGAGCTAACATTTCACAGTCAACGTCTTCAAAGGCAGCCATCTTGTTATTGCTTTGGTTTGGCTACAGCCGCCCGAAGTGGCAATGGAACTTCTGTCACATGAAAACATTTAATAAAAAAATACAGGAAAAACAACTGTCGAGGTGCTAGCCAAAAGTGAAAATTGCCGGTGCAAGTGCCCATGTAACGCCGGCTTTAGGCAATTATTCCTATTTAGCCTAGTCAGTGTAACACACACACACACACACACACAAACTACTACTACTATTACTTTGCTGTCACTCTGAATCCAGTATGACGATCATCCAACTATGATACAATGAAATGAGTTATTTAGGATGTCACCTCTGTTGGTGAGTTTTGAGGTGACTAAAGAGGTCGGTACTGGACTTGCAAGATCGTTCACAGATGTTGCACATGTGGGGGACTACATCTAGAGTGACAGCGTCTTTACGGCATTGGCGCTTGTCTACCTCGTTTTGCAGTCGGTCTCACTCGAAAGTATTGACACCTTCTTGTGTGGTGCTCCTCTAAGTGTTACAGCGTGGAGTATTCGTCTCCCAGATGAGTGGGTCAATTTGACACTTTTTTCAATTAAGCACCAGCATTATGCTTACTAATCGTTTGGTGACTGTAAAGAAGCTGCTTTGGGCGTCTACTGTCGTCCATGCGGGTATTATGGCCAGTCCAACATAGTTGTTCATGGATAATGGTAGCCTCGATGCTCCTACAGTTGGTGTCAGCAAGAATACTGGCATTTATTCTCTTTGTCTTCCCAGCGAACTCGGAGGATGGAGCATAGACTACGTTGGTCAAAATTTTCAAGTGCCTTGA
>NW_024748502.1:10367651-10387357 GCF_018991925.1 Homarus americanus | reverse complement strand
AGTGATTTACATGCACACACACACACACACACACATATATATATATATATATATATATATATATATATATATATATATATATATATATATATATATATATATATATATATATATATATATATATATATATATATATATATATATATATATATATATATATATATATATAAATGAGTGTAGGACGAAATAAAACAGGACAAAACCCTCCCCTAGGACACAAAACCCCATTGGACAAGCCCCCTCAAGCAATGAATGACAAAACCCCCTTATTTAGAGTAAAAATAATGGACAGAAGCCCCCATTTTCTCTATTTTTAGTCCATATATATATATATATATATATATATATATATATATATATATATATATATATATATATATATATATATATATATATATATATATATATATATATATATATATATATATATTATTATTAGGGATAGTAGCCTAATAACAATAGCTTCTACGAATTTTGGGGAAAAACCTCTGACTGACCATAAATGATCATACAGATAAGCATAATAAATATGTATCATTCACTTCATACATAACATAATCTTACCTAACCTACTTTTGGTATAAATAGGCTATTTTATAATTGGATAGTATTATTGTGTGACTTATGAGCAATTGATGTTAATTTTGCGTAGTATTATAAGAAAAGTGGTGGTCCGCCCGGCAGGAATACAGTGGTGGGTGCCCTGCACACTGACGAGGGGCGAGCTATCAACCTGCAGCTGGCGCTGATGCAGGGCTTCCTGTGGTTGGGTTTGCTCTTCCTGGTGTCACTGGGGAAGGCGTGGAGAGACGGTGTGTTCTCCAAGGTGTGGTCTCTGGTCACCATATGTGGTCTCATTGTCCTAATGGTTAACGGGCTGGAGATGGATCAGAGTGACCTCGGTCTCCAGTTCGTCTTCAACTGGAGTAGTAGTGACCTCGGCCGACCCGACATCTGGCTCGACGCGTTCGGACAGGTTTGAAAGGACTCGTTATAATGACGCCGTTGCTCTCATGTTACAAAAGTTATTACAGGTTGATAGCCACCTCTGTTCTAATGCAATACTGATTCTTATCTAAATTATTAGCACCTCGTAATATGTTGATCAAGGCCATCTTCCTCACCTGGGTGTTGGTGTACGATAGGTGATGTGGAGTCTGGGACCAACCTTGGGGCTAGTCATCTCTCGGGCCAGCTACAAGCGATTCAGGGACAGGGTAAGTGACAGTCACCTCCCACACTGTCTTTTGTTTATGTCGGGCTAAGTGTATGTCTGTTTTTATCGACCATCACATAACGTTAGGTTAACCTTGTACTTTATGTAGAAATATTCAACCATCATCTCTCACAAATTTTTATACAGTTGCTGGTATCCTTCACGTCATACTGATATACCGGTATTCATTACTCGTCTACGGTAATCTATCTTCGCAGTTCCTTATCACTGACCAGCTACTGTCTGTAGTAAGAAAGTTTTGAGGCATTTCTTTAAAAGCTGTACACCAAGCAGCTGTGCACTTAGTGTCCGTGATATTAAATACTGCACCAATAAATACTGCCCCCATATAAATGTTATTAAAAAAAGGGGGTAAACAATTCAAGATGAATCAATAAGTCGCCTACTCGGCGTTTGTAAGCGATTTCGCAATCAGCATTGTTGTAAAATATGAAGAGCAGATAAATATAACTTATTGTATAATACAGTACATGGCAATGCGAAAACTTAGTAAAAGAAAAAATTAAATGTACACTAAATTCTTGTCTCAAATATGTGCATTTCATTGGTGGTTGTAACTTAGCTGATTTTTTGCTGCATTTACAGTAATTGTACATGTACTATGAAATGGTAGTCAAACATTGGAAAGGCACACATTTACCAATATATTCACTGTTACTATATTAATGAATAAAAAGCCTTTAACTATGATAGTCCATGGGCCTAGCCAGATACCGGCACCACCCAAGGTAGCAAAAGTTCAATAGTGACAATTTATTTGTCCATCCACTATAAGTAAAAAACTATGTGATAGCTTTACTAAATGAGAAGCTTAATGCCTTTTCCTGCGGGTACCTTAATCATGACATGGTCATTATTATCATATTCCCTATTTATTTATTGAAACAGATGCACCGTAACACGCATGAATATCTTCTAAATGCATTATTTGTAGCCAAGCTACGTGCCTAACACATAATCTTGTATTTATTTATGTGTGGAGCATAATTAATCTGTGAATTATACACGATGCCTGCCACACTATTATGCCCAAATGTCGCAGATGCCCATCAAACACTCTTAGCCACGCTACCCGTGGACAGGCTGGCCAGGTCAGACTCTTCTGGAGACATTGGGTTCAGCCAGTTATTTTCCATCAGATCCACCAGGGACTCGACACCTCTTTCATCTTTCTTCACCCCTGGCCCATGCGAGTCTGGGTAAGACAACTTTGAACTGCCTTGGCCTATCATAGCTCCCGGCCTCATGTTGAACTCCATAGACCCCTTGGGGTCTGCGTGTCTTTGTTTACTGTTTCCTCGATAGTTTAATTAACGAGGATTCTGCGAAAGGGGTTTGTAGGGTCGAGTTAAACTGAGAGGCTGTCGCGCATTAATTCAGCATACCGTGATGACAAACCTGAAGTTGAAGACATTCTCCAATGTCACTACAAAGAGAGTCCATGGAAAGAAAGAACAGGATGTGGTGGTTCTGAAGACAGACCGAAAGCTGTTTGGTTAAATGATCCTGGTTCAAATGAGGGATGTCCTGTCCCACTCACTGGGCACTCTACCATGGGCACTGGTGAACGAAAGACCAAAACGGCTGCACTTACCACAGAACTTGGGAAGAATGTATCCACTGCAGAAGACATTCCCATACCATGAACTTGCATCAGTAATGGGATGGGCCTGGTGCAGAAAATGAACGGCAACAGCAAAACATTCGTAAATCTGGCAGAAGCTGCTTTACACCTGTTCTTGAATGAGGATGGATGTGGTTTTTTACATCTATCGTGAGACGTAAATCACAGATGCTGAGAAATGTAAGCGGGAGCTGAAAGCACAACCGTTCAATACAAGAATATTGCAGGAGAGTACAACATCCAGCAGTGAAGAAAGTTCTTGTGCAGTTCTGACAACAAGATCAGCCTCATCAAATTCCTGGTTAGAACAGTGGAAACTGCCAAGCCAAAGAAAGTAGCTGAATAGTAAGACACTGTACTCGTATGGCACCTGTGAGGATGCCTGGTACAGGATGACAGAAGATGATTGCTTAGATGTTACTGAATAACAGTCCATACGAAAAGAAAGTGACAAACGTCTCCTGGTACATGTATTGCATGCCGCGAATTCTGGCTCGAAAGCAGTAATAGTCACAGCTGAGAACACTGATGTCATGTTCCTCTGCCTTGGCTTTCACAAGGACATCCCTTGCCCCATTTACCTGAAGCGTGGCACACAGAACCGCACACGGTTTATCGACACCAGCAAACTAGGAAGTGCAATAGGAAAAGCATCTGTGACAACCTGATAGGATGACATGCCTTTACAGGCTGTCACTCCGTGAGCACCTTCACTGATCATGGGAAGCTGGGTGCCATTGAACCTGCTGAAGAAGAACATCGCCTTTCAAGAGACTTTCAGCCAACTTGGCCAGTCATGGGATATCTCCCCAGAACTGTTTCAGAAGGTCCGCTAGTTCTTCTGTCGTATGTTTGCAGCAAGTAACAGCACCAATGAGGTGAACAAACTGCGCTACCACCTCTTCTGTGCCAAACGGGGAGAAGTTGAGTCTAGTCACCTTCCACCATGCAGAGAGAGCCTCTTTATGAATGTTCTTCGTGCCAGTTACCAGTCAACCTTCTCTACCAGACCCTACCGAAAGCGAGTTATGTGAAATAAGTTTAAATAAAGCGCACTGCGCATCCCAGTGTTCTTTTGTTACTGTATGTTGTAAGGGACACTGCCACCGAGTAAACAAAAGGACTCTTCTCTCCACGTATTATTATCACCCAGCAATTCCTAGTGTCTTGCTTGCTCGACTCGTAACATGGTGGCAACAGGTGGATTACATGATGGAGAGGAGTCAGGCCGAATAAGAGGTGCTAACAACAAGAGGAAACACTGCTGCAGCAGAGGTTTGTGCCACTATTTTCTGGTGAGAGAAGGCTGAGAGGACGAATGCCAGGCTGTCTATAGCTTAATGGAAGCCAGTAGGTGTTAATACCGTGCGGTGGCGACGACTGTTGTGTTCACCTACCTGCTGTGATAATCGCTGTACCGATCTACCGTAACTGCTGTGCTGCGGTGAAGACAACTCAAACCTCAAGTTAATTACTTAATCATAATGTCGCTCAACCCTATACCTGGTATGAAGCCACTACAACCACTGTCACTTGGTTCAATATAGCGTGACAAGGTGGTACAATGTAGCTTTGTTCAAGCATGTTCTGGCTAATGATGCTCTTAAAATGTTCATTAATTTTGTATTCACAACTGAGGAATCAGAGAGAACTGTCAAGAAGATTATTGAAAAATTTGAGGAGTATGCCATAGGAAAAGTAAATGAGATATATGAAAAGTTTGTATTTAACAGTAAAAACCAGGCTGAAGGTAAAACTTTTCAGCAGTTCTACTCTAATATGAAGTCTCTTGTAAGACTTGTGCTTACTGTGACAGCTGCTTGCCGTTAATGGTCAGTGAATAGACTCAAGATTGCAAACTTAACTGGAGAAATATATCGACATATGCAAACTGCCGAAAATACAACAGCTCAGAACAGAATGATAAGACCAGACACAGTAAATAAGCTAACACAGGAGAACAGAGGTCATATGGAGAAGAATGACAGAGGGAAAGTGGTATATAAGAAACCTAAGAAACACTGCAAGTTTTGTGGTTATAAACATGCTCTCGTAAAAGAGAAATGCCCTGCATATGGCAAAAAGTGTGTATCATGTGGTCTCATTAATCATTTTGCTAATGTGTGTAAATCACAGAAAAGTCAGTGTAGCCAAAATAGAGAGGTAAAGAATAAGAGAAGGCATAAGATCTATAATGTGAGTGACACATCTGAGTCTGGATCTTCCTCAACAAAGCCAGCTACTCACTTTATTTATTCAGTGTTCTCTAAACCAAGATCACATGACAACAATCACAAGGAAGCTTAGTGTATGATTGTGATAGGGAGTAAAGAGATAGGCTTTCAGATTGACACTGGTTCTACTGTGAATACTCTACCCCTCAGTTTTGTCAAACATGTCAAATCTACAAATAGAGTCCTTAAGACCTGGAAGCAAGGCAGTCAGGTTCCACTTGGTATATGCACTCGGAATTATGTACTACCTTGTAACTGATCAGAAATATTCTTTTGATTTCATTGTCTTTAAAGAGAATCTTACACCACTTATAGGGATGAATGCGAGTCAACAAACGGGACTGGTGGAAGTAAAGGAGGGTAACTTTGAGTAAGTGTACAATATCAAACTAGAAGATGAGTATTTGGATGTGATGAAGAGCACTCTAAGAACCCTCCCTGGTGTACAGCCCATCAAAGTTGACCCAAATATTAAACCTGTAATTATGCCTGACAGACGCATGCCCAAAATCCATGAATCCTAACTAAAGGCAGAACTAGAGAGACTATAATAGTTAAGCTGGGTGTAATTGTACCTGTAGAGGAACCAACCTATTGGGTGAGTCAAGTTGTTGTGAGTCAAAAAGGATGGGAAAATCAGAGTTTGCAAAGACCCAAGAGAGCTGAATAAGGCCCTTCAGACGGAACATTATACACTTCCTATTCTTTAGGACGCCCTTCATGAATTGGGCCAGTCTAGAGTATTCTCAAGTCGACTTGGCATCTGGCTTTTAGCATGTGAAGCTCGATACTCCTTTTGGGCTTAAAGGGCTTAATGTATCCTCAGAAATTTTTCAGAAGCGATTACTTGAGGCACTAGCAGGTTTGAAGGGAGTTGTCTGTGCATTGCTGACGATGTCATAATACATGGGGCCGATACAATGGAACACGATGCAAACCTAAACAAAATTCTCAAATGTTGTAGAGAGAAAATTATCCAGCTTAACAAAGACAAGATTGAGTTGCGGAGTGACTCTTTAACGTGCATGGGACATCAAATAATCAAAGAGGGTCTTCAACCTGATCCTGAAAAAGTTAAAGTAATTAAGGATTTCCCAACTCCAGAATCCAAACTAGCTTCGGATCATTCCTAGGTCTGGTTAATTATGTGTCCATATTCCTACCTAATGTGTGTGGTGTTTTACATCTGTTGAAAAATTATGTACCCTGGTGCTGGTCCAGTGCACAAGAGCAGGTTTTTCAGAAATTTAAAGGCATGATAGCTGATAAATCTCTGCTGGTGTTCTGTGACCCTAATAGATGAGTTAATTCTTGAGAATGATGCTAATGAAATGGTCTTGGCTCAGTGCTTCTGCAGGAAGGAAAACCTGTTACTTTCGCAAGTAAGTCTCTAAGTGATGCAGAGAGGAACTATGCACTAATAGAAAAAGAAATGTTTCCAGTAGTCTATGGTCTGGAGAAATTTCATCATTACACATACGGTCACTTCGTTAATGTGTTACAGATCACAAACCTCTTGTTAATATTAGAGACAAGCCTCTGTCTCGGGCTCTCAAACGTTTAAAGGAATGCTAATGAGAACTCAAGAGTATCACTATAAATTATGACACAAATCAGGCAAAGACATTCCCGTGGCTGATGCCTTATTTAGAGTTCCGATGAACCTCGGGAAATCATGCTGTCGATTCATACCTTGACTGACACTCCTTACAAACCAGGCATAAAAAAAGTGATGTTCTTGTGAGTGTGTCACCTTATTTCAGCTTCAGAGATAAATATTCAAGATGGTGTGTTGTTGCGGGTAGAGAAGGTTATAATTCCCAGCACACATAGGGGTGAAATTAAACGCAAACTTCTGTATATGCGAGCCATTCAGGAATAGACTCATCTCTGAGACGAGCCAGGGAGCTGATTTTCTGGCCCAGCATGTCTTCTGAGATTAGGCAGTACATAGGATCATGTGACATTTGTGTTTTTCAGCTAGCAGACAAGCCCCGAAGCCACTATAATACATGCATGACGTACCAGACCGTCCATGGAAAAAAGTAAGGACAGACCAAGGTCAATGTAGACAGGTCTGATGGACAGTGATCTAGTTTACGCTCCCTCTGCGCGGTGACGTCACGTGAACTATAGCTGGCTGGCCCGCTCCCTCTCTCCATTCGTCTGTCTATCTATACAGTATCATCATCATCATAACCCGTTTCCTATATCCTGGTATAGGGGGCTTAGCTCGGAAAGAAGGAGAAAGATTTAGCTATAGTAAGAGAGGCTATCTAAAAGGGTGTCATAAAGGGTGTGGCAACTTTCGCCCTTATTGTGGAGGGAAGGAGCGCTGGTATTATTTGAATATTCTTACTAATGTCCTGAAATTCTTACGTTTATTTCAGTGCAATTTATCTGTGCACTTGAGTTCATAACTGCCTCCTCTGAAATGTTCCGTATTAGTGTGTATGCATCTAAAAGGGGAATAAATATATCATGATAACTTATATTTTATTTACACACATAGGTTATAAATAAATAACTTATATGATTTGCATCAACTGTAACCCAAGGCAATCTGTTTTTCCTACTGTCATTTTGATATTTTCATAAATTTTCTTTTTTCACTTCTACAATTCTTACTTTTTTCTTATTTATCCTAATACTACTGTTCAGTTTCCAAATTCTAAAGAACACACATTTTGGCAAAGAGGGATAGAATATCATAGGGTACATCAACTCCAACACTTCCTATCTCAGACACAATTGTTTTGAAACAGTCTTTCCCCACCTTAAGAGTGTCCCAATGTACAGCCTTAAATACGTCTCTCCTAATGGTTACTTGAGAAAATAGAGTGTCAGAAGGAACATACGGTTCACCTCTGTTTATTCCTTCTATCCGTGTTTTGGTCATGGATGTTTACTCAGTGACTTTCTGGCCTAAGTGAGAGTATTTCACGTAAATTTTTCTTACAATATAGCCACCAACGTACCTAAGAGTTTCCTCTTCTATGACTAAATCTATTGTTTTACTTGCATTTTTGTCAGGGTTTATACACTCTCCTAGGTTTTCATCAAACTCATCACTTAACTCTTTTTCTACTTCATTGCCAATATCCAAGTCTTTGAAATAGTGATTAGTTATATAGAGTTTCATTGAAAGGTGTACCTTTATCATTTGTTTGTCTAAGACCATTATTTCTTGACAAGCAGTCAAAATTATCATTAGTTGTGTTAGATTTCTCAGAAATTAGTGAAACGACTTTTCCCAGAAGTAACTTCTTGAGCCTGATCTTAAAATTCATAACTTTGGGTGGTCGTAGGTTCCATGTATCTGTCTTATGCACCCAAACAAATGCTCCAGACAATCTTGATTTAGTTTTCCAGTTAGAATGAATTGAAGATTAAAAGACTTCTGGAGCATTTTGTACAACCTACAACCCTATAAATCACATTCCTTAAAATGTATTGAGCACACCACTGCACTGTCTGCATTGATGTCATCAGCTCGACAACAGGTATAAACCTACCACTGTCTAAATTGTTTTTATTTGGAAAGCGGAAATATTTAATGCTTAATCCTGCTGGGTTTTTTCCTTGTGTTATTGCATCCATATACTGAGCAATTTCTCGGCATATATGCAGCATTGAGGCCAGTTCAATGAAAATGTACCACGTCACAAAATATTATATTGAATGCCTCAGACAGTAGTGTGTACTGTACATGCAAATGGCCCGGGTCAGACTGGGGTCAACTTGTCAAGGACAAGGAGACGCAGGGAAGGTGGATCAGCTGATCTTTTTTTTTTTTTTTTAGGTTAAGGTGGGGAATGAATGGAAGGCATGGTGGGGCTCAAGGCACAGCCAGACATAAGGGATAGAGAAGTCACAACATATAGTCGTGGGGGGAAAGGTTGGAAAAGAAGTTTAATGAGTTAAACAGAGGGGGGCAACACCCCTTGTTTAACATATTACAGAGTTTGTTGGCTAACTAAGCTAACCTAGGATTTAGGATGAGGTTGCACAATGGTTATTTTAGTAGACAATGACTAGATTGATTTAACAATTACAAGTTTATTAAAATCTTATACTGTATTACGTTATGGACTCACTAGATTATGACTTGTTAAATGTGAATTTATATTATCTAAGTTTTAATCTAAGGTGGATCACTGTGGCGGACATACTGTAGATGGGTCGCGGGTTGGGTTGTTGTAGTGAGGGCAGACTCCGGGGCCACCAGGCGTAGATCAGATGATGTCATCACTCCCGCCCGCCTCGTACCATACCTGCGTGCTGTCCGACCTCTCTACATGACCTTGACTGTACTGTACTGTACTGTACTGTACTGTTTTCGACATTATCAGTTCAAACACACAGAGTGGAACACGTAAACAAACTCGATCATTGGCAATATTAAAGCAAATATTATGCTGGCAAGCTGTGAATATTTATAACACTTGTTTGTGTCATTTAGGACAAGTAAAATAATTTAAACGAATACAATGTTGAGAGCAGAGAAAACATTGTTAGGGGACCTATGTTACCTGTTAACACGACATACCTTAGACAAATTGCTCCATCTATTCACCAATACCTAACGAAGGCATTTACTTGTTGGAATAGACGCTTTGCATAATTAGAGTATGTGACGTCATGTGAAAGCTAAGAATAAGCTGGCCTCGCAGTTCATGCAAGGTGTGCATTAGCAACGCTACAGAAGAGGCGTGCGTTCACAACGTTACAAGAGAGTTGTGTGCTCGCAACACTACGAGCGAGGTGTTTGCTAATAATGCTACAAGAGAGGTGTGCACTCGCAACGCTACAAGAGGTGTGCACTCTCAACGCTACAAGAGAGGTGTGTGCTTGCAACACTACAAGAGAGGCGTGCACTCGCAACACTACAAGAGAGGTGTGCCCTCGCAACGCTACAAGAGGTGTGCACTCTCAACGCTACAAGAGAGGTGTGTGCTCGCAACACTACAAGAGAGGCGTGCACTCGCAACTCTACAAGAGAGGTGTACGCGTACAACGGTACAAGAAAGGTGTGCAATCGTAACGCTACAAGAGAGGTGTTCGCTCACAAGGCTCCAAGAGAGGAGTGCACTCACATCGCTACAAGAGAGGTGTACCCTCACAAAGCTACAAGAGAGGTGTGCGCTCACAATGCTTCAAGAGAGGTGTGTGCTAGCAATGCTACAAGAGAGGTGTACGCTCGTAACGCTACAAGCGAGGTGTGTGCTGGAAACAGTACAGGCGAGGTGTGCACTCGCAACGCTGCAAGAGAAGTGTGCACTCGCAATGCTACAAGCGAGGTGTGTGCTGGAAACAGTACAAGAGAGGTGTGCACTCGCAACGGTACAAGAGAGGTGTGTACTCGCAACGCTACAAGAGAGGTGTGCACTCGCAACGGTACAAGAGAGGTGTGTACCCGTAATGCTGCAAGAGAGGTGTGCACTCGTAATGCTAAAAGCGAGGTGCGCACTCGTAATGCTACAAGCGAGGTGTGTGCTGGAAACAGTACAAGAGAGGTGTGCACTCGCAACGCTACAAGAGAGGTGTGCACTCGCAACGCTACAAGAGAGGTGTGCACTCGCAACGCTACAAGAGAGGTGTGTACTCGTAATGCTACAAGAGAGGTGTGCACTCGTAATGCTACAAGCGAGGTGTGTGCTGGAAACAGTACAAGCGAGGTTTGCACTCGCAACGCTACAAGAGAAGTGTGCACTCGCACAGCCACAAGAGAGGTGTGTGCTGGAAACAGTACAAGCGAGGTGTGCACTCGCAACGCTACAAGAGAAGTGTGCACTCGCAACGCTACAAGAGAGGTGTGTAATCGTAATGCTACAAGAGAGGTGTGTACTCGTAATGCTACAAGCGAGGTGTGCACTCGCAACGCTACAAGAGAAGTGTGCACTCGCAACGCTACAAGAGAGATGTGCACTCGCAACGCTACAAGAGAGGTGTGCACTCGCAACGCTACAAGAGAGGTGTGTACTCGTAATGCTACAAGCGAGGTGTGCACTCGCAACGCTACGAGAGAGGTGTACGCGTACAACGGTACAAGAAAGGTGTGCAATCGTAACGCTACAAGAGAGGTGTTCGCTCACAAGGCTCCAAGAGAGGAGTGCACTCACAACGCTCCAAGAGAGGTGTACCCTCACAAAGCTACAAGAGAGGTGTGCGCTCACAATGCTTCAAGAGAGGTGTGTGCTAGCAATGCTACAAGAGAGGTGTACGCTCGCAACGCTACAAGCGAGGTGTGTGCTGGAAACAGTACAAGCGAGGTGTGCACTCGCAACGCTACAAGAGAAGTGTGCACTCGCAACGCTACAAAAGAGGTGTGTGCTGGAAACAGTACAAGCGAGGTGTGCACTCGCAACGCGAGGTGTGTACTGGAAACAGTACAAGAGAGGTGTGCACTCGCTACAAGCGAGGTGTGCACTCGCAACGGTACAAGAGAGGTGTGTACTCGTAATGCTACAAGCGAGGTGCGCACTCGTAATGCTACAAGCGAGGTGTGTGCTGGAAACAGTACAAGAGAGGTGTGCACTCGCAACGCTACAAGAGAGGTGTGCACTCGCAACGCTACAAGAGAGGTGTGTACTCGTAATGCTACAAGAGAGGTGTGCACTCGCAACGCTACGAGAGAGGTGTGTGCTGGAAACAGTACAAGCGAGGTTTGCACTCGCAACGCTACAAGAGAAGTGTGCACTCGCACAGCCACAAGAGAGGTGTGTGCTGGAAACAGTACAAGCGAGGTGTGCACTCGCAACGCTACAAGAGAAGTGTGCACTCGCAACGCTACAAGAGAGGTGTGTACTCGTAATGCTACAAGAGAGGTGTGCACTCGTGCCAAGAGTGTGTGCTGAAACAGTACAAGCGAGAGTGTGCACTGCTACTGTGCGCTCAAACGCTACAAAGAGGTGTGTACTCGCAACGCTACAAGAGAAGTGTGCACTCGCAACGCTACAAGAGAGGTGTGCACTCGCAACGCTACAAGAGAGGTGTGTACTCGTAATGCTACAAGCGAAGTGTGCACTCGCAACGCTACAAGAGAAGTGTGCACTCGCAACGCTATAAGCGAGGTGTGCAATCGCAATGCTACAAGAGAGGTGTGTGCTCGCAACGCTACTAGCCTCGTGTGTGCTCGCAACGCTACAAGAGAGTTGTGCATTCGCAACGCTACAGGAGCGGTGTGTGTTCGCAACGCTACAAGCCTCGTGTGTGCTCGCAACACTACAAGAGAGACGTGCACTCTTAACTCTACAAGAGAGGTGTGGGCTCACAACGCTACAAGCGAGGTGCGTGCTCGCAACGCTACAAGCGAGGTGTGTGCTCGCAACGCTAGAAGCAAGGTGTGTGCTCGCAACGCTTCAAGAGAGGTGTGTGCATGCAATGCTACAAGAGAAGTGTGCACTCGCAACGCTACAGGAGCGGTGTGTGTTTGCAACGCTACAAGCCTCGTGTGTGCTCGCAACACTACAAGAGAGGCGTGCACTCGCAACGCTACAAGAGAGGTGTGTGCTCGCAACGCTACAAGCGAGGTGTGTGCTCGCAACTCTACAAGCGAGGTGTGCATTCGCAAAGATACAAGAGAGGTGTGCACTCTTAACTCTACAAGAGAGGTGTGGGCTCACAACGCTATAAGCGAGGTGCGTGCTCGCAACGCTACAAGCCTCGTGTGTGCTCGCAACACTACAAGAGAGGCGTGCACTCGAACGCTACAAGAGAGGTGTGCGCTCGCAACAGTACAAGCGAGGCATACGCTCAAAAGGCTACATGAGAGGTGTACGCTCGCAACGCTACAAGAGGGGAGTGCACTCACAACGGTACAAAAGAGGTGTGCCCTCACAAGGCTACAAGCGAGGTGTGCACTCGCAACACTACAAGCGAGGTGTGCACGCACAACGCTACAAGAGAGGTGTGCACTTTGCAACGCTACAAGCGAGGTGTGCACTCGCAACGCTACAAGTGAAGTGTGTGCTCGCAACGCTACAAGCGAGGTGTGCGCTCGCAACGCTACAGGAAAGGTGTGTTTTCGCAACAGTACAAGCGAGGTGTGCACTCGCAAAACTACAAGAGAGGTGTACACTCGCAACGCTACAAGAGAGGTATGTGCTCGCATCGCTACAAGAGAGGTGTGCACTCGCAACGCTACAAGAGAGGTGTGTGCTCGCAACAGTACAAGCGAGGTGTGCACTCGCAAAACTACAAGAGAGGTGTGCACTCGCAACGCTACAAGAGAGGTGTGTGCTCGCATCGTTACGAGAGAGGTGTGCACTCGCAACTCTTCAAGAGAGCAATGGAGAGGAGTCAGGCCGAATAAGAAGTGCGGACAAAAAGAGGAAACACTGCTGCAATGGAGGTTTGAGCTACTATTCTCTGATGAGAAAAGACTGAGAATGACGAATGCCGGACTGCCTGTAGCTGAATGGAAGCCAGAAGGTGTTAATACTGTCCGGCAAGCTAGCCACCCACTGGATGCGCACGCCACCGGCACAACATATGATCTTGGCATTTTTAGCCTGCAAGTGCGTGCGTTCCTGCAAACTGCCAAACTCCCCCTGTTTTGCCAATGGGCTAAAACGGACAGACCTGTTCTAACCAGAAGCAAGAGGAAGAATCTCCTGTTGAGCTCGGAAACTCTGAAGATGACCGATATGTAGTCCAATGATGAATTATAAATGTTATTCTTTGATAACTGTTCATCATACTTTGGTTTGGAAGACCCTGTGTTTTAAGCTATATTATGCTGTATTGTTGCAGTTTTTGATTTGCTGTATTGTATTTTATTTATTCTTTATTGTATTAAGATAATGCTGTATTGTATTTCTGTATTGCATAAGATTACGATGTATTGTAGTCAAATTATATTTTCTGTTTTAAGTTTAAGCCATAAATATTCAAGTCTATAATCAAGAGCACTCTTATTTTGAAAAAAAAAGATTGAAATATCAGCAAATCTAATTACATCCTGTATATCTAGAATTTTTTTATATTTTCGATGCCTGATTGTTCTATTTCTAGGATATTATTACTTAGACTATGAAGAAAGATCTATCACAGCTATTCTTGGGTGATTATTAATTAATTAACCACCATTGAGATGTGGTAATATCACAGAGGACATAACTTAGTAGGGACGTTGATCCTGCAAAGGTTATATCATATCAAAACGTAAACTAGAGATGTATAGCAAATAGAAAAGAGCAACTAGAATTTGCCACCTCGGGTGGTACCAGTAAATTATTTTTTGGGTCCTAGCCCATACTAGGTATCCCTGTGTTAGTGAGTGTAGATAAACATACAAATTATTTTGTTTATTTACTCCCATTGTAAATAGTTCAATATTTAATCAAGTCGCTACTCTCTGTATACAAGGACTCTAGTTTATGCTATGAAGCTATTGCTAGTTTACATTACAGTATATTATACCATATCTCATGTTATCTCATGTTAACTTCATTACTTAATTTTACGTTGTAATAAGTTAGTTTACGTTATATTTAGCAAAGTTAAATTATATTAAGTTTTTAATTTATGATAAAAGTATCCTGTACTTACAGATCCGTATGGACGCATACACAGCGGTGACGGCCAACTTGCTGGTGGCTATGGTGCTGTGCCTAGCTGTCTTCCCCTACCAGGGCTTGCTTTCACCCTCCACCCACATTGACAAGAGTGAGTACCAGTGTGATCAAATATAGAATATAGTATGTAATATGTTCATACATATTACAGTTTACCTATTACTCCATCACATATATTTGCTGAAACATCCTCTCCCGGATATCTGATGCACTTAATTTACTCCGTTCTGTCTTCATTAAAACTACCTCCTTTCATCACTCTACATTTGTTAATTTAGAATTCAAAATTAACATTTGTCAGGAATTTAGAATAGTGGTTTACTCCTATATGAGTTATTAGTGAAATGAGTGCAACCCGCGGTAATAGGCCGAGTAAAAGACGAGGCCCTACACTTTGAACATTTACTCATGCTTGCTCTCTAAAAATTAAATGAGAGTAGTCTATGCACTGATTCAATGGCATTCCCTAGTGCAAGCAAATAACAAAGGGACTATAATAGACTTAAACTGCATTACTAACCGTTACTGGACGACAGAGGTTGTCGAATGCCGTCCTAATAATACACAGTATGTTATATTTCTTGGATTATTTTATACCAACTTAAAATTTAATGGCCAAAACAGAATCCCAACTAAATTGCCCTGCATAAGAGGTTTAGATGGTTTAAAATCCTTCTCATAAGTATAACAAAATATATTGTTACGACCTTCCTTTTGCCGCTTCCACCGCTGGTTACCAGCGGCCAGGTAGTATGTACAGAAGCAGTATACTGCATATATCACAAGTGTCGTCGAATTACCACTGGCTGTCCCACCAGTCTCCGGTAATTTCCCGAAGACCGGTATCAGTGTGCAGACAAACAACAGGCAGGTAGATTTCCACCAGGTCACAAAAACATGCTTGTACACTGTAGTCTTCTTTAATAATAACTAGTTCTTCACAACATTGTTCACAGGGTAAATGTCTTCACAGCTGGACTTCTCACTTCAAATATATAGTCGGCAAACTACCATTGTGCAAATCCTTAGGTTTTTTAACTTTATATTTCTTACAACAATTCCATAATACTTGCACAACAATTGTCTTCAATTATCACTACTTGGCTTGTTCTTTACACTCTGAGCAGAAACGGTCCACTGACTTCTCGGCCGCTCGAGGATGTTATTATATGTCTCGTCAGACGCCTATAAATAAATAAATAAATATATACACACACACACACACACACATATATATATATATATATATATATATATATATATATATATATATATATATATATATATATATATATATATATATATATATATATATATATATATATGCAAGTAAATCACTGTAGGTGCGCGTGATCTAGGTATATGCTGAAAACCACAAGGAAAGAAGAAAACACGAACTTCGTGTGTGTGTGTGTGTGTGTGTGTGTGTGCACACAGGGTGGTGAAATGAGTCTAGTGTGGCATCATTATGTTAGTGTTAAGGTGCAAGTACTGTTTGCTTCCCTTTGCTTTCAGCTACCGCCGCTGGCTAGCCCTTGTGGCGAACAGGGAAGCGACCTGTATAGGCCTTCCCGGGCCAGTACACAGCCTCTTCACCATCAAGACTCAAGCTGTGCCTCCTCGTGGCAACACACGGTAACTGGGTGCCTCGTCGGCCCAGGCTAGACCAGCAGGGGATCTCGGAGTAGCAGTGGGCCCCAGAGGGACGACGCATAGGCCCACTGGCATGTGGACACGTCCTGGTGCCTACCAATCATTGACCTGCTCCCTTGCGGATTAACCTTGGTTGGTATAAGGCTACGGGGGTAAACCCTGAACGAAAAATCTGCGGTAGAGCCCCGCATCAGGCAGACATGCTTAGCGAGTTCCAATAAGACCCCAACGGCAGTATAGGCGGAGGAGGTGACCACCATGGGAACCCAATGACTATACTGGTGGATGAAGGCAATGCATGATGGACTGGCTACTAAGGCAAAACCCAACAAACTGGGCTATCCACAGTCCTTTGCAACTTTCCCTCTCCCCAGTCATTGCAACACTTGCACCACTGGATCAGGAAAAGGGAGAGCCAAGATGTGTGTTTGCAGCCTGCCTCATCACGTAAATCAACTCATGCGCAGCCATCTTCCAGCTCATCATACCTATCATCATTATGAAAACCCCTTTTTTTCCCAAAAGTCCTATGGCGACGGACGAGTGGCGAAGGGGACAGGCAGTGATGACTGCCTGGAGTCTCTAGTCACAACTCTGCACATGGGCACCACAGATAAGATGGTCGTTTATGCACTGAGATCTAGGCAGCAGTGCAATCCGGTCCCGTCTGTGTGACTGAGCAGCCCTTTCGAGGAGCCACTCTGCTCACCCCACATGGGTAATGGGGCAATGGGCTAGAAAAGGTGCCCTAAACATAGCCTGCCAAAAGAAAAAAAAAACTGACTGGGCAACCGCAGTCAAAAACACAATCCTAATCACAGATCCAAACAAAATCCAACTATACAACCTCTTATGGTCGCTGCATGGAATGTCAGGAACCTTTTGGATACTAGCACAAGTAAGCGTTCTGAAAGAAGAACTGCCCTTATGGCAAAAGAGCTGGCTAGGTATAACATTGACATAGCAGCCATTAGTGAGTCCCGGCTCCCAGACGAGGGTTAACTCACAGAACGGGGGTCTGGCTATACCTTCTTCTGGAAGGGTTAGCCTGCTGCAGAGAGAAACCACATTTATGGAGTTGGCTTTGCCATCCGCCTACGCATCCTACACAGGCTAATTGAAATGCCTATTGGGATCAACGAGCTCCTTATGACGCTCCGAGTCCCACTGAATCACTCACGTTAAGCCTTTTTGATCAGTGCAATCGCCCCAACACTGGATGCAGAGGAAAACATCAAGGGGGCCTTTTACGCCGACCTCGAAGGAGTGCTAACCTCTATCCCCAAAAAGATAAGATTGTGCCCCTTGGTGACTTCAATGCCAGAGTTGGCAGTGATGCTGAGATTTGGCAGGGAACCATAGGGGAAATGGACTATGCCTACTCCTCCCCAGTAAGGTTGCTGCACACAACCTCACTCTCACAAATACCTTGCTTAGGCAGGCCGACAAGTTCAAGGGTTTGTGGCAACACCCACGATCCAAACACTGGCATCTCATTGACTACATCATTGTCTGAGCCATATGTGTCTCAGACCAGTGCGACACTGATCATCAGCTTGTCAGAGACAAGCTATCACTTCATGTCGCCCCCAAAACGGCATAGGCAGCAAGCCTCCAAAAGAGTTTTTAACACTAAGCGTCCACATGTTTTCAGAGAGCAGCAAGAACATGAGCTGATAAAAACAACCCGACAACAAAACCCAAATCTCAGTGCTGAATGGGATATTCTCGACACTGTCATGACAAAAACCTGCAGAGAGACCCTCAGCCAGATCGAAAGAATACACCAGGACTGGTTTGATGAAAATGACCAGGCAATCAATGTACTCGTCGATGATAAACGTGCTGCTTTAACTGACTGGCAGAATAACCTTCAGTCTCGGACCAAAGCTGATACCTTCCGCAAGAAGAAAGCAGCGGCCCAGAGGGAACTTTGCAATCTAAAGAACGACTGGTTTAAAAATAAAGAATGTGAAACACAAAAATTTGCAGATCAGCACAAGATGCGCGAATTTTTCAATTCCACTGAAACATTTTATGGGCTATCACTCGTGGCGCAGCCCCCCTCCGCTCACCCGACGGTAACTTCATAATGAAAGACGATGAAGGCATCCTTCACCAGTGAATAGAGCGCTCTCATTTGCTGCTCAACCAAAACACCGATGTGGATATCCTGACTATCCAGGAGGTCCCTCAGCATCCAGAGCTGATCCACCTCAGCTATTCTCCATCCCTGGATAAGGTAGCTACTGCCATCAAACAGATGAAAAATAACAAAGCTTCAGGTGTATA
Organism: Homarus americanus; assembly: GCF_018991925.1. Classification (NCBI taxonomy): domain Eukaryota; kingdom Metazoa; phylum Arthropoda; class Malacostraca; order Decapoda; family Nephropidae; genus Homarus; species Homarus americanus. The sequence goes on along the minus strand of NW_024748502.1, from coordinate 10,368,739 downwards.
AAGCAGGAGGACCTCTGCTTACCAGCCGTCTACACTGTCTCCTGGAGAATATATGGGAAAGAGAGGAAATTCCCCAAGCTCCTAAAGACGCCTCCATCGTCAATATTTATAAGAACAAGGGAGATCGGTCAGACTGTGGCAACTGCCATGGGATCTCGCTCCTGTCCATAGCTGGCAAGATTATTGCCCGAGTCCTCCGAAACAGACTTCTTCCTGAGGCGGAAAATTTCTTTCCAGAACCTCAATGTGGCTTTAGACCATCACGTGGTACCACTGATATGATATTTGCTGCCCGTCAGATACAGGAAAAGTGCTGGGAACAGCATGTACATGGCTTTCATCGACCTAACCAAGGCCTTCGACTCGGTCAACAGGGAAGCCCCCTGGTGGACCCTCAGCCGTTTTGACTGCCCATCAAAATTCATCGCCATTGTGAGACAACTCCACGATGGCATGAGCGGCAGTGTCCTGCACAATGACACCCAGTCTGAGCTCTTTCCATCCAAACGGGGGGTTAAACAAGGATGTGTACTAGCACCAACTCTCCTTTTCACTTTCTTGGTTGCCTTCCTTACTCGTGCCAGTGCCAATTTAGCCGGCGGGGTGGACATCAAGTACATAAGACGACTCCAGGCAGGAGCAAAGATGTCAGCAGCTTCCATTACTGATTTTCAGCATGCAGACGACCTTACCCTTGTCGCTCACATTGAACGCAACACACAGGATATCCTGGGCACCTACGCATATGTGTTTGCACACTTCGGCCTTTAGGTAAATGTACAGAAGACTCAGATTCTCTTTCAACCTGCCCCTGGTTCAGCCACACCTCCACCATTCATCCAGCTTAGCGGTTCTGCTCTCTAATGTTACCCACTTTCGGTATTTCGGCTCCCACCTGTCCACCACCGTGGGCACCGATGAAGAGATTCAGCATAGGTTCAGATGTGCATCTGAAGCCTTTGGCAAACTTCGAAACAGTGTCTTCAGCTGTAGGGAGCTGAAATTATCTACAAAGTTACACGTATATCGATCAGTGGTCCTCTCCACCCTCTATATGGCAGCGAGACATGGGTCACATAGAGGCACCT
>NW_024748502.1:10343363-10367551 GCF_018991925.1 Homarus americanus | reverse complement strand
ACAAGTGAAAGTCTTAGTTTGTTCCTCATCTCTTGCAAGTGAGAATCTGAGTTTGTTCCTGAGTAGAAGGTAGACTCTTGGCAAGTGGACTTCTTTAGTTCTAGCTATGATTCTCTTATTATCATATAATTTTATTTTGGTTATACTTTTGGTCACAGGGTGGGGCCGTTATAATTAGGAAATTTTAGTTAGAGAGGGCCATTTTACTTAGGCCGTTTTGGTCACAGGGTGGAGCCGTTTTGGTTAGAGTGGGGCCGTTTTGGTTAGAGTGGGGCCGTTCTGGTTTGGGCCGTTTTCGATTGGGGCCGTTTTGTCTCAAAACCATTACAACACCCCCCACCGCCATTTGTTGGTCGAGTGGTCGTAGAATGGTTCCCGCGACTCTCTCCCACAAGCCCCGTCAGGGGAACCTACTTCCCTAGTGTTAAGAACATAAGCGCATAAGAACATAAGAATGGAGGAAACTGCAGCGGGCCTATTGGCCCATACTGGGCAGTCCCATTTACACCCAACCCCTATTGCTCCTATATCCATCCAACCTATGTTTGAAGCTATCCAGCGTATTCGAGTTAATGATGATATTTGGTAACTTGTTCCACTCGTCCACTACTCTATTTCCAAACCAATCTTTACCTATTTCGCGCCTAAATGTTACGAGTTCGCTCCTGGTTGGATACTTTGAGTACCTTTGTAATGTCCCCTTTGTTCAGCCCTGACTTTCATTTATACACCTCTATCATATCGCCCCTTACTCTACGTCTCTCGAGGGAGTGCAGATTAAGATGCTTTAACTTGTCTCTGTACTCAAGGTTCCTAGTGCCCAGGATTAGTCTTGTCATTTTCCTCTGAATTCTTTCCAAGGATTCTATATCCATTCTGTAATACGGTGACCAGAATTGAACTGCATAATCCAAGTGAGGTCTCACAAGCGCAAGATATAGCTTTAGGATGACCTTGCTAGTCTTGTAACTAACACTCCTTTGTATGAACCCAAGTACTTTATTAGCCTTGTTTCGAACAAATACACATTGTTCACTTGGCTTAAGATTCCTACTTATCATTACTCCTAAATCCTTCTCGCAGTCGGGTTTCTCAATAACATCGTTGTTCATCTGGTATCTGGTTTCCCTGTTTATATCTCTTATGCTGAGTACTTTACATTTGTCCACATGGAATTTCATCTGCCATTTTTCAGACCATTCGAAAAATTTGTTTAGCTCTTACTGTAGTTTTGCGGAGTCCTCGTCAGATTTAATTACACGCCCTATTTTAGTGTCATCAGCAAATTTACCTAAGTTGCTGTCTATGCCGATATCTATATCGCTTGGGAACTTCGTGTTTTCTTCTTTCCTTGTGGTTATCAGCATATATATATATATATATATATATATATATATATATATATATATATATATATATATATATATATATATATATATATATATATATATATATATATATATATATATATATATATATATATAATAATAATGGTCTAAGTACTGAGCCTTGGGGAACTCCACTAGTGACGTTGCTCCAATTGGATTTAGTGCCCAAACACCACAAACTACCTTAGCTTAGATTAGCTTGGCTTCCCTTCCCTTGCTGTAATGGACCTGAAATGCTGACATGGCAGACTTATCCCCGACCCCGCAAGGTGGACAGCCCACCTGCTATCAATCTCCCTCTTTATTTCTCACTTCCTAACCTTTACCTTCCTCCCACACCATCTTCCACCTTCCTGAGCCAATGGCTCTCTTCTCCCCATCCCATCATCATCATCAATGTTCCTGATCGAGGCTTATAATATGTAAGTAAATCATAACAAAAAAGATGCAATGCATTCTAGAAAATTCTTATATCGGTAATACTTAAATATATACAAGAAAATCTCAGAAAACCTTTCAAAATAACTGCTGCTTGGAATGAGAAACAATCAGAGCACCTAGTTCACAGAAATTCTAATACTATATTAAGCCTCAGCATAAAAGTATGTTTTACGATGAGATGCAAAATATTGTGAAAATCTTATCCATTTAAGCATGAGGCCACTTAATAATATTTTATCGACAATAATTGAACACCAAAATATTATATAATAACATTAAACACACCAACATTTACAGTGGATGTGGATGCACAAGAAAACTACTGGCAAAGTATGTATATTTATTTAAAAGGAGTTGCTGTTTCACTGATGGTGCATATTAGAGTGACAGTTTTTACTTCCTTCCCCGAAAACATTTTCAAATTACAGACTAAGTTATTCCTAGGAATTTGAATCCTATACTGTACAACAAAGATCAACGACTGCTTCGCGGGGAATGAATTTAATTTGATTGGGATTATTTATGATTGCTTAATTCAGTGTGTCCAGTGCTCGTTCAATCATCCCCCAGTAATGGCATCAGCTGGGCAGGGTGCAGAGCGTTGTCGGTAACTTCTGCTTATAATCACTTCATCTCTATTTGAATTAAATTGGTTTCCATATGTGTATCATCTAGGGGTCATCATTCAGCAGGGTGTGCTGGTTTGCAGACCCTGGCCTCGAAACATCTGTCGAAGCAGCACTTGTGGGTTTCAGGACAGTACTTGTCAGCCACACAGTACCGAGCACTTAGCCTCATCTTCGAATCCTTGATGACACACACGCCCTTCGGCTTCGGGCACTTTCCCATGTGGTCTGTGGAAATAGTGGACCCTTGTGTTAAAATATTCTTCTAAAATGGATGGCAACACTGATATGACAAATTGTCTTAAACTCTAGACTCTAGAGTCTAGACTATAAATGCAAAATTAATTAAGATATCAAATTAACTTATTAAGGTTATTAGTTACTTAATATCATATGGATAAGATCTAATAAACATCCATTAAATTAAAAAATACTTGATAAAAAATAAGTTACATCTTCCCATTTGTAAAAATTATGTTTTAATCTGTCCATTACTTCCTGGCTGAGCCGATCATCATATTGATCTATTAGCTATTACGTAGCTAACATTGTCATGCATGTTGATGTCTTAGCTATTAGGTAATACATACTGTCAAGTATGTTGATCTGTTAGTTAACAGGTAATAATATTGTCATGTAAGTTGATTTATTAGCTATCAGGTAGTATTCTTATATAAATTTCTAAATTACAGTAATGTGATTAATCCCTTTTATCTCCTAGAGTAAACTTGTGACAAAGTCATCCCTGGAAATTATATTTCAAGTTGAGAGTTTCCAGAAATCAAGACAACTCATTCTGAAGACTGTGACTGTCAAGCCTGGATGTGAAAAAACCAGCACATTATCTCTCAGACATGTATATTTCTTTCAGTTCTCTAGATTAGCTTCAAAAGAATTATCCTGGAAGCCCATTGTGTTAGATCGTGATCAACCAGTGAGCAAAATCACAAGATTCACAGATCAGCCCATTATTGCTAACATCTTTGCTGTCCCTAAGATGTGTATGGGGTAGGAGAAGGATACAGTGATACAAAATTAAATATTGACATTATCTAAGTTGCTTATGTAAATTCATTCTATTTGCTGAATCAGTCAAGGGAAACTGAGTGATAGGTATATCTTACTTCATCCAGTAAAGGGAAGTGGGCTAAAATATTTCTTCGTTTGTGCAAAAAAGCAAGGACACTGGAGATTTCTCTAATAATTTAGATTTTTTTTTAAACTCAACATTCAATAGCGAAACCAACTTAGGCAAACTCTAACCTGTCCTTTAATCACAATATTATGAATTAAAGTTAAAGAAAATTAAAAGGGTGTAAATAAGGTTTTCACTACACAGGTAAAATTTAGCATTATTACAGTAAATTTCTTCTTTCAGATAAATCGCAAAATATTGACTATTCAAGGAATAGTGCGGTATCCAGTCTGCTGCACTGACAGCGTTGACTGGGTAGAGTGAGTCACAAATAAATTCATTATTCGTATGAATATTATTTATTTTTATTTAAGAATTACATGGTTTACCATAGCAAATATATTTGTTGTTCAACCAAATCCAAGTCTAGCAGAAAGCTGCCTATACCTAAAAATGAAACTATCACAATTTTACGTCATTGGTGACATATTTTTTAATAACAATAGGAAAAAAAAATAACTATGAGCTTGTAGTGGTTACTCTCCCCTACAACTGCCGATTCACCGACTTCACACATCGCTCCTGAACTTAGAAGACCTCTCAACAAGACCTACTGCTGGACCCGGAACTGTGAAGACCGCCCGCTCTCTGCTGCCATTGTTTGGCCACCTCCCCGGACCGGACCATCCACCACTGACATCGTCGACAACAACTCACGAGCGTTTTCGGTTTATCGAGCATTAGCTTGCCCTCCCCACTGGTGGTGTGAGTGACCCACACTCCAGCTGGAGAGCAGCTATAGCGCGATATTCCCGACGTGGTTTGAGCTCTTTTCCTTCTACTGCTATTTTTCCTTTTTTCGCTCTGGCCTAGGGACCTGCACCCTCAAAAGTGTATTCGTCCTGCGGTCCCCCCTGTAACTGTTCACCTCCCTCCCAGGAGATTGTGAACACGAAAGGGGGTTGGAGCAAGAACCCATCCCAGCCGAGTCTTTCCAGGAAAACCGTGATCGTGCGGGTCCACCTGGAAAGAGGGTAGCAATCCTTATCCTTCCCCAATAGGCACACTTAGCTCACGTCTATAAGTGAGCAGTCACATACACTAGGAAGTAGGTTTCCCCAACGGGGCTCCGGGAGAGAAGCTCAGGAACCACTCTACGACCACCCGGCCATCATTGCCTGTGGGGAGTGCTGAAATTCCTCTGCTACTTACTCAACCGGAATAGGTAGGCTCTAAAAAAAAAAAAAAAAAAACACTTAACCACCGGTTATGGAGTGCGTACGCCCTCCTAACAGCGACCCCCGCCTGAACCGCCAACCTGACGACCCGAACCACGACAGGCTCTGCACAGAGAAAGCGGACCAGTTACGCACCTTCAATGAAGCCCTGAAAAGCAAGAACACTGCCATCGCCTCCAACAACTCCACCACCACTGTTACCGCCACTGAGGACGACAACTGGACGAAGGTTGAAAACAAAAAACGCCGACGTGCTTTTTCGGGAAACGAAGGCCGTCAAGCAGCCCAAAAGGCACCCATCACCACCACCAGCTCACCCCCAACGACACTGCCAAAATTCCGGATCTCGAAAACGGACACGAAAACGACATATGCCGCCATCACAGAGATCGAAAAACTAAATCCACTGGCCAAGTTCTCAGTGCGGCCCAACCTAAAGGGGGAGATGATTATTCACCCCAAAGACAAGGACTCCGCCACCACCCTCGACACTTACCTGCAAAACACCACCACCGTTGCATCAACCAAGCTGGACCCCGCCCAGAAACTGATGAAGTCGGTAGTCCTCCGGTACCCAAAGGAACTACCCCTCGAACCCCTGGAGAACCACCCGAAGATCCTAAAAGCCGAGAGATGCTCTCCCCCGTCCGACAAGACGGCCACCACAAAACAAGTGCTCATAACGCACTACGGTCCACCCCCCAGCACCATAGACCTCAAAACCTGGGGGATCTACGAAGTGAGGCCCTTCGTCCCGGAGCCCCTGCGGTGCTTCAGATGCCAGAAATACGGGCACCATCAGACGAGGTGCACGTACAAGGAAATCTGCGCAGTCTGCGCACAGAAGCACGACACACACTCCTGCCTCACCAAGTTGAAAAATGGAGAAAAAATTGCCCCCAAGTGTGCCAACTGCGGGGGCAAACACCACGCCTGGAACCCTGGATGCTCCGAGAGGACAAAGAGGGTCCAGGCAAACCGACCAGCAGCAAGACCGGCCCCCACCCCCTGCACTCCAGCCCCACCAAGTACCTTCGTGTGGGGAACCCAAAGGCCAAAACAACCTCCTCAGCCGGTCAACACCCAAAGTGCAGCCCAGTTTCCCGGCCTCACTACGGCCACACCTCAGCCACCCAAGCAGCAGACAACAACAACCACGAAAAAGACAAAAGAAGCACACACCAAGGCACCAGAAGGAATGATACATGTATGAGACCTAGCCAAGGTAATGACAACCTTCGCGGAGGGCCTAGCCGGACTACTGAGCCACAAGATCCAACCCACACAGCTCCAAACACTCATGGGGAACGTTCTCGGGCAAGTCGCCACAGGTTCAGTCACCTCAGTGGAGGACGCCACGCCGGTCCCCACACGAGTGACAGCCGAGGTACACTGTACACCGAAAAAGGCCACCAGAGAAACAAAGATACCAACAGCTCCCAGAAAGAAATTGGACGTTTCAACTCCCCTGAACCGAACCACGGCCCAAAAGGCAAAAACCACAGAACAAGAAGATATGAACCTGATCCATTCGGAATCGGACCTGAACAGTGGTGGAAAGCATCAGCGCCCTGAACATCCTTACATGGAATGCTCAGGGCATCAAAAACAAGAAACACCTCCTGCAAGAAGCAGCAGCCAAGGACAAGCTTGACATTATACTGCTACAAGAAACACTTCTACAAGAACACCACTGTTTCAAATTCAGTGGTTACAAGATATACAGGAGGCATTTCACGCAGGCGTCAACAAGAGGATGTATGATCTTGGTCAAGTCAAGCATACCCTCCTCCGAGGTCATGCAGCAATTTCCATGTGGGGAAAACATCGAGACACAGGCCGTCAAAGTAACTCTCCAAGAACGGGAATTAACTGTTCACAACATCTACAAGAACCCAAGGGGCTCACTGGAGGTGACTTAATTATTCGCTTCTGCCGTTGACCACGCCACACTCATAGGAGGGGATTTCAACGCACATCATCCCTTCCTAAGCTCGGTAAGCCCCACAAATGAAGACGGCGTACACCTATACACCACCTTTCAAGACACACCCGAGATCTGCCTCCTGAACTCACGGAGAGCCCACCCACATTAGGGGAGGAAGGCTAGATCTAACCTTCGTCTCCAGTGCACTACAGCCTTCGGCCTCCTGGCAGCTACACCCCACGCTGAACAGTGGCCACTTCGCCACCCTAACAACGCTGAAGGTGAACAAACTCCCCACTCCACCCCCGCCGAGATGGAGATACGATACCCAAAAGGTAGACTGGGGACTCTTTAAGAAACACCTGGCTAAGTGGAGCGAAAAATCACAGCCGGCCGGCGCAGCACCCGTGGACGAGACAACCCTCCACCAACAATTGGTCGAGGCGTTTCACCAAGCGGCAGAAGAGGCTATCCCAAAAACAAAACCCACATCAAGACAGTACAATGATTACTGGTACTACTGTCCCAGGGTGAAAGAACTCAACCACAGAGTGAACATGGCCCGAAGAAACTGCAGGAGACATCCCACGGAAACAAACAGACATCTCCTGCAAGTCATAGTTAAGGATACCAGGGAAGAGAAGGAAGAAATAAAAAACGTAAGCTGGCTCAAGTGGTGCTCCGAACTGAACGAGCACACCTCCCTTGGCAAGATGTGGGCCCAGATCCGAAGGGCATCTGGGAAGGCAACACCACCACCACCAACCCATCCCAACCCAGAAGAGGAAGCCGAGAGACTTGCAAAACTGTTCTCTGACCGAGCAGCAACGAAAAACCTCCCGAGACAGGCGGAGGAGACTCAACGGCGTCTGCGACAGGTCAGACTCCGGATGGTCGAAGAGGCCTGCAACAGTGAAGATGACACCGACAGACCTTTCAACCAGCAAGAACTCCAGAAGTCGCTAAAACGAAGCAAGGACACAGCACCAGGGGCCGACAGGATAACCTACTCCATGCTTTCCCACGCCGGAAAAGCCGGACACGAGGCTTTGCTGCAAGTCATCAATGCTTCGTGGACACCACAAAGACTTCCACCGGAATGGAAGAAGGCAAATATACAGCCCATTCCGAAGCCCAGAGAACCAGACAAACCGAGACCCATCTCCCTTCTCAGCTGCATAGCGAAGACGGGAGAAAGAATGGCTCTCAACCGACTCAAATGGAAAGTAGGCAGCCCATACCCTCACATTTTTGCTTACACCGAGAACACCGGCACAGGCTCTGGTGGTCTTCCTCGACCTGGAGAAGGCCTTCGAACTAGCAAATCCACCGGCCATTATAACGACGCTCGCTGAAAAAGGCGTCAAAGGAAGGTTGCTGGGGTGGATCCAGAACTACCTCACACAGAGAGAAGCAAGAGTAAGCTTTCAGGGAGCAACCTCAAGCTACAGGATCCATGAAAACGGAACCCCACAAGGAGGCATCCTCAGTCCAATGCTGTTCAATGTCCTGATGGAAAATCTTGTCAAACTTCCTTTCAGACAAACAGCCAAGCTCCTATGCTATGCAGACGACTTACAGCTTAAAGTAAGAGGATCAAACAGACTAGCCAACACGCAACACGCACTCCAACTTATAGAAGAGGAGTGCAACAGACTTGGACTCAAGATAAATCCAGCCAAGTCGAAAGCAATGGCCATCTGCACAGACACACCAGACAAGATGCTCTCCATACAAAACACGCCGGTAGTCTGGACCATCACCCACCAGTGTCTTGGAATCTGGTTTGACCAGAAACTCACTTTCAAGCCGGAACTCGAGTATCTCAGGCACAGGATGAAGAGCAGACACAATATAATGAGGTCGCTCACCAGCAAAACCGCAGGAGCAAACTTTCATGTGCTCAAAGCCTACTATACGGCCGCCATCAAATCGCTGGTAGATTACAGTGCTCCAGCACTCATTGGACTAAGAGAAGATCAGATAGCTAAGCAAGAAGTTATCCAAAATAATGCTCTCAGGACCATGCTCGGAGCACCCATGTGGACCAGAATTTGCAATTTGCAAATGGAAACTGAACTACCACCCCTGGCAGTACGAGTCAAGCAGGTGACAGCCGGTCTCCTCGCCAAAATCTGTAGATCAGATAAGCCCACAGCTGCCAAAACGCGATTCGGTGCCTCCCTCCATCTCGACCACAGAGAGCGAGAGGCCACCTGGTCGCACGAGGCAAGCGAGGTCATCCGACACCTGCAAGCAGAAGCACTCGCCAAGAAGAACCAAGACACACGAGACAATGGTTACGTAGTTCCCCCACCATGGAGCCCTCCACCAGCCACATTCAAAATTACCGACCTAGGTGATAGCAAAGCCAACCTCCAGAAGGAGGACCTCAAAAAAATAACTCTGGAAGCCATAGCCACCGAGACACCGGCTGATGCAGCATCATACTTCACAGAAGGCTCGGTGGATCCAAAACATCATACATCCGAAGCGGCCTTCTACACCCAAGGTCAGACCCTCCGATGGAGACTTTCTAATGACTGCTTCACCCTACAAACAGAGCTGGTAGCAATCTCAAAGGCCCTACAACACGCTGCAACACAACACAACAAGTCCATCATAATTCACACGGACTCGAAGTCGGCCATGCAGGCGCTGCAACACAGTCAACCAAGAGACAACGTCCACATCATAACCTCGATCCTCGCACAGCTACAGGAATTCCAAAGACAAAACCGCCCAGTCGTCTTACACTGGATTCCCAGTCATGTAGGGATCGGGGGAAACGACGTAGCAGACGAAGCAGCCAAGGCAGCCACACGTTCTAGTAGCGTACACATTCAAGTTCCAGCAAGCGTGCAACAGATCAAGAATCACCTCAGAAAGACTAGCAAGCTCCACATCCAAAAGAGCTTCCTTCACGCATTCAACGCTGGTTCCCAATCAGCCAAATGGTACCTGGCGGTTACAAAAGGGGAACCACCTTTCCCAGACAAGAAAACACCAAGACAAACCCAAGTTGGCCTTCAGCGACTACGACTAGGGTACAAGTGCTCCTGGCAGATGATCGGAAATGACGTCATGGCATGCACCTACTGTCAGGAGCCAGCAGCCAACCCACTTGAACACTATCTCCTCGACTGCGAAGTCACACAAAGTCTCCGAAACAGAACTCAAAACTCCCAAGAAGCACACACGACACCAGCGGCCACTCTAACCCGAAAGGCCCAATTAAACCACATTCACCACCTTCTCCGGGTCATCACACGATACCCACCACCCAGATAGTTTAGAAAGTATCCTCTCCCAGCAAGTGCGGACCCCAGTTTGGGGGGCACGCCACTCCGAAACTGACCACGTCCAAGAGTGGGGGTTGGTGGTAAGCGTCCACTGATCGGAGGTCTGCTCACACTTGCAACCTGCAGTATCCTTCCATATCTGCAGGTAGGACAACCTCCAATCCCAATCCGGTCTGGCTGCTCCAGGAGCTCCAGACGGAACCACCAAACGGGCCGCCATAGGCAAAGGCCCGTGTCGGACTACGATCCGACAATCTCAACAATAACAACAACAACAGCATTGAAGGCCTCTTTACTCCACGCTCCCGAACCAACAAGACCTCTCAACAAGCTCCTCATCCAACACCTCCTCTCAGCAAACTTCTCACCACACAGCATCTCCCTAGCACCCCACTGTACTTACAATGTATTTATATAAGAAAACCACCATTAAGAGTTTCCTTTCTCCAACCCATCTTGAGTGCAAGACCACATCACGAAACCCCACAATACTCTGCCCTAACATAGAAGCTAAAATACACTCTCCAAATTATTCAGAACAAGGAGGGGAGTTTCATTCTGAACATAAAGCAAGAGATCACGTTGGTCACAAATTTCTGCACATCACTGAACATGCTAAGCGTGGCGGGTAGAGTGAAGCAACCGAGACTGAATCACGCTTACAGGATTTTTCATTGGACTGGGTCTAGAGTGTGCCCAGAATATTTAACAACAAACTTTGCGAGAATTAAGGATATGAACGGGCAGGGCACTAGAAGGAGTGAACAATATTTTATGACACCTGGTGTCCGCAGTTAAGCAAAAAACACTCGTCTTTACTGCTATAATAGACTGGAACTAGTTATCAGACCACAGCAAACCTAGTTAGGGTATTAAGCAATTCAAAACTAAAACGAAGAAATGCATAATAGATGAAGCTACAACAAGAGAAGGGAGTGAGTTTCTATATTATTAAACCATAGAATGTAGAACTGTGGTCGTGATCCACGATCCTCGGATAGTCCAAGAGTAATGTAATGCTTGTTGAATTCTATTAAATAAACTTTCACTAATACTCCTGTAGACATATTATTACTGATTAGAGACCAAGCGTAAGCCTAAGCAAAGGAACCTCCTGGAAATAAGCAGCTGACAGCTTTGTCAAGTTCCTTTACTGTTTATCATTGTTGTTTACCTGCACTGTTTCGGCACACGGAAAACTGCATACTTCCATGGCCTACGTGCACCGTACACTGCACCTACATTATCCATATTCATGCTGCACTACATCGTTTATAAACATGCTTATCGAATTGTAAAACTGTAAACTGAATATATATTATTATTATTATTAACTTGTTCAATATGCCAAGCACTAAGTTACTTTCTTCTGTTGATAAGGAGCAACTCTACTCATTTTAATTAATAAGAAGATAGCAGTTTTAATTTGTAATAGATAGATACTTTTATAATATGAGTTTCAGATTCATTTCCTTATCACTGGAACACCCACGAGTTTTTGTTAGAACTTGCGCGACTTCTGTAAACTAAACTCATCCCCTTCCAATGACGATAATACTCACGGACTTTGTCTGGGCAGCAGTGGATGGAACCGTTGTCCTTCTTACACCAGTAGGGGCAAGATTCCATGTCGTCCCAGTCGTCGGCGAATACCTTTACCAGCGACACCTTGTCCACTTTCTTCTCAGACTTGCTCCTGGTGCTGCCACCCATACGTACCACTGACTCTTTAGGTCTGCTCATAAGGAAAAAATCGTGAATGTAATGCTGACCACCACTATTAGAAATGAATCAATACATCTATCTTAATCAGTGTGATAAAAAACATAATCAAAGTCTATATATATTTTCTTAACAGAGAAAGGATTTCTGGGGATATACTCGCAGATGTAACAAAGCAGTCGTGGGGGATGGCTCTGTCCATTCGACACGATTCAGGGAACGAGAATTAAGGAATTTGAAAAAAAAAATAAAGACTAATACCATTAGAGATTTGAGGTAGGTAATTAATATTCTTTCTCAGAGCTTCTGAATCTAACTCTTAAACGTAAAATAACCCTTTCTTTGTTCTCCCCATCCTCTTGCTATCCCCTCCGTCTCAATCCTTCCCTTCATAGTTTTTTTTTCTAATTCCGAGTACATTTGGATTGCATTTTATGTTTTGGCTAAAATTATATATTATCTGTAGGTTATGTATCTAAGCTACTGTGCCGAGTAGCAACCTTGTATATAAGCTACTGTGCCGAGTAGCACCTATGTATATAATTACGTGGCAACACTGCACGTGTTATGTGGCAACATTGCCCCGAGGCTGCCATATGGCAAGGCAGTCTCAGTCTGACTGTGTGAGCCGTGCATGGCACACACTAGTCACCACTTGTATTTCTCCTATCCCTTAATAAACGGACTTCAGTGTTACCCGGTGTTTCCCTACCCATCACTGCATTCTTCAGGGAACACTTGTAACCTTCATTATCCACAGTGCAAACTTTTCATCCTGTCGAACCTGGATTCAAATCCACCAGCAAATTTCCTTAACGATCAGTGTGAAATCAATGACACGAGTCATTAAATTCAAGCTCAGCCACTTCAAACCCCATTTGACCAAGTGAGAAGATCGTAACCCAAGCCTCAGTTCTTTCCTCTTGGGTACTGTTAAGCTCTTTCCCGGGGATGCTTTGCCTTGGTCTAACTTATTGGACACTCCCTCATCTTCTTGGCCAGAAAGAATAATTTTGTGCTTCAGTCTTCCATCTTCATCTGTGTACTGTTACAACGTAGCCACACAGAATACAGTGTAGACAGTAACTGGAGGAAACACTCCACACTTTCAGCTCTATTACTATCATTAATAGCTTATTATTACCAATTATCATCATCATTATCTTTAATATAATTACTGTCATTGCTTCCCTCTGATTGCTCCCGTCTTCACATCGGTGAAGATGAAGGTGGGAGGTAGATAACAAACATGTACAGAACTACCACGACTCATTCATACTGTAGGTGCGGTACGAAGACATTACTTATTCATTGATAGGGATTTTCTTCGTCTAGTATCGAGGACATGCACTTGCATACGATTATATGTGACCTACCTTGGTGAAGTTGGTACAGGTGGTGACTCCACTTTTGAAGGTGCTGTCTCCGCCTCTTCCATGGGTGCTGACTTCACCTCTGAAGGTCTTGACTTCGTCTCTGAAGGTGCTGACTTCGTCTCTGAAGATGCTGTCTCCGCTTCTGAAGATGCAGGTCTTGGTAAGGTCCTTAGTTTTGTTGTAGGAGGATAAACCAACATTGCTTGGATAATGTAAGGTTCAGACGACGACCCACGTGTACCTAAGGGAGTTGTGTCCAGCCGTGATGCTGGAGGTGACAACTGTGGCGCTCCCTCACATGTTGGCAACCATCCCCACACCACATACATCAACATCACCACACAGGCTGAAGAACATTGATACTGAGAAATTTAGATGTTCATATGGTAATAGTGGAAGAGAAGGTGTTGTTATAATGTTAGTCCTGCGTTTCAGCAAGGCTAGTAATACCTTAGTTTCAACAAAGATAAAAAATACGTTTGGAGTGCTTCTAGGCTTTCAAAATCTGGATGAAGATACACCGAAAGATCAATGTGATATGCCAAAATCAACTGAAAGAGCTGTGCCCTAATCTTTGGGTAGCCTTAAGAATAGTTACCACTCCCCCAGATGCGGTGTTGTCAGCAGAGCGCAGTTTTCCTAGCTTAAGCTCATGAAAACTTACTTGAGGTCCACTATTTCTTAAGACCGCCTCAGTGGATTAGCCATTATAAGGGCCAATCATAAGGTTGGTAATTTGTCGTTCTCATGGTGAAGTTATAAAAGAATTTGCTTCCAGGAAGATAAAAAAAAACACAGATTGTGAGCCTTATTGTATCATTTCCATATTTAATTTTACTATTGGTATTTATGTTCAGTTTTGTCCATGTATAATTTTACAAAATAATATTCAAAGACTGGCGTTGATTGACTGTCTGTTGTTAATGCAAAAAAACTTTGCTACTAAAATATATTTTAGCGCCTATTTGTGTGCTATTAAATACTGATGTCCTTAAATATAATAGATTGGTTTTTATGGGTTTGAATACCACAAGGTAGAGTGGAGGCAGACTAGTGTGCTACATTAAGGGACCTCCAAAAGGGTAGAACCGGCCCTGTTTATTACTATAAATATTGGTTTAGTTGTCTCTTGCTTTTGGTTTTATAGGCTTCACTTTCCTGGTTTTCCAGTTTATTGCCTATGCAAATCCCGCTTTTTCTCCTCTTCGCGTATACGTTTTTTTTGAATAGTTATTTGTGCTTGTGGAGAATGAAGACCGTCTGCAAGAGTTCATCTGTCAACATGAACTAGTTGGGAGACGTGCAAGTGTTCAAAATGTGGCAAAGAGCTGATAGTGAACAAGAAATAATGGTGTAAGTGTAACAACCGATCGTATTCTTACATCCACAAAAGACGCAAAATTATACAATGGCGCTTCAAGAATAATTGTTTTCTGTTTAATATGCTGGGGGTCCGATTCTGTATCTTGCCATCTCCATTTTCTTGTTTAGTATCAAGCAAATAACATCTCTAGAAATTTTGATGCAATTCTACAAACTTCTTAGAATGGGAAAAGGACTTAGATTACAATGTAAAACAATATAGTTAGAAAGGTTACTGATATCACTTCTGTTCCCATGAAAGATGTATGTAACGATAATAATGCCAATGTCATCTTTAATTATCCAAACACTACTGGTGGAAAATTGAGAAAAAATAAGCCAACGTAGGAAGTTGAGGTAATAGGTGTATATGCGGTTAATTGTAAACAATGTCCTAAAGTTTATATTGGTGAAACAGGGAAAGCATTGAGAGATGGACTTCATTATCATAAGATAGACATCAATAAAAACAATTCCATTTTTAATCACATGTTGCAAGACAATTATCCTGTGGATATAAAAAAGCCAGTTATACTCTATAAATCCCATGATTAAATGGAAAGAAAATTTATTGAATTAACATTAATTCAAAGAATCCCAAACATTAATATATCTGAAGGTCAGTCCAAAATTAATTATATTGTCAATAACATTGTATACAAATAGTTGAGCCATAAAGGTCATATTCGCCAGTATTTGTTTACCTATCGATGTAATAAAAATTTTTGCCCTCAGACCTGTTACTACGATAAGTGTTTCATAGATAGGCTATTTAGCCGTGAATCCTTCGCCATGTGGGTCATAGGTGGATCTGAGTACTGACATCTTTGGACAGGACAGGATTACAGGTAACTGGGCCTCAACCCGACATGGTCAGACAGGTGTACAGCCAGACGGACGCCAACATGAAATGGCAGACACTGAGAGGACGAATGCAGTTAAGGGGTTATCCTATGGCACCATACCTAAGGCATGCTTTTATGTGGCGGAAATAACAATACGTTAATTAGACGGCAGTCCCACGATCGAGCCTGTGTCGTAACACATAAGCAGACAGATTCCGCTAATTCAGGGCCACAATGGTTTAGTTACAGATATGCAGTTGTTAATGTTTGTGATTTCACGGTTGATAACCACTGAGTAATAATTATAATATTCTGTTTTACTATCTACATATTTCTTTGCCATATTTCGACAAACTTTATTCTTCTTTTTGTTTATATCAATATTTTTGTTTAGATACCTATTCCTGAAATATACAGATATTCATGCAAAAAAGTACATCAGAGGGTAGATTAACTCTAGTATACAGTAATATCTCTATTAGCTGGAATCCCTCAAGGAACTCTCCAATAGCTAAGAATTGAAATTTGCTCGGAAAATCAATCCCAAAGCCGCAATTTTCCAGAATTTTCCGGCTTTGGGAACAAATTTTTTGAGGTTGAAAATTTTCTGAAAATGTCTTACTTTACTTTTACTTTTATCCTCTTCACCACTGATCGGCTCGTTAGCCGCTTGGGCGATCGATCACGTCTCTGTTACACACTGTTGGCAGGTACTGGGCATGCACTGGCTCCTGAAAGTACCTGAACCTGCTCCAGTGTTGGTCAAGTCTGGTCTTGAAAGAGCTCACACTCGGTGCCTTCACAACACTTTCTGGTAGATTGTTCAGTTCACAACTCTCACTCCGAAAAAGTTTGCCTTCACAGTTTTCTGGACCTGCGACTTCTTAAATCTTGAGATGTGACCCCTTGTGGGGCAAGCGTCCGCCAGCTCCAAGTAAGGACACTCGACTGAGTAGTGCCCCTTGAGATGCTTATATGCCTCAATTAGGCCGCCCTTTGCCCGTCTGTAGTATAAGCTAGGCAAGTTCAGGCACTCCAATCTCTCAGGGTAGTTGAGGTGCCGAAGTGCAGGCACCAGTCTTGTGGTCCTCCTTTGAACATTTTCAACCAGCTAACAGTCCCTCGCATATCTCGGGGACCAGACGGTGTGACAGTACTCCAGATGGGGAAGCATTTCACTCTTGAAGATCGTTACGAGGGACGGACCGTCTAGATATCTGAACGACCTTCTTATAAGACCCAATAATTTATTTGCCTGATTTACCTTCTTCTCGAAATGGCCCGAGAACTTCAGCTCATTGTCAACATACTCACCTAGGACCTTCTCACATTCAGTCTCAAATAGTGCAGTTTCTTCATCCCGTTGGGACATAAGATATGCCTCCTTACCGTTGGTACGCCCCAGGTGCATGCTCTTACACTTAGTGACATTGAATCTCAGCAGCCATTTCTTCGACCATGCTTGGAGCTCACAGAGATCCTTCTGCAGCTCTTCACAATCCGCATGGTTCTTGATTTCCCGAAATAACTTGGCGTCATCGGCAAACATTTGTATGGGGGAGTGTACAACGTCAGGGATGTCATTTATGAAACAAACAAACAACAGCGGGCTTGTGACAGGTACAAATGATGATTTCGTGCCATTAATCACAACACACTGCTCGCAGTCAGGTAGGAAGTCTTCTATCAACGCTAGGACATTTCCCCGAATTCCATACCCTTCCAGTTTCGTGGGGTACGCTGTCGAAAGCCTTGGCAAAATCTAGGTATATATTGTCGATATTACCACCCGTTTCCAGAATATGGGTCCAAATATCCAATACCTTGAACAATAGAGCTAAGCAGGAGTGCCCCGGCATAAAACCGTGTTGGCAATCCTTTTCAAGTTTGTTTCGTAGGAGATATTCCATCACTGCATCTCTGATAATACTCTCAAGTACTTTACATATTATGCTGGTCAGGCTCACCGGTCTATAGTTGTTCGTGGAGTGACGATCGTCCTTCTTGAAGATAGGACTCACATAAGCCACTTTCCAATCACTGGGGACGTTTTGTTCATCCAGGCATTTACAAAACAGGATCTTCAGGGGCTCGGCAAGCTCGTTGCACAACTCTCTTAGCACTCTGGGATGCACCATGTCAGGGCCGGGACTCTTATGGACCTTTAGCCTGGACAGTTTATTTCTAATACCCTCTTCTGTGAACACAATATGGGTCAGTGCTGTGTCGAACTGTCTGTCATCAAAAGCAGGAAGGTTAATCGCATCCTCTCTTGTAAACACCGAGGAAAAGAAGCTGTTCAATGCCTCAGCTTTATCCTGGTCAGAATCTGCGTAACTACCATCTTCAAGCTTCAGGTTTGATACTCCTACTCGCGTTTTTAATTTCGACTTTGCATAGCGGTAAAACGCCTTTAGGTTTGACTTGACCTCGCTTGAATAAAGACGAAAGCTAAAGTATTTTGGGGGGGACCTGACCTGACCTGACTCAATGTCAGAAGGAGGTAGGGTGGGGGATTTGTGGTCCTATATTACTGACCTTCTGATGGAATATCAGGTCACCCTTTCTTGGGTGGGGGATTACTTGGGTCATAGCATGAAGATGTCTTGAATAAACACAAAAGTTAAAGTATTTTTAGGGAGATTGTGATAAGAATAAGTTTAAATGAGCAATGTTGTATCCCTTCAACATTACATGACACAATATTTTAAAATATGGAATGAGAAAGCAGAAATTTGTGAGTGATTAGAGAGATGGATTGGAAAGGAGTGGTAACATGCACCAATGTTGCCAAGCGATAAGCTCCTCAACAGCTGATCTTTTAATTCACCTCCACGTAGTCATGCCACAAGACCCTCACTGTTTGCTTGTTGTCTTATTTCCCATGTGTGTCTGTGTGTGTGTGTGTGTGTGTGCCAAACATTCAAAGAAATATTGTTGAGCCTGTTGGATTTGAAGAAGTTGATGAAGAGAATGTTCAGGAGTCAGGTGGTGAGGTGACCTGCTAGGACACTTACACAGCACACGCACATTATCATCACTACTAAACCATTGTGTTATAACATTTTACTTTCTAATTTTTATTTTACAATTATTTGATACATGATGGCTCGACTGGGCTGCTTTTGCACTTAGACAACTGATCAATGAATAAACCAGGGCATATGGAGACTCATTATACATTAGTGATGTCACGAAGCTTCGCAACTGCAACCGCAACTGCTGAGCAACCGCATAAATTATGACAACCTGTACTCAAATGTACTTAGTTAATTAATAAAAATTTTATGTCTAGTGCAAACTATAGAATGTCTATACTCCAATTAGGATCACCTGAAGAATCGTCGCCCCAGAATGTCCACCTGAAGAAGTGTCACCCCGGGATATCCCATCTGAAGAATTGTCACCCCAGCCTGCTCCACCTGAAGAATCGTCGCACCAGCCCGCAGTGAATATAATTTGTATAATTAGGATAACATAAATATATTCCTTTGTGTTATGCTTCTTTATTGTGATGCATATGATTCAATCTTTTGCGTGTGCACACCAGTATTCACATCCACAAAATTGACTGAGTGGTTCACATTTCTGTGCGTGCATCCAAGACCTTCAATATTGCGGTATGCTCTCCAATCATCACTGTGAATGACTGATCCTTGTTGAACCACTTTGAGTATTATAGGAAGAAGGATGGCAGCATTCCATGTCGCCAATTGAAGGGCTCCTGCTCGTATCGACGATACCGAAAACCCAAATAGGAGAGTGTGGTGCACGTCCACGATGATGTTTCGGCTTATGGGAGAAGCAAGATTCATCAATTTCTACGGTGATCCCAGGTCCGCCAAGTTTGATTGGATTTGCTTCAAAGTACACAGTACAGACCTCCCTAAAAAAGCTGCAGCAGTCAATCATCGTTTTCTTAGAAAGGTTCACCTGACGGCCTGCTGCTGTTTCTCCAATACGCTCACTCCAAAGATACATAATGTGAACCCACTTCTGAAGTGAAATATTAGAACGGGCAAAAAAAGATCCTATTCGTATAGACTTAGTGGATTTATACTTCAGTCTTTTGTTTGGCATTTCCACAGAAAACCATCCTTCGATCTGGTGCATTTTGTCCAATTCCTCCAGTTATCACAAGTATCACACTTCACTTCACGCTTTAAAAGTCTGTTTGGTTGAAGCCACCGAATAATTTTAGAGGAATCATCACACAACAGTGATAGGACGACAGTTTGGAAGATATTGCGTGCCATGGTCGACTGATGATTATGACGAAAAAAATGATGATGGTGATGATGATAATGAAGTAAAGTGGCAAATGACTTTGTACTGGGAAAGGAGGAGAGAGAGAAGTAAAGCATAGAAACGGGAAGAAAAGTGGGAGGGGTAGATAGCAGGTGGGCTGTCCACCTAGCGGAGACGAGTTGAAATGTTGGGTTGGTGGCCGCACCCAGCACACGCCCGCCCGCTCAAGGGAGGAAGGTAGAGTGGAGGGAAGCTAAGCTAGCTACGTATTCATTATTGCAATGGGTGTTAATTTGTTTGTTCGATGGTGGTGTTATTTGTTCACATATGTGTAAAGTGGGTCTTGTTCTACTATGTCAGCATGGAGGCTCTTGGGCCACCAGCTGTGTGTTTTAGTAGTTCCTTCTTCTTTTAACTGGGAGAATAATGGGTCTTCCATGTCTTCAAGTTTGCTCCATATTCTCTGTGCTTGGCTCTGTGTACGTATGTTCAGTGGTTCGATATTGTATAATTCGTGAAGTTCTTGTATTTTGGTGGTGTATGGTGGGAGTTGCTTTGATGCTCTACGGATAGCTTTGTTTTGTACTGATTGAAGTTTAAGTTGGCTGGATTTGCTGATCGTGTTGAGTGGTATTGGTGGATACTCTAGGTGAGGGCGGACAAGTGCTTTGTATAGATGTAGTTGAATTTTGGTGTCCATTTTGCTGAATCTTCGTAGTTTCGTGAGTTGTGATTGGGCAGTCTGTTTGCGTTGTTTTACGTGTTTTGCTATGCCTGTTCTTGTTATTGTGAGTCCCAGAGTTTTGCCTTCATTGGAGTATTGTATACAAAAGAACATAAGAATGGAGGAAACTGCAGCGGGCCTATTGGCCCATACTGGGCAGTTCCGTTTACACCCAACCCCGATTGCTCATATAGGCATCCAACCTATGTTTGAAGCAATTCAGCTTATTCGAGTTAATGATGATATTTGGTAACTTGTTCCATTCATCCACTACTCTGTTTCCAAACCAGTGTTTACCTATTTCACGCCTAAATCTAAATTTGTCTAATTTAAAACCATTGCTACGAGTTCGCTCCTGGTTGGATAGTTTGAGTACCTTTGTAATGTCCCCTTTGTTTAGCTCTACCTTCCACTTATACACCTCTATCAGGTCGCCCCTCGCTCTACGTCTCTCAAGGGAGTGCAAATTAAGATGATTTAACCTGTCTCTATACTCAAGGTTCCTAATGCCCGGGATTAGTCTTGTCATTCTCCTCTGAATTCTTTCCCAAGGATTCTATATCCATTCTGAAATACGGTGACCAGAACTGAACTGCGTAATCCAGGTGTGGTCTCACAAGAGCAAGATACAGTTTTAGGATGACCTCGCTAGTCTTGTAACTAACACTCCTTTGTATGAACCCAAGTACTTTATTAGCCTTGTTACGAGCAAAAACACATTGTTTACTCTAAATCTCTCTCGCAGTCGGATTTCTCTATGGCATCGTTGTTCATCTGGTATCTGGTTTCCCTGTTTACATCTCCTATACTGAGTACTTTACATTTGTCGACGTTGAATTTCATCTGCCAGTTTTCAGACCATTCGAAAAATTTGTTTAGATCTTCCTGTAGTTTTGCCGAGTCCTCGTCCGATTTGATAACACGTTCTATTTTAGTGTCATCAGCAAATTTACTTATGTTGCTGTCTATGCCGATATATATGTCGTTTATGTATATAATAAATAATAATGGTCCAAGTACTGAGCCTTGGGGAACTTCACTTGTGACGTTGCTCCAATGTGACTTAGTGCCGTTAATGCTCACTCGCTGTTTCCTGTCCTGTAACCACGCCCTAGTCCATTTAAGGATGTCACCTTTGATGCCATGAGCTTCTACCTTTCTAATTAGTCTTTCGTGGGGGAATCTGTCGAAGGCTTTGCTAAAGTCGAGATATACCACATCATAATTGTGCCCCTCGTCCACCGATTCGAAAACTGATGAAAAGAATGTTAATAGACTAGTTAGGCAAGAACGTCCGCTTGTGAAGCCATGCTGGGAATCATTGATCAATCCGTGCTTCTCCAGGTGATTTCGAATAGAGTTTGAAATGATTGCTTTCAGTAATTTGCCTACTATTGATGTTAGACTGATTGGGCGGTAGTTAGAGGATAGTGATCTATCCCCCTTCTTGAAAATTGGTATTACTGTACATTCGCTATCCTCCAGGATTCTGGTACTACACCTGTTTTTAAGGACATGTCAAACAACTTTGCTAAGGGCATACTAAGCTCTTCCTTACATTCCTTTAATACTCTGGCAAATATCTCATCGGGACCAGGTGACTTATTAGGCTTTAGTTTGTCTATTTGCTTACTAACATCGTTACTAGTCACTACTATCTCACTGAATTTGTTTTCTTCACTATCTCTGAATAGAGTCGGTGCCTCGGGTATCATGTTTAAATTTTCGGTGGTGAAAACTGTTGAAAAATATTTATTCAAATTATTGCTCCTTTCTCCGTCGTTCTCAGTGAGCTCGCCGGAGTCTGACCGTATTGGTCCAATCTTTTCTCGTGTTTTAGTTTGATACATTTGGTAGAATCCTTTGGGGTTTGCCGTGACGCGATGTCGTGCATTTAAATCACCCAAAAAATATGCTGGTATGTTTCTTCTCAGGAGTTTGAGCATGTCTTCTAGTGGGAATATGGGTCTT
This sequence comes from Homarus americanus, assembly GCF_018991925.1. Taxonomy (NCBI): domain Eukaryota; kingdom Metazoa; phylum Arthropoda; class Malacostraca; order Decapoda; family Nephropidae; genus Homarus; species Homarus americanus. The sequence goes on along the minus strand of NW_024748502.1, from coordinate 10,345,246 downwards.
CTCGGAGGGAGGTAACAGGTGTCGAATATAATAGGTCCTGTTGGGCAGTTAATTTCGATCGCCAGAAAGTTTTCTTGAAATGAGTCGTGTATCTTGTGTTGTATGTTTCGTTTGATGGCTATGGCAATTCCATCATGTTGTGTGTCTTGATTGTTTTTTTGGTAGACTGTGAAGTTAAATAGTTTTATTTTTTCTGAGTTTTTTTTACCATGCGAATTTATGAGAATAATATCTGGGTCTATGTTACGGTATGTGTTATATAATTCGCTTGCTCTCTGTGGGATCCATGCTAAGACATTATGTTGGATTATTTTAAGCTTATTTATTATGAAGGCTGGTGCCTAGAGCTGGTTTGCTGACCGGTGCTCCCCTGACACCCTCCTGTCCAGGACCAGGCGGATCTTTTTATATGTTGTCTGATCAACTCTCTCTATTCTGTTGTGTCTTGTGATGATTCTTCCCTTCTTGATTAGTGTTTCAATATGTGTGTCATCTAGGTCTTTGTCTGAGTATGTGTATTTAATCTTGCCTTGCCTTATTTCTGCCAATAGTCTTTCTGTTGAGACTATGGGGAGAGCTGTAGTGGAGTAAAATCGAATACCAGTTTCATGCCCTAGGTCTTTGTTCTCCGTGGTCTCTCTGGGAGCAGGTGGTGCCATAGTTCCTGCTTGATTCTTTTTTTGGGTGTTGACTCTGGCGGCTTGTTCTGTTAATGTGGTGGTTTCATCTTCGCTTGCGTCTTCCATCGATTCTTCCTCGCTTGCTGGCTCGGGTTGTATGCCTGAGGTAGTCTGTTCTTGAGTTGATGGTTCGTCAGTTGATGGTATTTGAGTTGCAGTGCTCTCTGATTTGTAAATTAAGTTGAAAATTTCAGTAGAAGGAACATCGTTTGGGAATTCCATGTCTTGCAGGTTGTTGGCGGCGAACATGTCCCTTGCTGCCTTGGCAAAAGTTCCAGGTCTGGCTATATTCATGATGTGGGCGTGGATTATGGAGGTCATTATTTTTACGGAAAGATTATTTCCAAGCTGAAGCAAAATAGGTTGCTTTGCGGGGGGTGGTGTGGCGACTTTTTCGAGGATCTTTGTCGTTTTGCTGTTCCTGCGTCTTCTCCCTCTCCTTCTCCCTCCTTTGGTTGACTATTGCTTTTCGTATGGGGCAGCGAGCAGCCAGTGTTCTATGATCTCCTTCGCAGTTTAGGCATTTGGGATTATCTTTGTTTTTGCACTCTCTAAAGGTGTGCCCCTTATTCCCGCATTCTGAGCAGTGCTTGGTGTCCTTGTTAGGGCAGTCTGTAGCCATGTGTGAATATTGGTAACAATTCCAGCATGGAATAATGGGGAAGAATTCCTCCTGCTCCACCTGGCTGCTGCTGATATGGTAGTAGGAGAGACAAAGTCCCTCCTGGATTGCTCTTTGGGTCATGGCTATTTCCGTGAATCGTATTTTGGGCATGGATGGCAGTCTGGGCAGCTTGACCACTTCCTCCACCCTGGCCCATTCGTTTTTGTCTTCTATATCAGATACCAACTGCTGTTCACTTGATTCTTCGGTGATTGCTTTATCTAGTCGTTTGACCACAATTGATTTCCTTGCTCGGAGTTGAGGAGGGGCTGCAACTTCAAATTTTGCTGACTTGAGTTTCCTTGTGCTGTCGTTCGATAAGAGTAAGTCGATATCATTCTCAGTCAGGCACAGGGCGATGAAGGAGTCCTTGGTCGTGATGAGGTTGGATATTTTGATGAATTGAGTTGCAGTGAGGAGTCTTGCCAATTCAGTTTTTCTCTCGTCAGTCACGCCCCCTTCATGGGAGCGTATCCGTACCCGGTGTGCCTTCATTCCAGAGAGTAAGAACATAACATAAAAACACAAGAAAATAAAGA
>NW_024748502.1:10323921-10343265 GCF_018991925.1 Homarus americanus | reverse complement strand
GGTTTGAGGAAGGTCGTGTCTCTAGTAGTGATAACACCTTTCCGCGATCTTCTGTTGCCTGTAGGCTGCCCGTTTGGTGGTTCCGGCTGGAGCTCTTGGAGCAGCCAGGCCGGATTTGGGATTGGGGATGGAGGTTGTCCTACCTGCAGATATGAAAGGATACTGCAGGTTTGGAAGTGTAAGCGGACCCTCGGTCAGTGAACGCTTACCACCAACCCCCACTCTTGGACGCGGTCAGTTTCGTAGTGGCGCGCCCCCTGAACTGGGGTCCGCACTTGGTGGGGAGGATACTTCCTAAGCTATCTGGGTGGTGGGTATCGTGTGATGACCAGGATAAGGTGGTGAATGTGGTTTGTTTGGGCCTTTGAAATTGCTACCAACTCTGTTTGTAGAGTGGAGCAGTCATTAGAAAGTCTCCATAGGAGGGTCTGACCTTGGGTGTAGAAGGCCGCTCCAGATCTATGATGTTTTGGGTCCACCGAGCCGCCTGTGAAGTATGATGCTGCATCAGCCAGTGTCTCAGTGGCTATGGGTTCCTGAGTTAATCTTTTGAGGTCCTCCTTCTGGAGGTTGGCTTTGCTATCACTTAGTTCTGTGCTGCCCTTACTTTGTAGTCGATTCATACCTTCGGGGACGTTCTGCATCATCGCTGTCATGTAAGCGAACATCTGCTGCGTCTGTTGCTATTGTTCACATAATTGCCCCTCAATCCCTCCGTCTGGTGGTTCCTTCTCTTCTTGGGAGACAGGTTTATCTTACGCTGCCTTGGCGGGGTGGGGGTGACACGACGGTGTTTCATTTTTGACTCATTCCCTTCCATGTCAATGACTGCCAGAACAACGAGCGTGATCTGTCTTGCTCGATAAATGTATGCAGTAACGCTGAGTATCAGCTACTACTCATGGTGACGACCCACGATCGCTGATATCACACAATTGGAGATGTCACACTGACGCGTGCCATATGCACGAGTGACGTCACACAGTGCCATACGCACGAATGACGTCACACAAACACTGACATACGCATGAGTGACGTCACACAAACAGCGCCATACGCACGAGTGACGTCATGCAAACAGTGCCACACACACGATAGACGTAACACAAACAGTGCCATACGCACGAGTGACTACACACAAACAGTGCCATACGCACGAGTGACGTCACACAAACAGTGCAATACGCACGAGTGACGTCACACAAGCGCATGCCATACGCACGAGTAATATCCCTCAAATACGTGATGTGCCATAACCACGAGTGATGTCACACTTAACACGACCACAGAGACCTCACAATCAATGTAGGGACTCATTACACAACTGATGTCACAAACACTACTGCGGCGCCCTTATTTACTACACAACGTTACCTAGCTGCCACAACCCTTTATTTCCTAACAGAAAGCGCACTACACTCGTTCTTATTTCTTATTTACACACACACCAGCCTTCTTAAACTTGGCGATCTAGTCTGGCTGTACGCTTTGATCACTCTTCTCTCCCGCGTGTTCAAATGACTGTTATTAACACAGAGTCCACTCTTTCCTGACACGTGGTCCTCGCGGCAGGCGGCGTGCCTGTCCGGAATGAACGATAACACTCCCGTGCACCCGTACGAACAATTTTGGCACCGAGACCAATCCTTTCTGACACTGGACCCACCTACAGAGGCGTCACGCTTCTCCACGTACACATACGAGTGCTATACACACACTCAACCCACAACCCCCTTTTCGCTGGGGTTAACTATTATTATAGTATAGGCATCACACTTTAGTTGATGATTCACAAATTCACACAAAGGTGTCCCCGCTCTCCTGCTGCATAGTTGCTGGGTGTGTGGGGTGCCGGAGGGAAGGCCCCGCTGAAGGTCCGTCGACGGTTGAGTCACTCGCCAGTTCTCAGTAGACTGTATCGGCAGACTGTAGGACCCATGTTTTGACTGTAATCGATCATAGGAGTCGATTTTGTTTTGTGCAGGACAATAAGAGCCTTGTCGTTGACGCCATGAGTATAATTCGGTGAAAACCTGTTGAATACATTTCACATATAACAATTGCTGGTACATCAGGACACAGTTTGAATAATACAATCAATATACAGTACATAATTACACTTATTAAAGTTATTAGAGTTCTCAGAGGATTCAACAGTTCACAATCACACTCACGTTTTGGGGTCTAGGGTTAGACCAACGAGAACAAATATAATGTCCTGCAGGAAAATGTTGTGGACGAGAATCAAGATGTTGCCTTTACAGTAAAAGGCGATAGACTGTCCCTCAGGCAGTCACACAGCTCCATCTCGCTTAGTAAACTATTCTGAGTTGTAAACAGTTTCTTCACTTAACATGTGACTGGCGATAACACTGCCTATTGGTATGAAATAATTTGTAACCTTTAATTTGGTATTCTCAGGTAACTCAGTTGAGTCTAAATTTATCCATGTTTCGGTGAATGCTATTATATCGAATTTTTTTCTTAAGAACACAAGAATGGAGGAACCTGCTCAGGCCTATTTGCCCATACTGGGCAGTCCCATTTGCACCCAATCCCTATCGGTCATATCTTCAAACCTATAATTGAAACCCATCCACAGTACACAATAACTCTGTGATTTCATCCATTTGATTTCTCATACTTCTACTGTTTGCATAGTAGACATAGAAGTTAGTCATGATCTGAGTCCTCTCTCTCTCACATTTAGGTTTTAACTCTCTACCTATTTTAGCTTTATCATCATTCCTAGCACGATTTGTCTGTAACCTTTTGCCTTGTTCACCCGTGCCCACTACAGTCTCTTCGAAACCCATGCTCACATGTTCCCCAAACAGTTTAAAGGCTTCGGGGTGCTACTATAGTAGCACCTAACATAACCTAATAAATCTTAACCTAACCTAATCTAACCTAACCTAACCTAACCTAACCTAGGTTAGGTTAGGTTAATGGATGCTACAGTGTAAATATCATGGTAGACACAACTCCTGGTCGTTAGACCGCATACTATAGTAGCTCCAGCTCGATAGACCGCATCCTATAGTAGCTCCAGCTCGGTAGACTGCATACTGCAGCAGCACTGACTTCGACATCTTTTGAACTGCTATCTTGAGAGAGCTCTAAGGACACCAGGCCTCCGCCATATTCAAGTCACTAAGTAGTAGGGTGTGTCATAGGATGGAAGATAAGCTAAAACTAATGGCCCATCACTTTTTTGGTAGATTTTAGTGTATATAAACAGAAAATAATTTCAGTTTCAATATTTTGCAACCTTTTGCTAGGTAAATTTTAGCGTGAAATTAATCGAAAATCTAACGTACAGCTGCATTAGTGCATTACAATTAAATAGTGAACATTGCTTTCTGACTTCATTCTTTAACAACCCAACTAACAATATTTTTTTCTGTTTCAGATTCTGATGCATTTATAAGTTGATAATATTTGCGATGGCTGCTTGTGTCAGGACGAGGAACCAAAAATCCAGCCATCTCAGTCACTATCTTGGGTCTGGGAGAGAGCTCCTGAAGTCGGAGTTGCCTACATTGAGAGATGCTTTGAGATACGGTGTTTTAATCAGGCAAATCAGTGAAAAGAACCAAAGAACTTACACAAACAAAGACATTGCCAGTGATATGACCAAAGCTGTCTTGGCACAGTACACTCTGGCTAACGCTCAGTTCAAGCCTCCAGTCATAACAAGTCAGAAGAAGATTAGTGAGAGACTGCTAGCCAGTTGGGAAAAGGCAAGAGATATCTCTCTTGGGAGAGGAAAACTTGCAGTTAAGGACAGCTTTGCCAAGCAACTGGACCAGTTATTTGACATAATTACTTGCAAGTGCCCAATTGCTCTCTGTCCTGAGTTTGGATACGATCGTGACTGTAAATCCAAGGCCCACATCTCCTGTATTTGCAAGCGTGAACTGAAAATTCCTGTGATCGAACTGGCATTTGTCAAAGCACAGAGAGAGAAGACTGGCAGTATAGGGGCTCTCATGATTTCTAGCCAAGATATTCCGGAGTCCAAGAGACAGGAGGCTGCCACAGAGAGACAGAAGAGGAGAAGAGTTGCCGAGGAAAAGAGACTTGAGAAGGCCCAGGGTGAGGGAAAAAAGGCCGATGATTGGAGTCAAGCTGATTCAGAGTTTAATGACTTCCCATGGCTGATCCGAGTGCTGACCAGGAGAATGGTGACTTTGTCCCTAACCCAGAAAATAATGATCCCAAACCTTCCAGGCATAAGATTCGAAATAGGAAAGATATCCGAGCATAGCTCTGGCCAGCATGCGACACCACACTGGTCTCAGAGAAACTGCAGAGATAGCAACAGCTGCCTGGATTGACGGTGGTTTGATAACACCTGATGATGTTCACCTGGTGATAGATCATAACAAAGTAAGGAGAGCTCAGGAGAAACTTGTCAGTAACCTAGAAGAGGAGTTTGATAAGGGGATAAGAGAAAATGGAATCAATTGTTTGTTCTTTGATGGGAGAAGGGATGACACTAAAGTGTTCATGTTGGAGATTCTGACAAGTTGTTCCCTGCCATGGTGAAGGAGGAACACTACTCCTGCTGCAGTGAACCAGGAGGGAAGTATTTGTGGCATTTCACTCCAGAGAAAGATGACATCAGGAAACCAGCTGAGATAGTGGCAGATAACATTGTGAACTGGCTCAGAGAGAGGAACGTAGACCAGACCCTGCAGGCCATTGGAGGGGACAGCACCAACACGAACACAGGGTGGCAAGGGGGGGTCATACAGTGGATAGAGCAGAAGATTGGGAGGAAGCTGGTCTGGATTGTTTGTGACCTCCACACCAACGAGTTGCCACTCAGACATCTGATCCAGGAGCTGGATGGCAAGACTCTTTCAAACAACAGATGGTCTGGTCCTCTTGGCAAGATGCTGGACTCTGCCACTGAGTTAGAAATAAATCCGAGCTTTGAAAAAATCACAGTTGGCCCTCCACTCGTTGAGCTTGCACATACTGTCATTGACGACCTGAGTACTGACCAGTACTATGGTTACATGATTTGCAGTGCCATTAAAACTGGGGTCATGCCTGATAGACTTGCTTACCTGCAGATAGGTCCAGTCTCACATTCTAGGTGGCTCACAACGGCTCTCAGGTTCTGCAGAATTTGGGTCGCTCATCATAAACTGAAAGGGAACCAGCTTCACAACCTGAGACTTATTGTCCAATTCATCGTGAGTGTCTACTTGCCAAATTGATTCAACACCAAGGTCAAGTCATCGTTCTCCGAAGGTCCGAGGCATGTTCTCTTCCAGCTTGAGCTCCTGAGGAGTCAGCCAAGGAAGGTTGTTCAGATTATGGAGCAGACTGTGAGGAGATCTTCCTGGTATGCTCATCCCGGAGGCAGTTCTGCAGACAATGCTCTGCAGTAAGGATGAGGAGGAGAGAAGAGTGGCAGTCAAAAAGATCTTGGATATGAGACTTATGAGAGGATCTGGGCATGACGAAACAGTTGGTGACGATTCCTTCAGGGTCAGGAAGACTCCTGAAGTAAATCTAGGTGCCAAGACCCTCACTGATCTCATAGATCTGGATAACATCCAGGCTGGCAGTGAGCCCCCTCTTATCTGCAGCCTCACCAATGTTCAAGTCAGAGCTTTCCTGGACAACCCCATGCATGTCCCTGCCTGGCCCTCGCACACCCAGAGTATAGAGCGTTGTGTACAGCAAGTGAGCGAGGCCAGCAGTCACGTGTACAGCCAGGAGAGGAGGGAAGGCTACATCCGAGCTCAGGTGGTCAGCAGGGAGGTGATGAGTAGAAACAGAAGCAAGAAAGACATGTTCTCTATGGTGTGCAGCAACACCGGGTCGTAGTAATAAAACCGGTTTTTGTATTTGATGATTTTGTTTTCTAAAGGAATATTAAATTTAATAAATGTGTCAAGATCATTCGTTTCACTATTCTGGATCATTTTCATCCTAATAAATTAACCTGATACATTTACTTTACTTTAAATAAGCTATTTAGTGGTGTTGGTAAAAGGGTGGGAATACTGAATTTTCATAAGATTTCAAGTTAAAATTTACCGAGCAAAAAATGAAAACTTTTCAAATCTGAAGATATCACATGATTCTGCATATAGAACTACATCATTAATACCATGGGCCGATTTTTCAAACTCAAAAAAAAAAAATTTGCCTCCGTATGACACACCCTAATGAGGTAAGCCACTTGTTCTTTGCGGATGTAACCACGGTAGCTCTAATAGGAATTTAGTTGTGGGGCTGCTGCAGAGTCCTACTACTATTTACAACCTACCTACTCAGGTAACCTGTACGGTTGATGCTCCAGGTGTGATCACAGTGTTATGTGGTTTTGTGAAAAGTACACCATATTTATTGTATACTGGAAGTTGTATTGTACGTTACTGTGAAGTACCATGGGTGGAGCCATGAAGGTGATCCGTGCAGTTTGTGTTACTGGAAGTGTATTGTTGGTACTTATGTGTTCGAGGTATAAGATTAGTGTGGTGTGTTGTTAAAAGGTACACCCAGTAATGGTGAATGCGGAAGATGTACTGTACCTTGTTGAGAAATACATGGATGTTACTCGTGGTAGTTGTGTGTACTGGAAGGAGACAGAAGTCTAGCATTTTTGTAATAAACCATTTTTATTGTATATTAGGGATATTATTTTCCTACAGTGTCCACCTTTATTTTCTTCCAACATCTTGGTACCATTATTACAGTTACCACGTGCTCTACCCTCGAGTCATGCTACCACAGGTCAGAAGTTAAGACATAAAGTACAGTAATTGTTGAAGTAGAGGAAAAGAGAGAATAAATTATAGTAAAATAAACAAGAGAAAAGGAATTAAAGTAAAGTATTACAGCAACATCCCGCCTTACAAATGGTGACAGCGGTTTTGGGTTAAATTTCTAGAATCAATCATTTCAAACTCTATTCGAAACCACCTGGAGAAGCACAAGTTGATCAATGATTCCCAACATGGCTTCACAAGCGGGCGTTCATGTCTAACTAATCTATTAACATTCTTTTCATCAATTATGATGTGGTATATCTCGACTTTAGGAAAGCTTTCGACAGAGTCCCCCACGAAAGACTAATTTTGAAAGGTAGAAGCGCATGGCATCAAAGGTAATATCCTTAAATGGATTAGGGCGTGGCTACGGGACAGGAAACAGCGAGTGAGCATAAACGGCACTAAATCGCATTAGAGCAACGTCACTAGTGGAGTTCCCCAAGGCTCAGTACTTCGACCATTATTATTTATTATATAAATAAACGACATAGATATCGGCATAGACAGCAACGTAAGTAAATTTGCTGATGACACTAAAATAGGACGTGTAATTAAATCTGATGAGGACTCTGCAAAACTACAGGAAGATCTAAACAAATTTTTCGAATGGTCGGAAAAATGGCAGATGAAATTCCATGTGGACAAATGTAAAGTACTCAGTATAGGAGATGTAAACAGGGAAACCAGATACCAGATGAACAATGATGCCATTGTGGAATCCGATTGCGAGAGAGATTTAGGAGTAATGATAAGTAGGAATCTTAAGCCAAGTAAACAATGTGTTTTTGCTCGTAACAAGGCTAATAAAGTACTTGGGTTCATACAAAGGAGTGTTAGTTACAAGACTAGCGAGGTCATCTTAAAATTATATCTAGCACTTGTGAGACCTCACCTGCATTACGCAGTTCAGTTCTGGTCACCGTATTACAGAATGGATATAGAATCCTTGGAATGAATCCAGAGGAGAATGACAAGACTAATCCCGGGCATTCGGAACCTTGAGTACAGAGACAGGTTAAAGCATCTTAATTTGCACTCCCTTGAGAGACGTAGAGTGAGGGGCGATATGATAGAGGTGTATAAATGGAAGTCAGGGTTAAACAAAGGGGACATTACAAAGGCATTCAAATTATCCAACAAGGAGCGAACTCGTAACAATGGTTTTAAATTAGACAAATTTAGATTTCGGCGTGAAATAGGTAAACACTGGTTTGGAAACAGAGTAGTGGATGAATGGAACTAGTTACCAAATATCATCATTAATTTGAATATGCTGGATAGCTTCAAATATAGGTTGGATGCTTTTATGAGCAATAAGGGTTGGGTATAAACGGGATTGCTCAGTATGGGTCAATAGGCCCGCTGCAGTTTCCTTCATTCTTATGTTCTTATGTTCTTACAACAGAACGTTGTCATGTATAGAATTAGTTTTCTTCCAATCTCGAAATCTACGTCTGAATCTTTATGGGTAATAATCTTGTAAAAATAATATTTTTTTAATCTGTTAACAGAAAGTAAAAATATGAATATAAGTATTGGTTTGCAAACATTTGATAGTATTATAGAATTGTAAGTCGAAAGGTGCGAATTCGTATTCAGGGAAAGTTGTTGGAGCTTCCAATAACTTGATGACATAAACCTCTGACTCTTCAGGCTTCTACGCCCTTCACTCTTCAGGCTTCTACGCCCTTAACTCGTGAGACATAAAGGCAAGCATGAACTTAGCATGCTTCCCTGTTGAGCGCTGTAAACGCTTCTGCGCTTCACCTTACACAAGGATGTAGGGGGGTGCCCAATAAAAAAAAAAAGTATTATAGAAAGAATATTTCATGGTAATCTATGTAAGAAAATTAGACATCACCTGAACGGTTTGACCTACGGATTAAAGGAATATGGTTGACCCTGACTTTACCTAGCTACCTGTTATCCCCTCCCACTCCTTTTTGGACCCTGGTTGGGTCAGTTGACTCAGTTGCCTCCAGGGTGACATATAAAACATGTAACTCTCTGACTTTGTATCATGGTGTAATCTGCTTCTGAAGATGTTATAAATACACGAAAGCGCTTAAGCAATATTTTTGTTTTTGCACAAAACTATTCATTTATATGTATTTTTATGAGCTACATGATAGTTTATGGCCAATCAGAAGTTTCCATAAAAGATAAAATAATACAGTACAAGTAGGCTATCGCTGATGGGTAATTATCCCTATTTAGTGTAATGCTTATTTTTTTATTTAATTTGTTTGCATGGTTGTTATATTAAAGTTGACGACCAAATAACCAAAGAAGTTGCTGAGCATTATCAACCGTTCTAATGTAAGTGATACATACCATTACTAATAATGCCAGAGCTCTTCTTCCCGGAGTGTGTAAAGCGATGAAAGGAGTTCACCATAACTCTGGGGTTAAGATCACTCTTCTTCACTCTTCTTCACCTCTCGCCACCGCAACTGATGAACAGTAATGCTTGTGTGTAAAATACGGAATGTGTTCAGAGAGATTATACAATCACTTTGAAATCGGTAAAGTCGACAAAACTTTACTACATTAGCTTAAAAACTAGGAGATGGGTGAAATCATGTGGACTAATTTGGTTTAGCTGCATGATGACCCAGTAAATGAGATTGATATGGCTAGTGTAGTGATGGAAAAGTAAAAACAACAAAATACTTTACCTGAGAACTCTTCCTCCTTGACTACGGCGGTCAGTGGGACTGCCTAGAAACTAATAGAGGAGTTTTAAACTATACACAGTGTATGTATGTATGTTATTACGATCATCTCCCCCTTTCCCTCAATATTTGTTTCAGTTACCCATTGTATTAAGTTTAAATTGTGTCCCGTTTTCTTTAGATTAAATTCCAACCTTATACTGTAGTAAAGAACTTGTAAAAATGTCTTGATTATTGTATATTGGTATGAATATTAGTATTTATGTTTCATTATGTAAACTTTACAGAATGTATCTTTATTTTTGTACTGTTATGAAAGACCGGAAGAAGCAGTTTTGAAGTAAAAAAAAGAATTAAAAAGATTATATGTTGATGAATCAAGAAAAGTGTTGGCACGTTTTGTTTTGTTTTCCCTCTCTGGTTGTGCTTTGAGGTAGATAGGACGGACAAGCTTGGTTGGTTTCTAACGCGAATCTCTCTGTTAAAAGAAGCTGTTATTTCAGAGTCTAAAAGTAAAGTAAAAGATCTAATGGGCCTTTGGGCTGAGTCAGGGCCGGATTCAGGAGTGGGCAAAGTGGGCAGCTGCCCAGGGGCCTCCACAATCTGGGGAGCCTCCACATATTACAATATTTTATTTATTTGTTTATTCATTTGGATTATTTTTATTTTCATTCTTTAAAGTTCATGTTTATCTATTCCATCACGTAAAACTGTGTTCAGCAAGAAGTGTGATAAAAATTAGGCTAGCTACTCCTTGAAATTCATGAATACCTGGTTTTCATATGAACCGTATATTTTTAATACTTTAAATATTTTTAATATACATCTGTAACTGCATATGGCTTCAAAATTCTCCAAAGAAGTGTTCAAATTTCAAAATTTTCCCGAGGGGCTTACAGCGCCCCCCGGAACCCCCAGATGCTTAGGCTCACTTCACTCGCCACCCCACCCTCTTGGGTAGTTATAATGAGGGGGGCCTCCACAAAGAGGCTGCCCATGGGCCTCCACAGGTCTAAATCCGGCACTGGGCTGAGTGTACATCCTCGAGTAAAGTTTAGAACAGGGTGTGAGGTGTAACATGGGGGACTGTGTCTGGGAGTGGATTGAATCAAGTGTACTGATTGTCCCAGTGTAACCAAGCTGTACCGAGGTGTTTGAGGGTTAGTTACTGTGCTCTCGTCTGGCGTGCTGGTGAAGATTTCTGTTAAAAAGTAAGTGTTAATACTTGTATAAAAAAAATGTGAGGTTAGGTGATTCTGTGAAAATTTGGAAACATGGCAGGGAATGCTGAGAAATTTCGGGAAACCCAGGATGAACACTTTTTGTACCAATTTAGTAAAGAGGAACTACGTGAGGTGACATCTACATAAGAAATTTTTCTGAGGTCATATATCAAAAGTGATATGCAGAGAGTTAATTGATGAATTGGTGTTTTTGTAAATATTGGAGGAAGTTGAAGGTGTTGGTTGTTATATATGTGTATGTTTATATGCTGCCTTTATTGATTATATATACTTTATATATAATGTTACTTCTTACCAAAGTTAGAATGTGTTTAGGCCTGTGTAATCACGAATGTGTTAGGCAAGTGGTTCACAACAATGACTAATAAACACCGGGAGTAAGACTCGCATGTGGCTTCTCATTCTCCCATTAAATCGTGTAAGATACTACACTGGCGACGAGGATGGGATTCACAAGGTGTTGGTGAAGTCCTTGAAGAGAAGATAGTGACCACTGAAGGGAAGGCTACTCTGAACCTGAAGAATTTGAGTAAAGACAGCAACCATGGCTGGCGTCAGTGGATACATAGGACGAGTGGGGGTTGTATGATGCAGACAAGGAGAACTTCGCATCATATTGTGAGAGAATGGACTTCTTATTCCTGGCAAATGAATTAATGGACGACGGGGGTGATGCTCAGAAGAAGAAGGCCCTTGAAGAGAAAAGGAATGCAATCTTTTTGACAGAGGTTGGAGCTAATGTTTATTCTACTCTGGTCAATCTGCTTGCTCCAGACAAACCAAAAGACTCCTCACTAATTCAGATTACCAAGATTCTGAAGCAACATTTTTATCCTGCTCCTCTTGAGATCACTGAAAGTTTCAAATTTGGCACAAGAGATAGAGGGAAAGATGAATCAGTAAGTGATTATATAGTAGCCTTGAAGAAGCTATTCATTCACTGTAACTTTGGACAGTTCTTGAACCGAGCTCTAAGAGACAGGTTTGTGATAGGTCTGAATTATGAACAAATACAAAATAAGTTAAAGATCACCAATAACTTAACTTTTGAAAACGCATGTCAGATAACTACAAGCATGGAATTAGCAGAGAAAAACCAAGAGAATTTGTTCGCAATGCTGGTAGTGAAACAGTTGGCGGTAGTGACTCACTGTGTAAAGTAACTGCAGCTAAAAGGAAGAATTATGCCACAAAACAAGGAACACATGTTGATTTAAAATGTAAGAGATGCCTAGGAAGGAAATGAAAAACAATATTCGTGTAATTTTGAACCTGATAATGATGAGAGTGCCCATGTGTTTACTATTTACACCAGTCATGAAGAGAAAGTTAAACATAGGTATAATGTGGACTTGTGCATTAATGACACAACTGTAACCATGAAAGTGGATACTGCAGCTGATTTCTCCATAATGAGTAAAGATATGTATGAGAAGCTATTTGCGCATGTGCCTTTAGAAGACTCAGGTGTCAAGTTGAGAACTTATACTGGAGAGATTCTGAACACAGAAGGTAAATTAGAGTTTGAGGTAAAGTACAAAAATCAGAATTTAAAGTTGCCATTAATTATAGCTAGTTATGTGAATAGACCAACTTTGTTAGGCAAGAACTGGTTGTGTGAACTTGAGATGGACTGGAAGGAGATATTTAGTGCTAGAATGTGTAACAGTGTTCCAGGTCTTGAGAAATTGCTTGAAAAATACAAGATTTTATTTGTAAAGGGACAGGGTGGTATAAAGGGTTATGAGGCTCATATCACCATTGACAAAGATGTTACACCCATATATGCTAAGGCCAGAACTGTTCCTTATGCATTGAAAGGTGAGGTTGAGAAGGAATTAGACAGACTTATGAGTGAGGGAATTATTGTGAAAACCGTCAAGCAATTGGCCTGCTCCTATAGTAATTGTACCTAAAGCTGATAAATCTGTTAGACTATGTGGTGATTATAAAGTTAACATTAATCAAGCTGTTGAGGACGAGCAATATCCCTTACCCACGTCTCAAGATTTGTTTGCTGCGCTAACAGGTGGAACCATTTTCACTAAGTTAGACTTGTCCCAAGCATATGTTCATGTCTGTGTTGATGCTGAAAGTCAACAGTAACTTACCATCAACACTCATAAACGATAGTATAAGTTCAAAAGGTTGCCTTACGGTGTTAAAAGTGCACCAACGTTATTTCAGTGCATCATGGACAAAACTCTTGTGGGTCTTCCCAATGCGTTATGCTTTCAGGATGATGTCCTTATTGTTGACAGTGAAATCCAAAATCATGTCAAAACCCTAGCCACAGTATTCGAAAGATTGTTGGCACACAATGTCAGGCTCAACAAGAGCAAATGTTCATTTCTAGCTAAAGAAGTAACTTATCTTGGCTACAAAGTGAATGCAGAAGGGCTGAGACCTGTAGAAGATAAAGTAGGAGCCATAGTAAATTTACCTGCTCCAAAAAATGTCAGTTTTAGCCCCTCTCTATGAAATGTTAAAGAAAGGGATTCACTGGAAACGGAACAGTGGAACTCAGAAGCCATTTGGAGATTGTAAAGCTGCTCTGTCTAGTACTGATGTTTTGGTCCACTATGACACCAGTAGAACACTAAAGTTTGCTTGTGATGCATCGGGCTATGGATTAGGTGCTGTCATAAGTAACATAATGGATAACGGTGAAAAAAGACCCATTGCATATGCCTCGAGAACTCTTACCCAAAGCGAGAAAAATTATGCACAAATAGAGAAGGAGTATTTATATGGGAGGAATTGTATCTTATTAACTGATCACAAGCCTCTCTTGGTAATTTTGGGTCCTAAATCACCTGTTCCTACACTTGCTGCAGCAAGAATGCAGAGATGGGCTGTAATATTGTCTGCATATGACTATGATATACAGTACTGTACAGACGTTCAGATGATCATTCCAATGCAGATGCTTTGTCCAGGTTGCCATGTAGTGGATCAAATGATGGAGTAGAGCCTAAGGTTTATGCTGTAACCATGATAGCAGAAGATTTCCCAGTCACCTCCAGAATGATTGCTCATGAAACTAGGAAAGATGTTGTAATAGGAAGAATTCCTGCAATATACACTAAATGGATGGCCAGAAATTTGTCCCTCCTTAGACTTTCACCCGTATCATTTAAGGAGATGTCAGTTATCAGTAGAACAGGGATCTGTGTTGTGGGGTATGAGTGTGTTAATTCCACAGTGTTTTAGAGGACAAATTTTGAATGAACTGCATTTTGAACATCCAGGTATATGTGCTATGAAAGCATCGGCCAGAAGTTTTGTATGGTGGCCTAAACTGGATGGTGAAATAGAAATGATGGTGCGTGATTGCTCTGTTTGTCAGAATGATAGGAATATTCCACACAGCACACCTTTGAAAACCTCGAAATGGCCTACCCGTCCCTTCCAAAGAGTACACATTGACTTCTGTGATAAGGGAACAGACAAATTTCTTGTATTAATTGACAGTCATTCAAAGTGGATTGATGTTAAGCACATGTACAGTACTAATGCTGGTAGCACCATTGATGAATTAAGATTAATATTTGCTGAATATGGAATACCAGACGAGGTAGTAGCTGACAATAGTCCTCTATTCCAATCATTAGAGTTTAAAAACTTCATGAGACTCAACTGTGTAAAGCATGTACTGACCCCACCCTATCATCCTGCTTCTAATGGTGCAGCTGAGAGATCAGTTAGAATTGTAAAGGAAGCTCTTTCCAAGCACGTAATTCAAGGAACTGTAGGAAAATCAATGAAACACAGACTAGCAAATTTCTTACTCAGATACAGAACCACACCACATAGTGGGACTGGATGTACTTCTGCAGAGTTAATGATGAAAAGACAGTTGAGAACAAGATTAAGTTTAGTTAAGCCAAGTCTGTTTGAAGTTGTAGAGAGGAAACAAGCTCATTAAAAGATGTATCATGATAAGAGTTCCAGTGAAAGAGTGTTCAAGGTAAATGATAGGGTGAGAGTTAGGAACATGGCTAAAAGTTATGGTACTGTACATGCAAAGTGGATAACTGGTGTCATTGACAAGGTATGTGGATCTAGGACATATTTAGTGAAATGTGGTAACTCTTTGAGATATGTTCATGTGGATCACATCATTCAGGCACATGACGAGATGAATGTAGCAACAGAACATGATGATAAACTTGACACAGTTGCAGATGATCATGATGAGGTCAAAGATGATGTTTCCCAGCATCTACTCACTGTGTCAACTGACTGTAGTGATGATACGTCTGTCACTGATAATGCACAGGGTGTATGTGAAACCCCTGTAAAACTTGATGGAGGGAATAGTCCTTGAAGATCAAACAGAGTTAGGAGACCTGTAATGAAATTAGAGCTCTAATTATCTGAATTGTGAACAGGCCTTTCAAGACTGTTTAGTTAGGAAGTTATATTTGTTGTGTTCTATTCTCTTCTTCCCTGCCATATGTAATTCTGTAAGTTTTGTTTATTTATATTTGTAGCAGCCATGCTCTCTTTTGAAAGGGAGAAATAGTGTTTATATGTGTATGTTAATATTCTGCCTGCATTGATTATACTGTATATCCATTATATATTATGTTCCTTCTTACCAAAGTTAGAATGTGTTTAGGCCTGTGTAATCTCGAATGTGTTAGGCACTTGGTACATAATAACAACAATAAACGCCCGGAGTAAGACTCGGCATGTGGCTTCTCATTCTTCCATTAAATCATGTAAGATATTACAGCGGTAATTTTAGTGGTGGTGAAAAACAGTTAGGTGAACAAGTGGCAATGCAGAATTTAAAATTAGAATTGGAATTTAAGAAAATGCAATTAGAGGTAGAAAGGGAAAGGGGGAGGATACAGGCAGATAAAGAGATAAAACTTAGGAAATTAAAAGTAGAGGAGAGGACAGGTACAAGGAGAGGATATGGAGATAAAGATAATAGAGTATGTCATTTACCTGAGTTTGTGGAAGAAGAAGCTGAGGACTTCTTTATTGAGTTTGAAAAAGTTGCAACTATTAAAGACTGGGACAAAAGTGACTGGGCAATATTGGTGTAGAGTAAATTTAAGGGTAAGGCCAGAGAGGCGTATGCGTGTCTGAGTGTGACGGAGTCTGTGGATTATGAGGCTGTTAAAGAAGCAGTGTTGAAGATTGTTAAGGCCTGGCCTTTGGGATATAAATCCCTTGCCAGCCTAATCAGGATCTTATAAAAAGGAAAGTCAAGAACCATGGGTTTCCAAGGGGTAACAAACAACCGTTAGAGATAATAATTTAACTCTGACACCACTCACACAAATATTAAATAAACAGCACTGTAGTCAATCAATTACTTAAAACAAAACGATCAATACAATAAAGAACAGGTATTTCCTACAGCTGCAAATGAATCTTCCTCCTAACCAGCAAGGTGGAATGTTCTGGTAAAACCATGATCAGCTCTCAGGGGGAAGGTCCAGGACAGCTTCCTCACTTGGCACCGGCGTTGGTGGGCGATGTCTTGCCGCACAGTAGAGACGCCAGGGCACGGACGGTGGATAGGACGTGGAGGAAGTGGCGATTACGTGGCAGCCGCGGCAGTAGCTGGAGTAGGTGACCGGAGTTTGCCAGCCGAATAGTGAAGGACTGGGGAAAAAGCCCACGAGCCCCAGGAGCCTCATATGAGTACACACCAGAGTTGGAATAGAACAGCTGAGTGAAGTAACAGCTGTGGTGATGGCTGGATCGTGTCTGGCGTGTGACCAGGCAGCACCGACCTTTTCACCTCCATCTCCCCCCTAGTGGGGCCGCGAACAAGCAAACGAGCGGCGGACAACCTACCGGCTCGTAGCAGCCCTCAAGAAGACTGTGGAAATGGATTCAGAAGTGTACAGGAGAAGGTTTAAGGACATTAAGAAAATGAGTGGACAAACTCATCTTGAAGTGGCAAGAGAATGTGGGATGAGATAAATGGTGTAAGTCTGAGGAAATAAAGACTGTGGATGACATAAGCCATTTTAAAAGTCTTGTGCACCCTGAGATTAAGCATGGAATAAGTATGAATAGAGTGAAGAATTTGATGGGTGCGGCTAGGTTGGCTGACCAGTTAGCAGTGGCACACAAAATGTATAAGAAGGAGGCGTCACATAAACAAAGTGGAGTAAAGCATAATAGAAGCCAGAATTATGACAGAAATTATAGTATCAGAACAATTCAAATGTTGAGCAGCCTAGTCCAAATTATTTTAACCCCTACACCCCGGGCTAGGGTGGTGCTGGCCTTACCCCCCACGCAGGGTAAAACGGGGAAATCAATTTTCCAAAAATAAATTTTAATCTTTATAAATGATAAAAAAGTGGAAAAGACGTAAGAAAAGTATATACTGTCCCTCAGTGATGGGTGAAATAAGGAGAATTGTGGGTTTTCTTACAGGGAACAAGCAGCTCGCGGTCACTATACAGTAGAGGTCCTTTTCCATCTCCTTTGTGTCCGAGATGGCCCAAAATGCATATTTTTACTGATAATAATACTTTTGTCCTATAAATAATTCATTTAGAATTTATTTTATTTGCATTACTTTTCATAAAGACTATTCGGCGCCAGACTGTCTGGTTGTCTTTGTGTTTGGTAGAGCAAGTAAGTCATATAAATAATTATCGGAATAACAATTCCACAAATAAATACATTCATAACATTATCATACCATTATGATCTCGTAATACTACACTACAATACAACTACACTACTTTTAGTAATATTACTTTGATACAACATGATTAAAAGGACAAACACTGGTAAATAAACAAACGAAAGAAGGTACTTACCAATAAGCATTCCACAAATATGTTAGTTTGTACCTTACAAAAACACTTATACAACTATTTACACTATTTACAAGCACGTGCCACATTGTTTTAGAATCGCTGGTGTGTTACGTCTCATTACTTTTAGTAAGTCATCAGTCGGGAATGTTTGTCGTCGGCAAGATAAATATGTTGTTTACTTTATCCTCTTCACCACTGATCGGCTCGTTAGCCACTTGGGCGATCGGTCACGTCTCTGTTACACACTGTTGGCAAGTACTGGGCATGCCAGCTCCTGAATGTCCTGAACCTGCCCCAGTGTTGGTCAAGTCTTGTCTTGAAAAAGAGCTCACACTCGGTGCCGTCACAACACTTTCTGGTAGATTGTTCCAAGAGTTCATAACTCTCACTCCGAAAAAGTTTGCCCTCACAGTTTTCTGGACTTGCGGCTTCTAATCTTGAGCTGTGACCCTTGTGGGGCGAGCGTCCGCCAGCTCCAAGAAAGGACACTCGACGGGTAGTGCCCTTGAGATGCTTATACCTCAATTAGGTCACCCCTTGCCCGTCTGCAGTATAAGCTAGACAAGTTCAGACGCTCCAATCTCTCAGGGTAGCTGAGGTGCCAGAAGTGCTGGCACCAACCTGGTGGCCCTCCTTTGAACATTTTCAACCAAATGACAGTCTAGCATATCTCAGGAACCAGACGGGGTGACAGTACTCCAGATGGGGAAGCACTTCACTCTTGAAGATCGTTACGAGGACGGACCGTCTAAATATCTGAACGACCTTCTTATAAGACCCAATAATTTATTTGCCTGATTTACCTTCTTCGCAATGGCCCGAGAACTTCAGCTCATTGTCAACATACACACATAGGTCCTACTCACATACAGTCTCAACTAGTGCAGTTTCTTCATCCCGTTGGGACATATGATACATCTCTTACCGTTGGTATGCCCCAGGTGCATCCTCTTACACTTCGTGACATTGAATCTCAGCAGCCATTTCTTCGACCATTCCTGGAGCCCACAGAGGTCCTTCTGCAGTTCTTCACCGTCCGCTTGGTTCTTAATTTCCTGAAATAACTTTGCGTCATCGGCAAACATTTGTATGGAGGAGTGTATAACGTCAGGCATGTCATTTATGAAACAAACAAACAACAGTTGGCCCATTACACTGCCCTGTGGTACCCCGCTTGTGACAGGTACGGATGATGATTTCGTTTGCAGTCATGTAAAAGTCTTCTATCCACGCTAGGACATTCCCGAATTCCGTACCCTTCAGTTTGATTTTCAGCCTTTCGTGGGGTACACTGTTAAAGCCTTGGCAAAATCTAGGTAAATATTGTTGATATTACCACCCGTTCCAGAATATGGGTCCAAATATCCAACACCTTGAGCAATTGTGTTAAGCAGGAGCGCCCTGGCATAAAACCGTGTTGGCAGTCCCTTACAAGGTTGTTTCGTAGCAGATGTTCCATCGCGGCATCTCTGTTCATACTCTCAAGTACTTAACATATTATGCTGGTCAGGCTTACCGGTCTATAGTTGTTCGTGGGTGACGATCGCCCTTCTTGAAGATAGGACTCAGATAAGCCACTTTCCATTCACTGGGGACCATTTGTTCATCCAGACATTTACAAAACAGGATCTTCAGGGGCTCAGCAAGCTCGTTGCTCAACTCTCTTAGCACTCAAGGATGCTGTCAGGGCCGGGACTCTTATGGACCTTTAGCCTGGACAGTTTATTTCTATGTGGGTCAGTGCTGTGTCGAACCGTCTGTCCTCAAACGCAGGAAGGTTAATCGCATCCTCTCTTGTGAACACCGAGAAAAGCTGTTCAATGCC
>NW_024748502.1:10318056-10323821 GCF_018991925.1 Homarus americanus | reverse complement strand
TGCCCGTCTGTAGCGCTGGAGTGGTACTCCATGAAGCAAGGTGGACAGAGACCAACGTCACATTCCTTGCACCACGTCATCACGTCCTTACGCTTCGCTGCACGCTTTGTGGTGTTAGTGTAATGACCACGGTCATACACGTCAGTTAACGTAAAATAAGACGATTCATATTACGCTCAATAGCCCACAAAAAACATGCAGGAATCTGTTTTCTCATCGCCTCAAGACGCCTGAGTCCTCCGTTATCCCATTTTCTCTGACTTCCTGAAATCAACCTCTCTATAAAGCGAATTTTAATATGAGAATGAACACCATTGTTTTGAGTCAACTTAGAGATGTCTGATTACAGTTAAAGCATACAAGATCCTTTGTGAGTGATGTTGAAAGCTTTAACTGTCTTTATTGTCAGTAACATTGGTTAAGTAAGTGAGTGTTGAATCTGCCAGTACAAACGACATCCCGTGGTATTGTCCCTAGGAATAACCATAAGTTTCCAATTGCTACTGAAGTTAGATTATTTTGTTGCCCAAACATCAGAGAATCTGATGTTTGTAGTTTAGTTAGTGTCAGTTGTCTATTTAAGTAAGTCATAAATCTCCTGAACTATTCTGTCAACCTGTGTAATCTCCAAGATTTAACGCCTCCCCTTGAATAGTCCCTTGTTTGCAACCGTGCTGAGCTTGCAATATTAACGTTATCAACGTGTGTAATTCCACTTTTTCCTGGCAAGCTCAATCTCTGATTAGATTATATGAATATACATAGGAAATTAGCCTCATCAGGAACACTGACGTTCATAGCTAAGTGTACAGCAATCCAAATTGTATAGAAGGTCTGTTGTTGGTGAGATCAACCTTTCTGGTACGAATGTGTGGGCCGATGCACGAGGAAGAATCACACATTCGTGACTCTTCCTCAACGCATCTCCAGGTATGTGATCGATTGTATCCCACCGCCATGTAAAGTCAGTTTAACTTTGTCGATTTTGTGAATATCAGTGTTCATGTTGTAATAGTGAAATTGTCATTTACCCAGTGAAAGAATTAATATAACGTAAATGTTGTCTGTCATTGCCAGATGTAAGTTTTGTATAGTTGAAGTTAGACATTTACACATTCGTGACTCTTCCTCAACGCATCTCCAGGCCCAGTGTGTGTGTTGGCTTAATACCCAGCAGCTACCGGGGATCGGTAGCTGCATAACAGGTAGCTGTAGTGGACGATGTCGTTAATTCGGCAGGATTAAACTGTGCGAGTCCGCAGACTCCGCCCCTGGGAACTAGGCTGGACTCCCTCAGCCAAGTCGCCGTGTATCTGTCTACAACCGATTCCTAACAGTGATCTTCATTTGTTGTGGAGACACCAGTGTCATATATCCTGGGGCACTCCTTACAGTTATATGGGCAAAGTATTAATGTTGTTGCACATGATTGGTGATAATTAACAGACACATAATTATCACAGGTTAAGTATTGAACCTATGAATGTTGGCGTACCAGTGCTACTGTTGTTATCGGAGTTGAGTCCACCAGCCACTGAAGGCTAGTTGAAGTGCCATGTTATTCATTCCAAAATAGCATGTTGTTACAAAGAATATTTAATTCGGGATATTGTCAAGTGTCATATAACCATCTGTAGTGACAATGGAATAATATAATGATTGTTAAATGTTGTAACCAAGAATTGAAGATGTAATTTGTTAATTGTAAAGTAAGACCTGAGGGTCCAGTCCGGTCTGAACGTGTGTAATAACAATTGCATCTTATTTGTCAAAGAAATAATACAACAGTTTTTTGATGATGTAATAAATAATTGAAGTTGTTTAATGATGTAAAAAGTAATTGAAGATCTATTTTATGAATGGTAAAGTAAGACTTAAGTGGTCCAGTCTTGTCTGAGTGAACTTAATTAACATCTTATTCACTCCTTATGTTAATAAATATTAAATTAGTAAACTACAAGTATCACTGCTCTATTCCTTCTAAACATTGGTTCTCAGAAAATAATACTTGTACTCACATGCCTAGAAGCTCGCTAGTAGGCTACCTAACAGTACTAAGACATGGTATATTCTAATAAAAGTCTGGGTGTTGTAATAAGAAATACATGGTTCCCCAGACTAATCCATGGATTAGAATATAAGTAAAAACAGAGTATACTTCACCAAGGTAAGAACATTGAAATTCAGAAAATATTATATTATATATGAAAAGAAATGAGGTAAAGACAAGAATATTGACTTGGAAAATATAAGCAGAGAAATATAATATATATATATATATATATATATATATATATATATATATATATATATATATATATATATATATATATATATATATATATATATATATAGCCCAATAAAGCAAGCGGACTTCTACATACAATCAACACCTCAACCCGCCAGGATTCGAACCCACGGCCATGAGCCCATGACTGTGACCGGGGAACGCTGCCTCTGGACCACCAGGATACTAAAAGCAGTCCTAGACAATGTCATATTTCACTCAAAGCCTGTTCAACGAGCTTATGGCGCCGTGAACCTCTAATGGGGACTACCCTTATCACGTAGGTGGTCAGAGTAGCGTTTTACCAAATCCGGCTTCGAAACACAAAGATCCATATATATTTCATTAGCCCAATAAAGCACGCGGACTTCTACATACAATCAACACCTCAACCCGCCAGGATTCGAACCCACGGCCCATGACTGTGACCGGGGAACGCTACCTCTGGACCACCAGGATACTAAAAGCAGTCCTAGACTCTGTTATATCTCACACAAGGCCTGTTCAACGAGCTTATAGAGCCGGATTTGGTGAAACGTTACTCTGACCACCTACATGATACGGGTAGTCCCCATTTGAGGTTCACGGCGCCATAAGCTCGTTGAACAGGCTTTGTGTGAAATATAACAGAGTCTAGGACTGGTGGTCCAGAGGTAGCGTTCCCCGGTCACAGTCATGGGTTCGTGGGCCGTGGGTTCGAATCCTGGCGGGTTGAGGTGTTGATTATATATATATATATATATATATATATATATATATATATATATATATATATATATATGTGGAAATAAAGACCCAGCATAGAAAATTACTAAATATATACACCATGAAAGTTTAATATGAAAGATAGACATAAGTAAGAAAATAAATAAATAAGTATATGAATAAATCAGAAGAATAGTATGAAATAAAGTAAGGAAGTTCCCTCCCTTACATTAGCACAGACATAACATCGCCTTTGCCCCCTTATGACCACCTGGACCAGTTGGTAAGAAGTCCATGTTGTGACGAACAACCCAGTTACGTGCAACCAATCTGTCAGGTAGGCCTGCTTGGCTGTGACGTCGTGG
Organism: Homarus americanus; assembly: GCF_018991925.1. Taxonomy (NCBI): domain Eukaryota; kingdom Metazoa; phylum Arthropoda; class Malacostraca; order Decapoda; family Nephropidae; genus Homarus; species Homarus americanus. The sequence goes on along the minus strand of NW_024748502.1, from coordinate 10,320,464 downwards.
TACAGCTGCCACGATGGTGCCATATTTCTCCAGGATTTGCATTATCACTTGCTTCTGAAATACCCCGAGAGAGGGTTTTTTCCTGGTTTTTACTAGGTACAAGTTGTATGCATTCAGGTTGGTGATGTCCATGAGGTGTACCACTTCAGACATTTCCTTACACACTCACTTGCGCCAACCTGCATGTCACTCTTGTCCACGAGGCGCATGTTGACATTGTATTCCACGACAGGGTCAGGTTTTTTCATTACCTCTCCTGAGGACCAGTCCCTTTTTCCACTGTCAACTATTTCACCCTTATGCACGGTTGACAGCATCTGCACAGTACGCTTTTCTTGTCAACGTATTGCAAGCATCTTGTCTGCTTGCTTCAGCTGGATCTCTCCTCGGGCAGGTTTACGAGTAAACACGGGCCAGTGTTTCCGGTTCTTGCGTACAGTTCCACAAGAACCGATGTCATGTTCAAGTAGGAACTTGGCCAGGGCAGGAGAGGCATAAAAATTATCAGTGTAGTCTGTACTCTGTATCTCCCTGTGAATGGTGTATTGTAGGCACAGTTTCAGTCCATGAGAAAGCACACAAACAAAATAAAATTTGAAGTCTCTGTGGCACCTATAACACGACTTGGTTTCTGTTGGCAGTGGTGCCTTACCAGCTTGCTTGCCAATTTGTATTCACTTTAAGTTACTTACAACTTCGTCTTCGGTCACTGATGACACTATGAACTGATTTAACTAAAGGCACAGTACTACACTCCCTGGTTGGCCTTTATCACAGCCGTGACCACAACTCCGTAAAAAAAATAAAATAAAAGCTTTGTCATATGGCAGTGATTTTGTGGTTGTAGGCCTCTTGACCTGGGTTGTACCTCCAACTCGATGGAGATTGAGTTTTAAAAAATACAATCGCGTCTAGCATTAAAAATCCTACATCGATTTACACTTTCACATGGAAACATCAGCTGGTAACCAATGTTTAGATAAATTCTTAAATTGTGAAGTAATCATTGATTGTTTAATTACTTAAAGTATAATGTGATAATTTTTGATGATTGGAGAACATTTGGAAATATGTAGTTTGTCTTAAAATGTGTTAACTCCATGTTAATTGAGTAAAATATGTTTGTATCTTTTACGTTGTGATAATACAGTGCATATGCACGTTTCTCAGTAAGTGCTCAACTTTAACTTTTTAAATGTTAATTGCATGATAGCTTAATGATTATAGATGAATTTGATATAACTGAATACCTATAAATAATTCAGACTACAGTATAAATATGCATCTCTAGACAGTGGGCCACCGTCTCCGCTGATTTATGCTGCAAGGAGACTCGACTCACAAATCTGGAGAAGTGATCTATGCACTCCATGTCGAAATGAGAAAGTTGCAACAAGTTGATCACGACCCGGACGGTGATTGATATTCAAGCATTGGAGCAGGCTGCATCACGTGGTGCTTTTGTATAGTGCACAAAATAAATACTTATCAATGTGTTCCTCGATGTTGTTTTTCATTGTACTCCAATAATATGCCTTTCTTATTTCAGCAAGGCATTTGTCAAGTCCGGGATGACCTGCTTGGGATACATCGTGGTACCGATTCAGTATTGTCCTATATTTTTGAAGTGGTGCAATATGTCTTGTCATAATTCAAAGTGACTGATTCTAGAAAATAAATGGTTTACGACCACCAGAGACCTCATCGTTGTTCATTTCTTAACTGCTGTAGAATTAGCGAAGATATTTATGTGGGGGCTATATATCTTGATAATGCATCAGCAGCCACATTCAAAGTGGGACGCTAATTCTTGATTTGTCAGATACCAACGGGCAAGTCTACCTCATTTTTTTTTTTTTTGCCTTGGGATAACTCCACATCTGCGTGATCTATATGAGCAGTTATCTGGTATCCAAAAATTATATTTCTAAATTTCGTTAGTGACCAGACAACCGCTAACGCCTCTAGATGTGTTACTGAGTCGAGAGTTACTGAATCATTGAGTTAACGACTTGCGTAAGCAATCACTCAATTTTTTGCCCCTTTTTAGCTGCATGGGAACAGCGCCGAGCCATTGTCCTGAAACGTTGGTACATAGTATAAACTTCCTTGTAGTCAGGAAAGGCCAACACTGATGCAATGGTGAGTGTTTCCTTAAATTCATCAAAACTATCTTCTTGTTCATCATTCTAGACAAATACAGCGTTATTTTTTTGAGTAACTTGGTTAGCGGCGAAGCTAAATTAGCATATTCCGAAAGACCGAGAAAATTACGCACTTTATTTATTTTTGTAGGACGGGAAAACCGAGCAACTGCCTTAACCTATGTTATATATATATATATATATATATATATATATATATATATATATATATATATATATATATATATATATATATATATATAT
>NW_024748502.1:10305071-10317957 GCF_018991925.1 Homarus americanus | reverse complement strand
GCCCATCCCCAACAACCCACTACAACAGCCCATTCTGCTACAACAGCCCATCATTCACTACAACAGCCCATCATGCACTACAACAGCCCATCATGCACTACAACAGCCCATCATGCACTACAACAGCCCATCATGCACTACAACAGCCATCATTCACTACAACAGCCCATCATGCACTAACCCTCATGCACTCCATCATCAAAAGCCCATCATGCACTACAACAGCCCATCATGCACAACAGCCCATCATGCACTACAACAGCCCATCATCATCACTACAACAGCCCACCCCACAACAGCCCATCATTCACTACAGCATCATTCACTACAACACTCATCATGCACTACAACAGCCCATCATGCACACAACAACCCATCATGCACTGCAACAGCCCATCATTCACTCAACAGCCCATCATGTACTACAACAGCCCATCATGCACTACAACAGCCCATCATTCACAACAACAGCCCACCATGCACTACAACAGCCCATCATGCACTACAACAGCCCATCATGCACTACAACAGCCCATCATGCAGTACAACAGCCCATCATTCATAACAGCCCATCATGCACTACAACAGCCCATCATGCAGTACAACAGCCCATCATGCACTACAACAGCCCATCATCACAACAACAGCCCATCACACTACAACAGCCCATCATTCATACAACAACAGCCCATCATGCACTACAACAGCCCATCATGCTCTACAACAGCCCACTGCTCTGCCAAAAAGCCCATCATGCACTACAACAGCCCATCATGCACTACAACAGCCCATCATGCACTACAACAGCCCATCATGCACTACAACAGCCCATCATGCACTACGACAGCCTATATGCCTACAAAGCCCATCATGCACTACAACAGCCCATCACGCACTACAACAGCCATCATTCACTAAAATAGCTCATCTTGCACTACAAGATCTCATGCCACTACATTATTATGCGCAGCGACCCATCATTTTCTAACGGCCCATCCTTACTGAGCAGCTATTGCTCTGCAAAAACCCATCATGCACTGCAACAGCCATCACGCACTGCAACAGGCCATCATTCACTTCATCGGCTCATCTTGCACTGAATCCCATCATACACTACTAAAGGCCCATCGTACTTTTCTAACAGCCCGCATTCTACAAAAGCCCATCTGCACTACAACCCAGCCATCACGCACTACAACATACCATCATGCATTACAACAGGCCGCCATTTCATGCACAACAGCCCATCATTCACTACAACGACCTATCATTCACTACAACAGCCCATCATGCACCACAACAGCCATTACAACGGCTGCATCATGCACTGCGGCCCATCATTCACTACAATATCCCATCATTCTTTCTGTAGCCCATCATGCAATATAACAGCCCATCATGCACGGCAGCAGCCCCATCATGCACTACTGGCAATACATCATGCACTACAACCGGCCCATCATGCTAGAAACAGCCCATCATTCGCACAACACCGCATCATGCTACAACCCGCGTCATGCCCTACAACTGACCCATCATGCTACAACAGCCCATCATTCACTACAATATCATCATTCACGCAACAGCCCAGCATGCAATATAACAGCCCATCATGCATTAAAACAGCCCATCATGCACTACAACAGCCATTATTCACTACAACAATATCGCGCACTGTATGCCATCATGCATTACAACATTCTCATACTACAACAGCCCATCATTCACTACAGCAGCCCATCATGCTACAACAGCCCATCATGCACTACAACAGCCCATCATTCACAACAACATCATCATGCACTACAACAGCCCATCATCCACTACAACAGCCAGCCCATGCTCTACAACAGCCCATCATGCACTACAACAGCCATCATGCACTACAACAGGCCGTCATTCACTACAACAGCCCATCATTCACTAACAGCCCATCATGCTACAACAGCCCATCATGCACTACAACAGCCCATCATTCACACAACAGCCCATCATTCACTACAACAGCCCATCATGCCCTGCAACAGACCATCATGTACTACAACAACCAATCATGCACTACAACAGCCCATCATGCAATACAACAACTGGCGTTACGCACTACAACAACACATCATGCACTAAACAGCCCATCATTCGCAGCCCATCATGCACTGCAACAGCCCATCTGCACTACAACAGCCCATCATTCACAACAACAGCCTGCATACTACAACAGCCCATCATGCTGCAACAGCCCATCATGCACAACAGCCAATCATACTACAACAGCCCATCATTCGCTAACCTGTAGCCCATCATTCACTACAACAGCCCATCATGCCGTTACCAACAGCCCATCATGCTTTATAACAGCCCATCATGCACTACAACAGACCATCATGCACTACAACAGCCCATCATGCACTACCAACAGCCATCATACTTTCTAACAGGCCATTATTCACTACAACAGCCCATCACGTTCACTACAACAATACATCATGCACTACAACAACCCATCGCTGCACTACAACAGCCCATCATGCACTACAACAGCCCATCATTGTTACAGCACCAGCCCATCATGCCCTACAACCAGACCATCGTACTACTACAACCTATCATGCACTGCAACAGCCCGCTCGCTGGCCACAACAGCCTAGCATGCACTACAACAACCCATCATGCACTACAACAGCCCATCATTCATACCAACAGCCCATCATGCCTGCAACAGCCCATCATGCTACTACAGCCCATCCCATTCACAACAACATTTCGCCACTACAACAGCCCATCATGCACTACAACAGCCCATCATTCACTACAACAGCCAATCATGCACTACAACAGCCCATCATTCACAACAACAGCCCATCATGCACTGCAACACCCCATCATGCACTACAACAGCCCATCATTCACAACAACAGCCCACCATGCACTACAACAGCCCATCATGCATTACAACAGACCATCATACACTACAACAGACAATCATTCACTACAATAGTCCATCTTGCACTACAACAGCCCATGATGCACTATAATGGCCCATCATGCACTACAACAGCCCATCATTCACTACAACAGCCAATCATGTGCAATATTAGTTCCTTTTCCACATAGCCATCATATACAACAGACCATCATACTACAACAGACAATCATTCACTACAATGATCCATCTTGCACTACAACAGCCCATCATGCACTACAACATACCATTATACTGCTTAGCCATCAGCACTACAACAGCCCATCATTCACTACATAGCCATCATTCACTACAACAGCCCATCATGCACTACAACAGCCATCATGCACTACAACAGCTTATCATGCCACAACAGCCCATCAAGTACTACAATAGCCCATCATGCACTACAACAGCCCATCATTCACTACAACTTCCCATCATGCACTACAACAGCCCATCATGCACTACAACAGCCCATCATGCACTACAACAGCCCATCATGCACTACAACAGCCCATCATGCACTACAACAGCCCATCATGCACTACAACTGCCCATCATTCACTACAACAGCCCATCATACACCACAAATGTCCATCATACAACTATCCATCATACACTTTAATTGTCTATCGTACATTACCATTAGCAATCATACACTACAACTGTCCATCATACACTACAACGTTCCATCATACACTATAACTGCCCATCATACACTATAACTGCTCATCATACACTATAACTGCCCATCATACACTACAAATGTCCATCATACACCTCTCCATTATACATTATAATTGTCTATCGTACATTACTCTTGTCAATCATATACTACAACTGTCCATCATACACTACAACTGCTCATCATATATTACAACTGTCCATCACAAACTTTTTCTGTCCATTATTCATTACAACTGGCCATCATACACTACAACTTCCCATCAAACAACTCTCCATCATACACTGCAACTGCTCATCATACATTACAACTGTCCTTCATACATTACAACTGCCCATCATACACTACAACTGCCCATCATACACTATAACTGCCCATCATACACTACAAATGTCCATCATACAACTATCCATCATATATTATAATTGTCTATCGTACATTACCATTGTCAATCATACACCACACCTGTCCATCATACACTACAACTTCCCATCAAATAGCTGCCCATCATACACTACAACTGCTAATCATATATTACAACTGTCCATCACACACTTTTACTGTCCATTATACATTACAACTGTCCATTATACACTATAACTGTCTATCATACAGTACAACTGTCCATCATACACTACAACTGTCCGTCATATATTACAACTGTCCATCATACATTACTAATGCCCATCATACACTATAATTGTCCATCAAACACTACAACTGTCCATCATACACTATAATGTAACTGTCCATCATATACCACAACTGCACATCACACATTGCAATTGTTCATAAATACACTAAAACTGTCCATCATGCATTACAACTGTCCATTATACATTACAACTGTCCATCATACACAACAACTACTCATCATACATTGCAACTGCCCATCATACACTATGACTGTCCATCATACACTATGACTGTCCATCATACACTACAAGCGTTTATCATACACTACAACTACGCATCATACACTACAACTGTCCATCATACGCTACAACTGACCATTTTAAAATACAACTGTCAATCATACACAACAACTGTTCATCATACGTTACAACTGTCCATCATTCACAATAACTGTCCATCATACACTATGACTGTCCATCATACATTACAACTGCCCACCATACACTATAACTGCCCACCATACACAACAACTGCCCATCATACACTACAAATGTCCATCATACAACTATCCATCATACATTATAATTGTCTATCGTACATTACCATTGTCAATCACACACTACAACTGCCCATCATACAACTCTCCATCATACACTACAACTGCTCATCATATCTTACAAATGTCCATCATACACTATAACTGTCCATCATACACTACAACTGTCCATCATACACTACAACTATCCATCATACATTACATCTGCCCATCATACACTACAACAGCCCATCATACCTTACAACAGGCCAATCAGTTACCCGCAAGACGCTGAAAACAACCTTATGATTACATTGTTTCTTACAAGATGTCGGAGAAAGATGATTGTTGCTGGAGCAGTTATAAACAATACTGTGGAGGGTGAACGGGTGAAGCACGTTAGTATGTGGCAGTAGGGGGCACCCAGCAAGACACTCACACTCCACCTATAACAGGTAATTACTTTGCTGCTTGAGTCTTATTGTTTTCTCTTACTTGTCAGTAGGTGTTATACATGGACGTTCTTTTATAATTCATTGTGGAAATCGAGATTAGAGCTTGCCACATCTTGTGTTGTTTCCGGTAGGAATTTTGAAACTAGTTACTGAGTGTGAGTCAAAGTGGGACATTAGATGGGTCACTTCGTCATTAAGATTATTTTGTATTTTGGCTTGTTTTATAAATTTTGCTTCAAATAAAAGAAACATTTCAATCGATCTTTGATTATAATCTTTAATTTACATATACAGTGAAGAATATCCGAGGAAGTTGTATTGTAAATGATCGTGAAATTTATACAACTGGTCATTTCACTCCGAAATGTGAGTTTATCTAATATTCAAGAACACCGTTTACATTTACATCAAAATATCATATAATCCTCGTTTCTTACAATGAAGGATGTGTTGTGGTGCCGCTCAAGTATCTCACGGTTCTGATCCTCGTGGAATCAAACTGCATTCTACATAAAAAAAATGTAACTGTCCTTTATCTGGTTTATCTTTTATTGTACAGTAACCAATAACGGCCGATAAATACTTTGCCATCATTCTAGAAATCTGAGGATGAGAACAGTGTTACACCATGTGAATTGAACCTTCCAGTGAACGAAGTCAAATATCTTCTCGCCTTCGAAGGGGTTTTCTGGGTATTGAAATGATTGTCTGTCAAACGATTTTTTTTTCTGTTTCGGCACCAACTCACCAAACTTTATGGATGGACATTGAAAATCCAGTAACTTTTGAACAAACAATCTCGCTCATTTTCTTTTAAATATTGCATGGTGAAATCAAATGATATGTATGACAATTAATATTCATAAATAATTGCAAAATGAACAAAATCTATTTTATTATGTTCAAAGGTTAAGGCTATTAACACAGGCAACAAAAATAATTTAAAATTATTACTACAACACAGTAATAATAATAATAATAATAATAATAATAATAATAATAATAATAATAATAATAATAATAATAATAATGATAATAATAATAATAATGATAATAATAATAATAATAATAATAATAATAATAATAATAATAATAATAATAATAATAATAATAATAATAATAATAATAATAATAATAATAATAATAATAAAAATAATGAGAAGAAGAAGAATGTTTTCATCATTATTATTATTATAATACAAAGAAATGCTGTCATAAAAAGTAATTAAATCTCATCATCCTGGCGTCTTACCAATCATTTTCAGCATCACCCTTGAACAAAGCTTCAAATACTGGCCTTATCTCAAAACATGCGTCATTACATGGTGGTCTTATAACACGAGCCGACATTGTTTTTTCGTCACTTGGCTAATATAAGCTTCACCCTTGTTCCGCTTTTGTTTTCTAACATTACTATGCAACTGGTGAGTTTCCTCTCTCTTTTCCTTCCCCGAGAAGGGCCAGGCGAGCGACCATCTCACTAGTGTCATTCATTATGCACTCGCAGGATACAGAAGATAAACACCAAAAACAGAAAAAAAAAATAAGAGACGTAATTAAAACGTCTTTAAAAGCTGGCGGCGTAAACAATACAATACTGTGTGGGTGAGGTGAGTGTGGGTATATCGACATCAATATAATAATACAATAAGAAAGATAAAAGCGGCTGCCCTACACTCAGTATAAAAGTGTGCTATCGAACAGCACCACTAAATAAAAAGTAGAATAAGCAGCACTATAAGTAAACCAATACTAATTCAAAGGTCTGACGACCCAAGGGAGCAAAACAAAGATAAAAACACAATAGAAAAGATGAAGCGATCTGGTTGAGCCCAGATTCATTCTACTCCTACTGTATTTCAGTTTCACCACTGTCCTTCAATCCTTAATAATCTTCTCTCACCTCATAACTCATGACTCTAAAGCCAAACCGCCATCTATTGAATTTCCAGCACAGTCAGATATTTACACAAGCGTACAGTATTGTTGCTAGATACTACAAGATTGCCCGTGACATACGTGACATAAAACAAAGCCGAGTAATAATTTGCTTGTCCTTATGGCGTGGTGGTAGCGATATCTGTTCATACGCAGAGGTCCAGGGTTCGATTCCAGACTACGTATATATATATATATATATATGTGTGTGTTATGCTTTAATTGTTTAGCATAAAATTATCATCCTTCCGGTTCTCTTTTAACATAATTTTGTTGATTTTAGCACATTTTTAAGGAGTCCAGCATAATTTGGCAAAAGAGACCTGGTAACACTGTTCCGTCCTCATATCTGAGGATTGGCGACCACAGTGACATCCACTCTAAAAAATTGCATTTCTCTGGGACCCAGTTTTTAAATTCATTCATCCATTCCAGTCTCTGTCTTCCCCTGGCCCTCCTATCCTCAACTTTGCCCACATTAATTTGTTGTTATTCCCTGATCCCTAATAATATGACCAAGGTATCTCATTTTTATTCTTCTCTATGTCTTATGTAATTCTCTCGGAGTTTTTGCTAATCTCAATACCTCTTCATTTGTTTTCCTGTCGGTGTAGCGTATTTTCAACATTCGCCTATAACTCCACATTTCAAAGTCCTCGAACTTCTCTTTTTGGTACCTGCTGACAGTGCCCACGATTCTGACTCACCAACAGTCCTAACCATTTGAAGCTTTTCAGCAGCCTTTTTCTCACATTGAAGTTAAAGCTCCTTTTCATTAGGTCGTTTAGATTATTAAATGCTGTTTTTGCATTACCCATTTTGTATAATTTCTTTCGCACATCTACCATCACAGCTAATGTTACTACAAATACACAAAATTTCCACTTGTTTTAATTTTCACTGTTGCCTACAATAATTTTTTATTTTAGGATTTATTTCCAATTAGGAAACAGCCATTAATTTTATCTTTATACCATTAACTCTCAATCCATATTCTTCGCCTTTTTCCATTAATCTGTTAACCAATTTTTGTAACGCCTCTTCACTATTTGTGATAAGATCAGTACAACATCATCTGCATAGCTTATATTTTATATTACTTTACCATTAACTTTTATTCTTTCATTATTACTTGAAACTTCTCTCGCTAAGAATTATGAATGTATTTTATACAATGTTATCGATATAAAACAGCCTTATCTTACTCCCTGTCTAACTTTGAACCAATTAATAAGTTCATTATTTATTAGCACCGTAGCCTCCGCTTGAAATAAAGATTTTTTTTTTATTTTAGTTCCTCCTTCATTAATGCCTATTTTTTCAAGACATCAATAAGTTTATTTTGTTTTACCTTATCAAAATCCTTTTTTTAATCAACATAGCAGGTATACGAATTTCATTGGACTACTAAAGCAAACCAAAATATAATTTCTCTAGTTCCTTTTTACCTTTCTAGTTCCATTTTGATTTTCATAGAACTCATTGTCTATTCTAAATTTTATTTTACTTAATATTATGTTTGATCAAAGTTTGCAGGCATATCTCATTAAGCAATTGTTCTTAACTGGGAGCACGGCAAATCTCTTGTCTTTTTAGGTAATAATACAAATATTGATTTGTTTTAATTCACTAGGAAAGTGTCCTTTAAAGTATATACTGTAGAATTAATTATTTTAGTAAAAAATTTGATCCCATTCTCCCCCACTTGTTATATAAATTCTGCTGGAAGCTGATCAACCCCACAAGCTTTGGCATTTTTCATTTTGCTCACAGCTGCCTCAACTTTTGTAACTAAAATTGGTAGTATGATCTTTATATCCTTTTCGTTTCTTACCTCTACTATATCCTTATCATTGTATAGTTCTTCTACTTACTCTTCCCATCTCTCTTCTGCCTCAAACACGATCTTATTGTCTTTGCTTTTAATAGTCCCACCCCATATATTTCCTTTTTCCTAGTTCATTTATTTAATCTTTCTGTACATTCCCCGATAATTATACCTTCTGTCATGATTTTCTATCTCACGCTGTAATATTATACTGTATTTTGTGTTATTATTTCGTTGTTTCCTTCTTGTTGATCGAAGTCTTACCCTCGCAATAATGAAAATATGTTTTGGATTTCAATTCATATGCTATCCCTGCCCATTCCATTTGATTTTTTCTTTATTTTTCTGTTGAACTCTTCTGAAGTTTTAGCCTGACTAAACTCATTACCGGGACGTGATCTGTCCCACAATCTGCCCTGGATAGGTTGTGGTTCGGTTTACTGAATTTCTGAATCTTTTGTGAATTAAAATGTAATCTACTTGATTCCTGACTATGTTGTTTAAATTGTCCTCGGGGGAGACCCCTGTATAGAGATGCCTAGGGTGTTGTTCAAACCATGTACAGTATTTGCAATTATCATCTTGTTTTTTTCTTCCAAATATCAAATCATTTTTCAACTCTTATATTTATATTAACCAATCCATGTAGTCTTACTTCTGGTGCTTCGTTTCCTTTCCTAAGTTTTGCGTTAAAATCGCCGATTAGAATCAGACATTCATTAAACTTCAGTGCCACTTACTTTCTTTAAATCTTTATAAATACGATCTAAAATAACATCCGAAGTATCATTTGTTGGTGCATAAACCTGTATTATTACCAACTACATGAGTTTATCATTAAATTTGACCAACGAAACTCTATCTGACACTGCCCAATATCCTTTTAAACTATAGGTCAAGTTTTGGTTTACAAGAATGCCTACACCTCTGACATGCTTTTCACCACCTGAATATATAAAGTAAAAACCATCATCAGTTTGATATTTGATCCTGTCCATCTTACTTCGCTTAATCCCAGAATGTCCCATCGTAATCTCATTTCCTTCCAAATATTTGCAAACTTCCTACATTCATATAATGTCCTCACATTTCATGTTTCTGTTTTGGTTTTGCGTTTGTTCAATCTTAAACTTCCATAGTTGTCTTTAATTTAATGTCCAATTCTTTGTTTTGCTCGGACAGTACTGCTAGTTCTCGGTGGCACACTGCCCACAAGCACAGAGGCAATGCGGTTGAACCTTTAGGTGCCAATAATCCAACAGGAACACCAAAAAATCGTTCATTGTGCCTGTCCGTGGTTGTTCCAAGCCAGGAGATGAATTTAATGAGTTTGAATACCTCAAATCTTTCCTAATCAAAAGGCTAATAAATGGAGAGTAAAAAAAAACTTGGGAATAAATAATAAGGTGTAGAGGTCACTCATATGCCTTACTCGGGTAAAGAACCAGCTCACTACCTGTGAAGAAGTAAACTTGCGTGTCTAGCGACTATCCACTTCCAACCTCCTCATTTAAAGTTTCAAAATGGGAACTTTATGCCCATCCCAGGTATTTGGAAGTGGTTTATTCGAACACCCACATCACGACAAGGTAACGCAAATCCGGGCACTAGATGAATTTTATTTTTTTTTTGCCGTGGAGAGAAGCTAGTTTATTGTGCACCCCATACACTCTGAGCGGTAGAGCAAAAAGGATTACAGAGTAGAGGTCACAAAGGGTGTTTATCAGACCCCAGTGGTCATGTATTATGGCACTGAGTGTTTCAGAGAATTTCTAGTTCATTGTTTGTTTAAGTTGGTACACAGAATTTTGATTAGGCATTAGCTGCGAAGTGTGGATACAGCTTTATTATATCAGCTATCTTGTCAACAGAGATAAAGTGCTGTGCTATTGCATACACAGTGTGCTTGGATCTATCCCTATAAGGTTCTATTTTTTCAGTCTAAGACTTAGTGTTGGAATGTGTGGCCGTATGTCTGGCTACACACATTACATTTACTTTTGTTCACATCTGCCAGAGGTGCTTAGTATCCTAACATTAGCCCTACATTTACAACATCTTGTAATCTAGGGATCTTGTTACTCGCTTCACATACATGTTTTGCTTGATACATCTCACGGTAAACAATGGAATGACTAGTGCCTGTTTGCACTTGTCTACTTGCTTCAAATTCATCAACAAGTTATTTTCTGATGGCAGTTATTAAAGCTCTTTTTGGAAATTTGAGTTTAGGGTATCTACAGCAAGTAGTGAGGATGATTAATCAGTTACAATGAGACTGTCAGTGGTAGTGTCTTCAACAAGTTTCAGGGCTGTAATGGCAAATAGTTCAGTTTATAAAGTGGATACCCAGTCATTAATTTTAGCTCATTTTTCTATACATTACCGTTAAGCGGCTCCTACAACATCAATATTATTGATACAATATATTGACTTATTATTTTGGGGCAAAATACACACCCCCAACATAGTTTAATATTATTGCGCAAAAATATGGCCGACACACACATGGCATGTATAGCCATTGCATTAACTTTCTGTGTTCAGACAAAAAAGAAAAAGCAACGATGGATGAAACAAGTGTACATGAAAAGACATCAATATTTCACCTTCCACAGTGCAAGTAAATCCCTATACAATCTAATATAGGGGTGCCTCAGGGAGGTTTAATACCGTCCTCGGGAAATACAGTAGTAGAAATATAATTAATATTGCTGTATATTTTATAGAAGTTAAATATAAACAAATACTATTATAATACAGTCATAAGTATCGCACATTTGGCATGTCTGACGAGGCAAGTGGACGACTCTTAGGAATATACTTGATTTTTTCACTATAACAAAATGACGTAAATAGTCATCCAGTTAAACTACAGAAAGTATTTCAGAAACTTCATACGGCGGGACTGAAAGTTAAACTCTCTAAATGGGGGATATTAAAATCTAAAATGCACTTTCTTGGACATTTAGGTTGTAGTATCTTGCATTATTTAATGGGAGAATGACAAGTCACATGGTCAGTCTGGCTGGGGCATTTATTCCCCATTGTTGTTACTACGTGCCTAACACATTTCGTGTTTACACAAGCCTAAACACCCTCTGACCTTGGTAAGAAGTAACATAATATATAATATATATATATATATATATATATATATATATATATATATATATATATATATATATATATATATATATATATATATATTCAATAAAGGCAGCATATAAACACACATATATATATATATAACACTGCTTCTCCCTTTCAAAAGAGAGCATGGCTGCTACAAATCCTAAATAAACAAAACTTACAGAATTACATATGGCAGGAAAGAAGAGAATAGAACACAACAAATATAACTTCCTAACTAAACAGTTTTGAAAGGCCTGTTCACAATTCAGATAATTAGAGGTCTAATTTAATTACAGGTCTCCTAACTCTATTTGATCTTCAAGGACTATTCCCTCCATCAAGTTTTACAGGGGTTTTACTTGCACTCTGTGCATTATCAGTGACAGACATATCATCACTACAATCAGTTGACACAGTGAGTGGATGCCGGGAAACATCATCTTTGACATCATCATCATGATGATCATCTGAAACTGTGTCAAGTTTATCATCATGTCCTGGTGCTACATTCATCTCGTCATGTGCCTGAATGATGTGATCCACATGAACATATCTCAAAGAGTTACCACATTTCACTAAATATGTCCTAGATCCACATACCTTGTCAATGACACCAGTTACCCACTTTGCATATACAGTACCATAACCTTTAGCCATGTTCCTAACTCTCACCCTATCATTTACCTTAAACACTCTTTCCCTGGAACTCTTA
>NW_024748502.1:10062219-10304972 GCF_018991925.1 Homarus americanus | reverse complement strand
TGTTGTAGTGCATGATGACTGGCACTGTTACCTTGGTGCATGATGGGCTGTTTGGTGCATGATGGAGGCTGTTGTGAAACATGACGGGCTGTTGTAGCCAGTGCATGATGGGGATGTTATTTGTGAATGATGAGGCACCAACATGGTGCATGATGGGCTGTTGTGGTGCATGATGGGTGGGCTGTTATAGTGTGATGAGTATTGTAGTGAATGATGGCCTGTTGTGAGTGCATGATGGGCTGTTACTTAGTGAATAATAGGCTGTTTATGTGGTACTGAGTAGAAGCAACTGCTGAGTGCATGATGGGCTGTTATATTGCATGATGGGCTGTTGTAGTGAATGATGGCATATTATAGTGGATGATGGGCTGTTTATGTGGTGCATGATGGGCTGTTATGGTACATGATGGGCTGTTGAAGTGAATGATGGGCTGTTGTAATGCCTGTGATGGGCGCTGCTTGGTAGATAATGGACTTTTTTGTGCATGATGGGCTGTTAGCAGTGTATGATGGGCTGTTATGATGAATGATGGGCTGTTGCAGGTGCGTGATGAGCAGCCCTGTTGCATGAGTGGGCTAAATAGCTGCTTAGCAGGTATGATGGGCTGTTGCCCAAGGAGCATGATGGGGCTGTTGCCCAAAATTATGATGGGTTTGTTTGCTTAGTGCATGATGGGCTGTTATGATGAGAATGACGGCCTGTTATAGTGCACATGATGGGCTGTTATGGTGAATAATGGGCTGTTGTGGTGCACGATGGGCTGTTGTAGTGCATGATGGGCTATTGTAGTGAATGATGGGCTGTTGGTGCATGATGGGCTGTTGTATTGCACTTGATGGGCATGTAGTGCATGATGGGCTGTTATAGTGCATGATGGGCTGTTGTAGTGCATGATGGGCTGTTATGAGTGCACTGATGGGCTGTTGTAGTGAATGATGGCCTGTTGTGAGTGCATGATAGGCTGTTGTAGTGAATAATGGGCTGTTATGAGTGCATGATGGGCTGTTGTGGTGCATGATGGGCTGTTGCTTGGCCACATGATAGAACATTAAGTGAATGATGGGCTGTTGCATAATGCATGATGAGCTGCTGTAGTGAATGGGCTGTTGTGAGTGTGTGGTAGGCTGTTTAGTGGTTGATGGGCTGTTTTTGTTGCATGATGGGCTGTGCGATGGGCTGTTGTAGTGAATGATGGGCTGTTTGTGCGTGATGGGCTGTTTTATTGCATGATGGGCTGTTATACAGTGCATGATGGGCTGTTTGTGGTGCATGATGGACTGTGTAGTGGGCGCAGTGGGCTGTTATGATGATGATGGTCTGTTATGGTAAAGTAGGCTGTTGCCCAGGTACATGGTGAAGCAACTGCTGATGCACTGATGGACTATTTGTAGTGGAATGATGGGCTGCTGTAGTGAATAATCGGCTGTTGTAGTGCACTTGATGGGGCTGTTGCCAGTGCATGATGAGGCTTGCTAATGAATGATGGGCTGCTGCCAGTGAATATGATGGGCTGTTGTAGTGCATGATGATGGGCTGTTTATGGTGCATGATGAAACAATTTGTAATTAAGGGCTGTTGTAGTGCATGATGGGCTGTTGTAGTGAATGATGAAACTGCAGTGATGAATGATGGGCTGTTGTAGTGCATGATGGGCTGTTGTAGTGCGATGGGCTGTTGCCAGTGAATGATGGGCTGCTCCTTGTGGTGAATGATGGGCTGTTTAAAGTGCATGATGGGCTGTTGTAGTGCATGATGGTATGTTGTAATGGTGTATGATGGGCTGTTGTGACATGAACGGCTGTTGTTCAATGCATGATTGTGTTGTAGTGAATGATGGGCTGTTGCCCAATGCATGATGGGCTCTTGTGGTGCAGAATGAGCTATTTGATGAATGATGCCTGTTATGAGTGCATGATGGGCTGTTATAGTGCATGATGGGCTTTTGTGAAACCTGATGGGCTGTTGTGCTACTGATGTTCTTCACCGTGCAGTGGAAACTGGCTGTTATGAGACCGATGGGCTGTTATGGTGCATGATGGGCTGTTGTAGTGCATGATGGGCTGTTGTAGTGCATGATGGGCTGTTGCTAGTACATAATTGGGCTGTTTTTTTTTTTTGAATGATGGAGCTGTTGCTTGTTGAATGATGGCCTGTTGTAGTGCATGATGGGCTGTTATGTGCACTTGATGGGCTGTTATATTACATGATGGGCTCATTTGTAGTGAATGATGGGGATATACTGGTAGATGATGACTGTTGTAGTGCATGATGGGCTGTGTGGTGCCTGATGGGCTGACTATGGTGCATGTTGGGTTGTTTGTAATGATGAATGATGGGCTGTTGTGGTGCATGATGGCTGTTGTAGTGTATGATGGAGGCTGTTGTAAATGAATATTGGGCTGTTGTGGTACATGATGGCTGTTGTAGTGCATGATGGGCTGTTATATTGCATGATGGGCTGTTGTGGCTGAATGATGGGATATTCGCATTAGACTGATGGGCTGTTTATACAGTGCATGATGGGCCGTTAGCCAAGGGCGATGGAACTGTTGTAGTGCATAATGAGCTGTTGCTTAGTGAATGATGGGCTATTGTAGTGGAATGATGGAGGCTGTTGTGGTGCATGATGGGCTTTGTAGTGCATGATGGGCTGTTGTAGTGAATGATGGGCTTTTGCAGTGCATGATGGGCCGTTGTAGTGCATAATGGGCTGTTGTAGTGCATGATGGGCCGTTGTATTGCATGATGGGCTGTTGTAGTGCATGATGGGCTGTTGTACCTGCTCATGAGTAATTGTAACGTCACAATTTCTTTTATGCAGCCGTGGTTTCAGCCACGAGGAGCTAATGTAGTATCAGAAGAGTAACCTCCTCCGCTACTCGTCTAACGACTCGGGTGCTCCTGTTTTGGCAGGAAGTTGCAATCAAGATGGGTAATAGAAATCTTAAGGTGTTATAATTGGGTAAGGAAGATATCATGCTCTAACTGAAATATTGCGCTTCTTAAATGGTGTGCAGAGATAGTCGTTTCGTTTCCTTGTCTTTCGGCTGAGCCGCTTAGGGAAATACGGATGACCTCAATGTCACACAGAGACATTGGCAACACTGTACACTGTTTATGGTTACTGCATTTATTTTTTTTTGGGGGGGGTGGAGGGGGGTAGCCCACCCAGGCACAGGTCATCGACCCACAACGGGGCCTGATGGAGGGTAAAAAGAAATTTAAAATAAAAGAGAAAAAGACTATTTTAATCTACACCATAAAGATGCCGGAAATGATAGATAGATAGGGGAAAAAATGAGTTAAATAATTGATCCTTAATTGAGGCGTGTATTTTGTATGAGTAAATTCCACTGTTGCAAAGTGTTTTAACCTGTGTTGTGTCCACAGTGTATCGATAACATATATATATATATATATATATATATATATATATATATATATATATATATATATATATATATATATATATATATATATATATATATAGAGAGAGAGACTATAACAACCATACTAATCTGAGATTATATACTTTACTGGTAAGACCCGTTTTGGTATACTAAATTAAATTTTGGTACGATAATGTTATAATGACACTATATCCAGAGGATTCCGAACTTCCAAGAATAAGGCATTGAGAAGAATTTTGAACATAAGATATCGTGATCTTGTTTGAAACGAGACGATCAGAGAAGTCACAAATGTTTCCTATATCGATGAATGGCTGATGAAGAATAGATGGAGGTGGCTGGGGCACGTTCTGCGTGTGCTTCCGGATAGAGTATTGAGAGAGGCGGTCGAGTAGAGAGTGGAAGGAACGAGAAGATGAGGAAGACCAAGGCCTACATGGATCCGAACTATAAGAAGGGAGACGGAGGACGAGTTAAATACAACTATGGAAAGGGCTCAAGATCGAAATGGCTGGCTCGAGTATGTAGAGGCCCTTTGCGTCGCTCGGCGTTGGAGGCGGTAACGGGAACAGGTATATATACATAAATATATATATATACATAAATATATATATATATATATATATATATATATATATATATATATATATATTTAATCAACGACCTCACCAGCCAGGACTCGAACCCTAGACCTTAGGCGCTTGTGACTATGGAACGCTACCAACCATGCCACAAGGACACTAAAAGCAATCCTAGACTATGTCATATTTCACAAAAAGCCTGTTCATCGTGAACCTCCCAATGTCGATAAAATCACAAAGGAAAAAGCGCTTGGATACAAAGTTGTGCTTTGATTCATTTTAATTGGACAGAATGTGGGTCATTAAACTGTTGGTAGAATTAGAAAATACAAAATACTGAACGACATTTCGGTGTCTATTTTGTTCCTTGTTTATTGTTTCTCTATCAATTGTCTATCATGACTTGCGTTTTATATATAAGAACAAGTATAATTTTCGTTATATTTTCGATTTGGAGTCAAATAATGTAGCAATAATACAGCTACATTTTAATCAGCGAATATATAGGTTCTTATGATTATGGTATATACAGTAAGTAATAGAATGTCAGACGTTGTCTTATATAACGAAACTAAGGCAAGTGAACTTCATTTTATACCAAATGAGTTATCAACATGAGGCACCATAGTGCTCCTTGTTGAGTCTTCAAATGTATAACAAACGCATGGTGCTGTTGCCAACTTTGTCACGTTCAGTTCTGTCGTTGGCCTCGACTCTCAACAACACCCACACTAGTGTACCTTATTAAATCCCGTTTTTCTAGTTCGTTTTATAACACTTGCATTACCGAACCTCACTAAAATTAAATGTTTTCATCTCTTCATCCACCAGAAATCGTCTGCAATTCATTCTTGTGGGCAGTGGTGTCGTGTCCCATATACTAAACTCATCTTATTTTTATAATATACTACATCGGAAATAATTTATATATTTTGGAAAAATGTAATTATTCATTATCCCATCATTCATGCATTATTATTGTTGTTGATATGGTAATGTAAGACAAATGGAATCGGTAAAATGCTACTCCGACCACATAGTTGACACGGGCATCGGGCAATACCCAATGGAGGTTCGCGCTTAACAAGATGAACAGGCTTTGTGTGGAAAATAACAAAACCTCGTGCTGCTTTTGTTGTTCCTGTGGCGCGGTGGTAGCGATCCCTGTTCATACGTAGATGTCCAGGGTTCGACTCCCGACTAGTGAGGTATATATATATATATATATATATATATATATATATATATATATATATATATATATATATATATATATATATATATATATATATATATATATATATATATATATATATATATATATGCTAATAACCATATAGAAAACACGAAGTCCCCACCCCTGAAAATGTGAATTACATGAAAGCGCCTGGGCACTTCGTGTCTTCGTGTTTCCTTGTGGTTATCAGCAAATACTTGGATTACGTGTACCTACAGTGATTTATTTGCATATATATATATATATATATATATATATATATATATATATATATATATATATATATATATATATATATATATATATATATATATATATTTCATGTAGATCCACAATGAAAACGTGGATAAGATAAATCTAGATAAAATCACACGGGGAAAAGGGAAACACGGAGCACCTTAGTTTTCGTCTTTATTCAAGACATCTTCTGAGGCAACTGCATTACATGGACAGAGAGAGGCTTAAATATACAGGGTGACCATTTTCCTTTTTCCCCGTGTGTATTAATCAATATATATATATATACAGTATATATATATATATATATATATATATATATATATATATATATATATATATATATATATATATATATATATATATATATATATATATATATATATATACTTTTTTTTAAGTAAAATGGCCTTCAGCCTCCCCCAATAGCCATTCCTTCGCCGCCATTTTATTACCTTAATATTAAATATCCTAATACATAAGTAGCTATCCTAGCTGTGTTGAGTTAGTTGAGCCGCAGATATATGCAGCATTCAGTGACTGTAGCCTAATAGTCAATATCTGCAACTGTTGTCGGCTTTGGGGCCGATGTTTTCGTTCCCCTGAGGCAAAGCAAAGCCGACCGAAGGAGAAAGAAGGACAGTCGACATC
Organism: Homarus americanus; assembly: GCF_018991925.1. Lineage (NCBI taxonomy): Eukaryota > Metazoa > Arthropoda > Malacostraca > Decapoda > Nephropidae > Homarus > Homarus americanus. The sequence continues at coordinate 10,298,855 of NW_024748502.1, read as the reverse complement.
TCATCCAGGCTGTAACCTAACTTCTAGGCTGCTGCTTCTGTTCGGATATCACCTCCGCGAATCTGGCGTAGAAGCATCTTGCACTTGGTCCCATCCCACCAGAGGTTGTGAACACTAGAGGAGTGAAGCTGCCTTGATCAACGTTCTGAATTCTCTCCCCGTATCCCTTTATCTTGTCGTTCTCGTTCCTCCTGTGTGCAGCATCGAGAGCTAAGTTACGGTGACATGCGGCCATAGGATAAAAAATGTGCTCTGACGTCACCACGGGCTTTGTTGGATGTGTTTGAAGTCCTGTGTTGGAAGATCTCACCGTCCAATGGAAGGAGAGTCGGTTCTACTATGATATCACGGCAGATTTCCTTCAACATATTTGCTGTGAGATCCCTTACTTCGTCATGCCTCATGCATATTTAGCCTCCTTTCTTGCACACCATGGCGTGATCGACGTCATAGGAAGAGCCATAAAAGCATTGGGAGGACAAACTTTCTACTAGCCCACAGTACCTTAGAGCATTGGCATCTGTAAATTCTTGTTTATTGAGACTGAAACCATTTGCCCTTTTCGGTAACGTAGTTAACCAGTTTGAGGCGCCCACCTCCTGCGTTATAGCTACTTTTTTTTCAAATTCTCTGGTACTTGCAGAAACAGTTGATGCAACTTATCACTTTGGCCGTGCTGTCGTTCTGTCGTAATGGACCTTCGAATCTTTTTTACTTCACTGGTATCCACCTCCCCTGTTGCGTTTTGAGCTATTATGTGGTCCGTGAGGGCTGCCGTGAGCTTAACTGAGTTTTGATGTGCGGTGGCAGCAATCTCCTCTGGATTGGTCAGTCCCATTCCTCCCAGTCTCTGTGGTAGTGCAAGGAGTGATCTTTCTGCTGGTGTTAAGTGAGGGTGTTTCACTTATTTGGGAATGAAATTGACACTGATAGCTTCCTCCAGAGGATGGAGGAGGGGTCCGATATCAGGGATAGTGCGCATCAGGTAGTTCCAGCGATGCTTGACTCCATGGGTGAATGCCGCAAAAGCCGCATGTGGCTCTGTGTTAGCAATCTCAGACAGAGCTTGGATTTCTCTAACCCACTCATTCACCTTTCCCGTTACGTACTCGGTCTTGAAGTCCATCGTGCCAATTACTGCTCCTAGGTGTCTTTGGCCATCCTTTGATATTTTGACCTCACTTCCACCAAACACCTCCATTGCCCGTTCATAATGTTCTGGCTTCACAATGAGGAAGGACTTGCTGGCGTTTGGGTGGTACCCTATTTGTGGGCCTCGTGATGTTACCAAATCCCACCACTTTTTGATGTCCTCCACTTTTCCTGCTACTGTAAGGTCATCAGCGTACGCCATTTGCTTGACCCCAGTTGTTTCAAATTTTATTGTGTGTTAGAGCACGGAAAGCCCTATTGCGTACATTGCCATTGCAACAGGGTCCCCCTGCGTTGTTCCCTCTGTTGACTGTATGATGGTATCACCTCTTAGAGCCTTGTTGTTTACTATATAAAGGTCTGATGGATTCCCATAGGAGTTTTCAACATACATTGCAAAGCTTGGACACTTGATCTTTATGTTGTGCAGTGCAGCCTTGCGGTTAAGTACAGTATGTTGAATGCGTTTGAAGGGTCCACCAGGAGAACGGCCTCACAATCGCTCTGCTCAAATATCGTTCTCATGGCGTGAATGGCAGCTTCCCCTCCAGCTTGTTGGCCAGCACAAACTTGCAGGTTCCCTGTTGCTGCCCTGACATCATCCTTTACCACCTTCATTATGCATTTTCCGATGATCCGCCTCAGCACTTCCCCCACTCCTATTCGCCTACATCCTGGATTCTTATCCAAGGGAATGAGGCGGCAGGCTGTCAGAGCATGGAGGAGTTGGCAGCACGAGGATGCCAGCTTTCTTGCAAGGACGGCAATGGCCGTGCAGAGATCACTTGCTACGGGGCCAAACTTGTTAGTGCTGAGGATGACTCTCCAACCGTTTGCATCCAGACCTGAAGGGCCTGCACCTCCCTGAGTCTTCAGTGCCTTTTTCCACACCATTCCTCCTGATATTTTCTTGAACAGGACAGCATTTGGTGGGATATAGCCACCCTGGAACCTGATGCCTTCATCTTCACTTGCAGGGGGATATTTTTCTTTCCCTTGTTTTAATGTCTCTCTATTTATTGGCAGAACCCCACCGGAGGATTCCTCCGTGAGGGATCTTACCACCAAAGACACTTTTCCCAAACGCATTTTGTTTCCAAACTTTCTTGCAACATCATCGGTGTTTTGCTTTCCGTCTCCTGTAAATTTTAGTCTCTCCTGGAGTGTTCTTGCTTCACATAGGAGATCATCAAGGGCCCCATTCTGCCACATTGTCAATCTTCTCTTCATTGCTACCGCATTTTCTTTGTGCTTAATCTTTGTGTGTGTCCACTGACAGATTATATGTGACATTATTGCCAGTATTTGAAGAGCTAAAGGGACAAGGAAGTAGTCCTGAGTGTACTCGGTTATGAGGCGAGTCATCTCCCGAATCATTTCTTTGGTGGCCGCACACTTGGGCGATTCAAACAGGTTAGCTGGCGACCACCTGACAATTTCTGAATAAGTTTCTTTAACCCATATGTCTGCATTTTCCATCGACATGCCATTCCACCGTGGCGGCTGTCTTTCATTCACCTCGTGGACATCTGCTACTATTGGAGCAGCGTTTATTAGTACTACATTTTCAGGTTGAGTAGACTCACTGCTATCATTTAGGATATTGTTACGAGTTGGGGATTTAGAATATAGTTAAAAGTCTACCCAGATCCCAACAGGCAACAACAATAAAAAAACAAAGACAATCGGACTATAAAAGGGTAGACAAAGGATGCGAGTTTTTGTTGTGTATAATAGTGTACCATAAATTCCTTCACAAATTATTCAGCTTCCTATAATTTACCCTTAACCATACTTAACCTAAACATTAACAGAATATACATATTTATACAACATACAATAATTTGAAGCAAGTGGACGTGGGGGAGACAATATAAGATTACAAATACTTAAGTGCGGAGCTGAGATGGCTGACGAGCAAGGCTGAGTATTGTAGAAGACGGTAGGTAGTCACTGTGCCGTAGGTTTAGAGGATAGGTGATCCTGTGGTCACTTCCCAGAGTGTTGTGCTCTCTCCTCGAATTGGAGCTCACAAAGAAGACTTGGAGGAAGTGACGCAACAACCAGGATATGGAGAAGGGAAACCCCGGAGTGTTAACTAAGACGAGTCATACTCGTGTCTCGTCCCTAGATGGCGTTGTTCGTGGTGCTGGATAGGTAGATCAGGACAATTGGTGGAGGGGTTCGTAACAATATCATCGGGTGGTTGGGTCCCGGAGATATCCACTGTGGCCTCCTGTGTCGGCTCCCTGCCTTGTGGGTTTCGACAATTGTTTCCCTTTCTGCAAACCTCACATGATCGGTAGTTTCTCGCACATTCACAGCTAGTGCAATTTTGGTACTGGCTAGCACAGACGCAGCAATGTCTGTTACCCTGCATAGTGTTCTGCACCTTGTGCGACGGTTATATTCGCCTCTGACATCTGGTTTGGTCCTATAGAGAAGAAGAAACTAGTTCTTATGAGTAAGGGGCATACGTGCGCATGTGGGTGTGTATGCCACCCCCTGTGGGCGACAATTCACACATCAGAATAATACATTGGAAGCAAGAATTATCACACCTAACACTTATTTATATATCCTTGGCAGAAATAACCACTCTTTCTATGGTCGCACTGATATAATATTAGTTATATATACTCACTTGGTCAGCCGACAATACATGAAGTGACCGTTACTTGGGGGTGGGGCAACCGCAAGCGTAGGGCACTTGGCCCCATAAGGGCGAGAGTCTCGATGCCACCCATGCCAAAGTAGGCCTATCGACACTGGCACTGGCACCTGGCACCTGCAGTAGCCGACCATCCAAATACTCACAAAGTCGCTTGGTGATCGCCGGTGAACACACAGATTATTTGCGATTAATGCCGTAAAGGATGGGAAGAACCTTCAGTGACAATGCTTAGGGTGAGATCCGATATTAACCGACACACTGTGAAATTCCCGTTCCCACACTCGGAATATGTCCCCTCCAAAAACACTTTAGATCAGGGAGGACACTCCTACAGTAATTGTACCTAAAGATGATAAATCTGTTAGACTATGTAGTGATTATAAAGCTACCATTAATCAAGCTGTTGAGGACGAGCCTCGAGCAATATCCCTTACCCACGTCTCAAGATTTGTTTGCTGCACTAACAGGTAGAAGCTATAACCATTTTCACTAAGTTAGACTTGTCCCAAGCATATACTCAGGTCTGTGTTGAAGCTGAAAGTCAACAGTACCTTACCATCAACACTCATAAAGGATTGTATAAGTTCAAAAGGTTGCCTTATGGAGTTAAAAGTGCACCAAAGTTATTTCAGTGCATCATGGACAAAATTCTTGTGGGTCTTCCCAATGTGTTATGTTTTCAGGATGATGTCCTTATTGTTGACAGTGGCATCCAAAATCATGTCAAAACCCTAGTCACAGTATTCGGAAGATTATCGGCACACAAAGTCAGGTTCAATAAGAGCAAATGTTCATTCCTAGCTAAAGAAGTAACTTATCTTGGCTACGAAGTGAATACAGAAGGGCTGAGACCTGTAAAAGATAAAGTAAGAGCCATAGTAAATTTACCTGCTCCAAAAAATGTCAGTAAATTTAAAGCTTTCCTGGGTATGTATTATTCTAGGTTCTTGAGTGGACTTTCATCAGTTTTAGCCCCTCTGCATGAACTGATAAAAAAAGGGATTCCATGGAAATGGAACAGTGCAACTCAGAAGTCATTTGAAGATTGTAAAGCTGCTCTGTCTATTACTGATGTTTTTTGTCCACTATGACACCAGTAGAACACTGAACCTTACTTGTGATGCATCAGGCAATGGATTAGGTGCTGTCATAAGTCACATAATGGATAACGGTGAAGAAAGACCCATTGCATATGCCTCGAGAACTCTTACCCAAAGAAAGAAAATTTATGCACAAATAGAGAAAGAGGCTTTGTCTATCATATTTGGAGTAAAGAAATTTCACCTGTATTTATATGGGAGGAATTTTGTCTTAGTAACTGATCACAAGCCTCTCTTGGCAATTTTGGGTCCTAAATCACCTGTTCCTACACTTGCTGCAGCAAGAATGCAGAGATGGGCTGTGATATTGTCGGCATATGACTATGAGATACAGTACAGACTTTCAGAGGATCATTCCAATGCAGATGCCTTGTCCAGGTTGCCATGTAGTGGATCAAATGATGGAGTAGAGCCTAAGGTTTATGCTGTAACCATGTTAGCAGAAGATTTTCCAGTCACCTCCAGAATGATTGCTCATGAAACTGGGAAAAATGTTGTATTAGGAAGAGTCCTGGAATATACACTAAATGGATGGCCAGAGATTTGTCCATCCTTAGACTTTCAACCGTATCATTTAAGGAGATGTCAATTATCAGTAGAATAGGGATGTGTGTTGTGGTGTATGAGAGTGTTAATTCCACAGTGTTTTAGAGGGCAAATTTTGAATGAACTGCATTTTGAACATCCAGGTATATGTGCTATGAAAGCATTGGCCAGAAGTTTTGTATGGTGGTGAATTACATGGTGAAATATAAATGATGGTACGTGAATGCTCTATTTGTCAGAATGTTAGGAGTATGCCACCCAGCACACCTTTGAAAACCTGGAAATGGCCTACCCGTCCCTTCCAAAGAGTACACATTGACTTCTGTTATAAGGGAACAGACACATTTCTTGTATTACTTGACAGTCATTCAAAGTGGATTGATGTTAAGTACATGTACAGTACAAATGCTGGTAGCACCATTGATGAATTAAGATTAATATTTGCTGAACATGGAATACCAGAAGAGGTAGTATCTGACAATGGTCCTCCATTCCAATCATTAGAGTTTAAAAACTTCATGAGACTCAACTGTGTAAAGCATGTACTGACCCCACCCTATCATCCTGCCTATAATGGTGCAGCTGAGAGATCAGTTAGAATTGTAAAGGAAGCTCTTTCCAAGCAGGTAATTCAAGGAACTGTAGGAAAATCAATGAAACATAGACTAGCAAATTTTTTGCTCAGATACAGAACCACACCACATAGTGTGACAGGATGTACTCCTGCAGAGTTAATGATGAAGAGACAGTTGAGAACAAGATTAAGTTTAGTTAAGCCAAGTCTGTTTGAAGTTGTAGAGAGGAAACAAGCTCAACAAAAGATGTATCATGATTAGAGTTCCAGTTAAAGAGTGTTCAAGGTAAATGATAGGGTGAGAGTTAGGAATATGGCTAAAGGTTATGGTACTGTACATGCAAAGTGAATAACTGGTGTCATTGACAAGGTATGTGGATCTAGGACATATTTAGTGAAATGTGGTAACTCTTTGAGATATGTTCATGTGGATCACCTCATTCAGGCACATGACGAGATGAATGTAGCACCAGAACATGATGATAAACTTGACACAGTTGCAGATGATCATCATGATGATGAGGTCAAAGATGATATTTCCCAACATCCACTCACTGTGTCAAATGACTGTAGTGATGATACGTCTGTCACTGATAATACACAGAGTGCATGGAGGGAATAGTCCGAGAAGATCAAACAGAGTTAGGAGACCTGTAATGAAATTAGAGCTCTAATTATCTGAATTGTGAACAGGCCTTTCAAGACTGTTTAGTTAGGAAGTTATATTTGTTGTGTTCTATTCTCTTCTTCCCTGCCATATGTAATTCTGTAAGTTTTGTTTATTTAGGATTTGTAGCAGCCATGCTTTCTTTTGAAAGGGAGAAGCAGTGTTATATATGTGTTATATGTGTATGTTTATATGCTCTCTTTATTGATTACAAATACATTATATATTATGTTACTTCTTACCAAAGTTAGAATGTGTTTAGGCCTGTGTAATCAAGAGTGTGTTAGGCACGTTGTACGACCACAACAATATACCACTTGAATAAGGGTCAGCACGTGGCTTCTCCTGCTTCCATTAAATCATGTAAGATACTACAATTTACTGATTTAATTATATTTATATTCATTTAGCAAATGTTAAACACCGATGTGATGAGATGTATCACATTAGAATCTATTAACAGATACATAGAGAGTATTAAATCACATGAATGTTATGTTTTTACTGATGGTTCTGTGCATACAAACACAGGTAGAACAGGCTGTGCAATTGTAATATATAAAGAAAAAGAGATGATAGTGTTAAACAAGCAAAGGCTGAACAACTGGGCCAGCACAACACAAACTGAACTAACTGGAATCTACTTAGCCACAGACTACCTTAAAGAAAATGGAGGTGGGGTGATATTCTGTGACTCTCAAATGCTTTGAAATCAATGAACAGCCCGTCAGGTTCTATGTCTAAAGATGTATGTGATATTAAAAGAAATGTGATAACTGCCAATTAGAACAATTCTCGTATCGAATTTCTGTGGATTCCGTCCCATGTTGGAATTAGGTATCATAACCGTGCTGATAGACTGGCCAATGTGGCATGTAAGAAAGAAAATGTTGACCGTGACCTTGGCCTGTCCAATGCTGTACTAAAAACATTCAAGTCAGAATCATGAACTCTGATCTAGAAAAACTGAGAAATGCAGAGAGACCTGGCAGCTGTAGCATTAGTAAATATGACAAATTTTGTGACGAGAGGTACCGGTTAGGCCAGAGTAAGGACAGAACCAGACAATGTGATGTAGTCGTGGCCAGAATTAGGATACAGACACATGTGGCAAGTTAGTAACTCTGTACCCATACTGGAACACTCAGCATGTAAACTTTGTGATAAACCTAAAAAGCATACACTTCAACACAATATTATTGAATTTGACACTGTCAAAGACTTCAGGCCACCTTGCTTATTGTATTATGAACATTGTAATTACTATATTGAAACGGGGGTGCTTGGGGACATTCTTGCTGTTTATCCCAAATTTGCTAGCCCACACTGATTCGTCTTCAATTAGAATATGACGTCCAATGTATATGATCCACTGTCTTGCATGGCAGCGAACGGTGACATCACCCACATGACTCTGACCTATATATACTGTTAATGAATATGATGCATTTCTTTGTGTACGAACCTCTGTCTTGCATGGCAGTGAACAGTGACATTACCCACATGAATCTGACCTATATATACTGTCAATGAATATGATGTATTTCTTTGTGTACGAACCTATGTCCTGCATGGCAGTGAACAGTGATAATCACCCACATGAGTCTGATCTATGTATATACAAGTGATCGCGGGCACGTTCGTGCCAAGGGAAAGTTTGATCGCCCGTGCTTGGCTAGCGTATAGCAAATGATTGTGCGCCAAGTCCGTAGACTTGCATGATTAATTAGGGTACGCCAAATCCATAGACTTGCATGGTTTGCCATCATAAATAAAATGGTTAATTAATGCCTTCCTAAAGAAAAAATCGACATGGGACCAGGTTTGTTCCACTCTACGATTTTTTTTGCGATTTTTCCACCAAGTTTGATGAAAAACGATTGTGCCATTTCGGCTGCCTAGAACAGACAGACAGACAGATGCCTAGTCCTATAGTATATTAGACAAGTGACCGTGGGCCCTTCGTGCTTGGCTAGCGGGCAACCGCCGTCTGGCTGACAGCGTACAGCGACAACATGGTTAATTAATGCCTTCCTAAAGAAACCATAGACATGGGACCCGGTTTGTTCCATCTACAAATTTTTTGCGATTTTTCCACCAAGTTTGACGAAAAACGATTGTGCCTTTTCGGCTACCCACAACAGAAACACACACAAACACACAGCTATTCCTATAGTATATGAGATAGATGGTCGTGGTTGTTATAATCATGGTCGTGGTTTTTATAATCATGGTCGTGGTTGCTATAATCATGGTCGTGGTTGTTAAAATCATGATGGTGGTTGTTATAATCATGGTCGTGGTTGTTATAATCATGGTCGTCGCTGTTATAATCATGGTCGTGGTTATTATAATCATGGTCTTGGTTGTTATAATCATAGAAGTGGTTGTTATAATCATAGTCGTGGATGTTATAATCATATTCGTGGTTGTTATAATCATAGTCGTGGTTGTTATGATCATAGTCGTAGGTGTTATAATCATGGTCGTGGTTATTATAATCATGGTCGTGGTTGTTATAATCATAGAAGTGGTTGTTATAATCATGGTCGTGGTTATTATAATCATGGTCGTGGTTGTTATAATCATAGAAGTGGTTGTTATAATCATGGCAGGCCAAGACCGAGGACTGCGATCGTCGTGCAGCCGCCCGTGCTGACCACGTAAAGGCACAGTACGATCAGCACGCCCGACCCCTTCCCAGGTTGAGTATCGGGCAAACAGTTCGGATTCAAGACCCGACGTCTCACCGCTGGGACAAGGTCGGGGTTGTCATGAGCTGCGGCAAGACCAGGGATTACGAGGTCCGTCTCCCTAGCGTTCGGGTATGGTGGCGGAATCGCCGCTTTCTTCGTTCAGTACCGTCCCCTAGTGGTGAACCCCCCCCCACATCCCTGTGAACCCTTGCTTGGACGAGAAAAGTAAGTCCTCATTCAGTGACCCCCCAGTTTTCCCACGTCACTCTCAAAGGCTCCTGGAAAAAGAGTCCGCTCGAGATTGCACTACGAGCGTGAGGGGGAGGGAGGTGTAGATATATGAGACGAATATGCTGTAATATGTAACTGTACTATTTACCATTATTGTTTCAGGTTTCTGTATTATATGTTATAATCATACTCCCTTTTGTCACTTGAGTGTTAGTTCAGACTTTGAGCACATGCGCGCTGTACGCGCATGCGCAGAAAGAGATACCGGGAGAGATTCCAAGACAGGACGCTGTTTCCCCTGTCTTAACTCCTTTTGTGTGTTTGTCCCAGAAATAGAACTTACGAACTTGACACCAGTGTGTTTCCTTCACCCCTGATTGGAAGTATCACCTGGGTCTCCCACAGTTATAATCATAGTCGTGGTTTTTATGATCATAGTTGTGGGTGTTATAATCATGGTCGTGGTTGTTATAACCATGGTGGTGGTTGTTATAACCATGGTCATGTTTGTTATAATCATGGTCGTTGTTGTTATGATTATAGTAGTGGTTGTTATAATCATAGAAGTGGTTGTTATAATCATAGTCGTGGATGTTATAATCATGGTCGTGGTTGTTATAATCATAGTCGTGGTTGTTATAATCATGGTCGTTGTTATAATCATAGTCGTGGTTATTATGATCACAGTCGTGGGTGTTATAATCATGGTCGTGGTTACGATCATAGTCTTGGTTGTTATAATTATGGTCGTGGTTGTTATAATCATATTCGTGGTGGTTATGATAATAGTTGTGGTTGTTATAATCATGGTCGTGGTTGTTATAACCATGGTCGTGGTTGTTATAATCATGGTCGTTGCTGTTGTGATTATAGTCGTGGTTGTTATAATCATGGTCGTGGTTGTTATAATCATAGTAGTGGTTGTTATAATCATAATCATGGTTGTTATGATCATAGTCGTAGGTGTTTTAATCATGGTCGTGGTTGTTATAATCATGGTCGTGGTTGTTATAATCATGGTCGTGGTTGTTATAATCATGGTCGTGGTTGTTATAATCACGGTCGTTGTTCTGATTATAGTCGTGGTTGTTATAATCATGGTCGTGGCTGTTATAATCATAGTAGTTGTTATAATCATGGGCGTGGTTATAATCATGGTCGTGGTTGTTATAATCATGGTCGTGGTTGTTATAATCATAGTCGTGGTTGTAATAATCATAGTCGTGGTTGTCATGATCATAGTCGTAGTTGTTATAATCATGGTCGTGGTTATAGTCATGGTCGTGGTTGTTATGATCATAATCGTGGATGTTATAATCATGGTCGTGGTTATGATCATATTCTTGGTTGTTATAATCATGGTCGTGGTTGTTATAATCATGGTCGTGGTTGTTATAATCATAGTCGTTGTTGTTATGATTATTGTCGTGGCTGTTATAATCATGGTCGTGGTTGTTATAATCATAATCGTGGTTGTTATAATCATGGTCGGTGTTGTTATAATCATGGTCGTGGTAGTTATAATCATGGTCGTGGTTGTTATGATCATAGTCGTCGTTGGTATGATTATGGTTGTGGTTGTTATAATCATGGTCATGGTTGTTATAATCATGGTTGTGGTTGTTATAATCATGGTCGTGGTTGTAATAATCATAGTCGTGGTTGTTATAATCATAGTCGTGATTGTTATGATCATGGTCTTGGGTGTTATAATCATAGTCGTGGTTGTTATAATCATGGTCGTGGTTTTTATAATCATGATCGTGGTTGCTATAATCATGGTCGTGGTTGTTAAAATCATGATGGTGTTTGTTATAATCATGGTCGTGGTTGTTATAATCATGGTCGTCGATGTTATAATCATGGTCGTGGTTATTATAATCATGGTCGTGGTTATAATCATAAAAATGGTTGTTATAATCATAGTCGTGGATGTTATAATCATTGTCGTGGTTGTTATAATCATAGTCGTGGTTGTTATTATCAATGTCGTAGGTGTTATAATCATGGTCGTGGTTATTATAATCATGGTCGTGGTTGTTACAATCATAGAAGTGGTTGTTATAATCATGGTCGTGGTTATTATAATCATGGTCGTGGTTGTTATAATCATAGAAGTGGTTGTTATAATCATGGTCGTGGTTATGATCATAGTCGTGGTTGTTATAATCATAGTCGTGGTTGTTATGATCATAGTCGTAGTGTTATAATCATGGTCGTGGTTGTTATAATCATGGTCGTGGTTATTATAATCATGGTCGTGGTTGTTATAATCATAGAAGTGGTTGTTATAATCATGGTCGGGGTTATGATCATAGTCTTGGTTGTTATAATCATAGTCGTGGTTGTTATGATCATAGTCGTAGGTGTTATAATCATGGTCGTGGTTGTTATAATCATGTTCGTGGTTGTTATGATCACAGTCGTGGGTGTTATAATCATGGTCGTGGTTATGATCATAGTCTTGGTTGCTATAATCATAGTCGTGGTTGTTATGATCATGGTCGTAGGTGTTATAATCATGATCGTGGTTGTTATAATCATGGTCGTGGTTGTTATAATCATGGTCGTGGTTGTTATGATCATGGTCGTGGTTGTTCTAATCATAGTAGTGGTTGTTATAATCATAGAAATGGTTGTTATAATCATAGTCGTGGATGTTATAATCATGGTCGTGGTTGTTATAATCATAGTCGTGGTTGTTATGATTATAGTAGTGGTTGTTATAATCATAGAAGTGGTTGTTATAATCATAGTCGTGGATGTTATAATCATGGTCGTGGTTGTTATAATCATAGTCGTGGTTGTTATGATCATAGTCGTAGGTGTTATAATCATGATCGTGGTTGTTATAATCATGGTCGTGGTTGTTATAATCATGGTCGTGGATGTTATAATCATGGTCGTGGTTGTTATAATCATAGTCGTGGTTATTATGATCATAGTCGTAGGTGTTATAATCATGATCGTGGTTGTTATAATCATAGTCGTGGTTGTTATGATCATAGTCGTAGGTGTTATAATCATGATCGTGGTTGTTATAACCATGGTCGTGGTTGTTATAATCATGGTCGTGGTTGTTATAATCATGGTCGTGGTTGTTATAATCATGGTCATTGTTGTTATGATTATAGTCGTGGTTGTTATAATCATGGTCGTGGCTGTTATAATCATAGTAGTTGTTGTTATAATCATGGTCGTGGTTGTTATAATCATGGTTGTGGTTGTTATAATCATGGTCGTGGTTGTAATAATCATAGTCGTGGTTGTAATAATCATAGTCGTGGTTATTATGATCATGATCGTGGTTGTTATAACCATGGTCTTGGTTGTTATAATCATGGTCGTGGTTGTTATAATCATAGTCGTTGTTGTTATGATTATTGTCGTGGCTGTTATAATCATGGTCGTGGTTGTTATAATCATAATCGTGGTTGTTATAATCATGGTCGTGGTTGTTATAATCATGGTCGTGGTAGTTATAATCATGGTCGTGGTTGTTATGATCATAGTCGTCGTTGGTATAATTATGGTTGTGGTTGTTATAATCATGGTCGTGGTTGTTATAATCATGGTCGTGGTTGTTATAATCATGGTCGTGGTTGTAATAATCATAGTCGTGGTTGTTATAATCATAGTCGTGATTGTTATGATCATGGTCTTGGGTGTTATAATCATAGTCGAGGTTGTTATAATCATTGTTGCGGTTGTTATAATCATGGTCGTAGTTGTTATAATCATAGTCGTGGTTGTTATAATCATGGTCGTGGTAGTAATAATCATGGTCGTTTTTGTTATAATCATGGTCGTGGTTGTTATAATCATGGTTGTGGTTGTTATAATCATGGTCGTGGTTGTAATAATCATGGTCGTGGTATTATAATCATGTTCGTGGTTGTTATAATCATGGTCATGGTTGTTATAATATGGCCCGTACCTGAGACTAACACAGGTAGAATAAACCCGACACTTAATCTTTAATCTCAATAAACCCAGATTAACCTCACCTAATCAACAGGATTAGAGACCATTAGGATTGTACCACCAATACTGATACATTTCACACTGGATTAATAACAAAACATTGAATCACATTTCCAATAGCTAATGTTTTATGGAAATCTTATCAAGTTGTTAGTCTTACATTTCTATATAATTATGTTTTATTACTACAAATATTTATAATTCGTTGTGTATTGTATTGTATGGTATGGTATTGTATGGTATTGTATGGTATTGTACTATATTGTACTCTATTGTATTGTCACAGGAATAATAATACTGTACACACTGTAGCTGTAAGGTCCGAAAATGGTCTGGTAACGATGAAACTGTGCATCCAGGCGCATGATGAAACTCAGCTCCCCCATATGTTATATCTAACTATTTTCTGCTTCCCCTTCTTTATTCTTCTATTTACTCATATTCCTTCCTTTACTAATCCAAACAACATAAAAAAGTAGGCTAAGAATAAAGTGGAGGGAGGAGGAGGGAGCCGTATGATAACTGCAATCGTGGGCTGACAGCGTACAACGAATGAGGGTGCGCCAAGTCCGTAGACTTGCATCGTTTTCCAGCTTAAATAAAATGTAATGGCATCCTAAAGAAGCTATCGATATGGGACCAGGTTTGTTCCACTCTACGAATTTTTTGTGATTTTTCCACCAAATTTGATGAAAAACGATTGTGCCGTTTCGGCTGCCCATAACAGACACACACATACACACACACACACACTCCTAGTCCTATAGTATATTAGATGTGTAGGTATGTGTACGTGTATGTGTATGTGTATGCATATATTTATGAATGTGTGTGTATGTGTATATAAATGTATATATGTGTAATATTCAGAAATTTCAGTGTGATATATAAAGATGCAATTACAAATAATGGCGATGCTGAGTCGTTCAAGGTCAATGGAGAGAGGACAGAGCTCCAGCACACGTAGTGAGAGCTCCAGGAACTGCGCCCATATAATATTAAGTATACTCTGACGACTTAATTTGTACGTGAATTATGAATTTAAATAACAGTTATTAATTTAAAAGTTATTATAGATCGTTTCCCAATCTGAAAATGTTGCGTAAGCCCCAATTAAGCTATTAGTTGTGTGGAAAATAAATCCCTAGTGGCGTGAATGCCTTGAAGGAGCATGTGTCTGGAGTCGTGAGGCAGTGGTCAAGCAGAAAGGAACTCTGCTTTGGCCAGGAGAGACGACCACGTGAACTCGTTTCCTTCGTTCATTTAACATCAGTATTAACAAGTGAGTTTTATTCAATCTCAGACAGAGCTAGATAGGGCAGTAGGAACAAACAATGAGTGAGTGACGGTGATGTGAGACAATAGCTAACAAAAAGGTTTGTTGCAGGGTTTCTGTAGAGCCCACGCGTCCATACGGTATGAACGTCCGCACGATCTGAATGCGCCCACTCATCTGAGTTGAGCCCACGCTGTTGAGTGAGCAGTGAGGGTTGGAGTGAAACCAGCTGTCTGGGTGTACAACTAACGACGTGGGACCATTATCTGTCCCCCTTTGATGATCGTTTGGGGTCACCAGATCTCCTCCACCTCGGCCCACAATACTACAAATCTAAAGGCAGTTTAGTGAAAACCTTTTACTAAAGAGAAGCTAGAGCTCCCCTCAACTGCACAAGGTCTGATTCGATCACTCCCATCCGTTTCATGGATGTACTGAGAGTAAAATGAGGCTAGCTGAGTGAATGAATGGTCACACACTGAGACCAGGAGTCTAGTGGGTACTTAGAGGAACATTTTCCAAGGTTGTGAAGGGCTTGTTTGCGCCTTAAGAAAATACCCGTGCGTGCTTGTTTGTGCCTTAAGATAATTCTAGTGCATGAGGAACCTATGTGTGAGGTTAAGGAGCATGATTTCACGGGTATTGGTGGAGTCAATAACTTCTTCATATAGTGATAATATTTTTTCAGTGACTGATATTGTCTTGCTGTGTGTAGTTAATACTATTTTTTCAGTGACTGATATTGTCTTGCTGTGTGTAGTAAATGTTTCTTAAATATTTTTGATAGTACAGGTTGACAACCCTTTATCCAAAATTCCGAAAACGGAAAAGCTCTGAAAACCGAAAGTTTTTTTAGGGGAGCAAAATTTTTTTTTTTTTTTCTTTTTTTATTAACAGGGATTAGCCCACCAAGGCATAGATCACTGACCCACATCCGGGCCTGGGGGGCGAAAATTTAATAGTAATACTAATTATAATAATGATTATAATAATAATTATTTGTAGTAAATAAAAATTTTAATAAAAAATACATCAAAGTAAAAAAATAATGATAACAATAATAATAATAAAATTATTAATAATAATAATAACAATAATACTGTATTAATAAAATTAAAATAATAATAAATACAAGAATGAAAAAAGAATAAAGTGAGAAACACGACCTAGACCTATGAATTATTATTATTATTATTATAATTATTATAATTATTATTATTATATTTTCGCCCCCCAGGCCCCAATGTGGGTCAGTGACTTGTGCCCGGGTGGGCTAAAAAAAAAAAAAAAAAAAAAATCTGAAAACCGAAAAATTCCGAAATCCGAAATGCCTCTGGTCCCAAGGATTTCAGATAAGGGATTGTCAACCTATATTGTTTTCTAATGTTTATGTGCCACTAATTGATGTCAGATAACGAGGGAACTGTTTTCAGATGAGGTTCCTCCTTTCTGTTTTAAGTGATACTGTGATTTAGTTTTCCTTTAATGCATTTAATATTTCTTTATAATTTCAATATCATGTATAACTTTTGTTCCCCAGTGTAATGTCTTAAGCCAAGTTAAGAGGTGTGCCTCCGTTGGTGTAACATTATTTTGTTGAGTGCCCTTAAGGCTTATTCATGGTGGAGTTAATATTTTCTAATTTTGTATACCATTTTCTTAGTGGTTGATATTATTTTGTTGAAAGCCCTTAAGGCCTGTTCTTGTGTGCAAACAACATTTGCTAATACTTTGAATTTATTGTTGTCTAATGAGGCATTTTCTAAGTTTCTGATAATTTCAATATCATGTATAACTTTCATTCCCCAGAGTAGTGTTATAAGCCAGGTTAAGAGGTGCGCCTATGTTAGTGTACCATTATTGATTGTGTCTGTAGTGTTGGAGGGAATAGAAGTGTCTAAATTTTACAGAGCATTTCATTCACCCCAATCACAGGTGCTATCCTTCCACGGGTCACGGAAAATTAATTTTCTAGTAATTTAAGTGTGTTTGTGCTGGTTCGGGTTTTTACTCCAAGGGGTGCTTCCACTGCATTACTAGGGTGTGTCATACGGAGGCGAATTTTTTTTTTTTGAGTTTGAAAAATCGGCCCATGGTATTAATGATGTAGTTCTATGTGCAGAATCATGTGATATCTTCAGATTTGAAAGGTTTTCATTTTTTGCTAGGTAAATTTTAACTTGAAATCTTATGAAAATTCAGTATTCCCACCCTTTTACCAACACCACTAAATAGCTTATTTAAAGTAAAGTAAATGTATCAGGTTAATTTATTAGGATGAAAATGATCCAGAATAGTGAAACGAATGATCTTGACACATTTATTAAATTTAATATTCCTTTAGAAAACAAAATCATCAACTACAAAAACCGGTTTTACTACTACGACCCGGTGTTGCTGCACACCATAGAGAACATGTCTTTCTTGCTTCTGTTTTCTACCATCACCTCCCTGCTGACCACCTGAGCTCGATGTAGCCTTCTCCTCTCCTGGCTGACACGTGACTGCTGGCCTCGGCCACTTGCTGTACACAACGCCTCATACTCTGGGTGTGCGAGGGCCAGGCAGGGACATGCATGGGGTTGTCCAGGAAAGCTCTGACTTGAACATTGGTGAGGGCTGCAGGTAAGAGGGGCTCACTGCCAGCCTGGATGTTATCCAGATCTATGAGATCAGTGAGGGTCTTGGCACCTAGATTTGACTTCAGGAGTCTTCCTGACCCTGAAGGAATCGTCACCAACTGATTCATCATGCCCAGATCCTCTCATAAGTCTCATATCCAAGATCTTTTTGACTGCCACTCTTCTCTCCTCCTCATCCTTACTGCAGGGCATTGTCTGCAGAACTGCCTCGGGATGAGCATACCAGGAAGATGTCCTCACAGTCTGCTCTACAATCTGAACAACCTTCCTTGGCTGACTCCTCAGGAGCTCAAGCTGGAAGAGAATATGCCTCGGACCTTCGGAGAACGATGACTTGACCTTGGTGTTGAACCAATTTGGCAAGTAGACACTCACGATGAAATGGACAATAAGTCTCAGGTTGTGAAGCTGGTCCCCTTTCAGTTTATGATGAGCGACCCAAATTCTGCAGAACCTGAGAGCCGTTGTGAACCACCTAGAATGTGAGACTGGACCTATCTGCAGGTAAGCAAGTCCATCAGGCATGACCCCAGTTTTGATGGCAATGCAAATCATGTAACCATAGTACTGGTCAGTACTCAGGTCGTCAATGACAGTATGTGCAAGCTCAACGAGTGGAGGGCCAACTGTGATTTTTTCAAAGCTCGGATTTATTTCTAACTCAGTGGCAGAGCCCAGCATCTTGCCAAGAGGACCAGACCATCTGTTGTTTGAAAGAGTCTTGCCATCCAGCTCCTGGATCAGATGTCTGAGTGGCAACTCGTTGGTGTGGAGGTCACAAACAATCCAGACCAGCTTCCTCCCAATCTTCCGCTCTATCCACTGTATGACCCCCCCCCTTGCCACCATGTGTTCGTGTTGGTGCTGTCCCCTCCAATGGCCTGCAGGGTCTGGTCTACATTCCTCTCTCTGAGCCAGTTCACAATGTTATCTGCCACTATCTCAGCTGGGGTTTTGGATGTCATCTTTCTCTGGAGGAATGCCACAACATTTCCTCTCCTGGTTCACTGCAGCAGGAGTAGTGTTCCTCCTTCACCATGGCAGGGAACAACTTGTCAGAATCTCCAACTTTCATGAACACTTTAGTGTCATCCTTTCTCCCATCAAAGAACAAACAATTGATTCCATTTTCTCTTATCCCCTTATCAAACTCCTCTTCTAGGTTACTGACAAGTTTCTCCTGAGCTCTCCTTACTTTGTTATGATCTATCACCAGGTGAACATCATCAGGTGTTATCAAACCACCGTCAACCCAGGCAGCTGTTGCTATCTCTGCAGTTTCTCTGAGACCAGTGTGGTGTCGTATGCTGGCCAGAGCTATGCTCGGGATATCTTTCCTATTTCGAATCTTATGCCTGGAAGGTTTGGGATCATTATTTTCTGGGTTAGGGACAAAGTCACCATTCTCCTGGTCAGCACTCGGATCAGCCATGGGAAAGTCATTAAACTCTGAATCGTGCTTTGACTCAATCATCGCCTTTTTACTCTCACCCTGGCCTTTCAAGTCTTTTCTCGCAACTCTTCTCTTCTGTTTCTCTTGTGGTAGCCTCCTGTCTCTTGGACTCCGGAATATCTTGGCTAGAAATCATGAGGAGTCTCCAATACTGCCAGTCTTCTCTCTGTGCTTTGACAAATGCCAGTTCGATCACAGGAATCTTCAGTTCACGTTTGCAAATACAGGAGATAAAAGGCCTCGATTTACAGTCACGATCGCAGATCCAAACTCAGGACAGAGAACAATTGGGCACTTGCAAGTAATTATGTCAAATAACTGGTCCAGTTGTTGGCAGCTTCTGTCCTAACTGCAAAGTTTTTCCTCTCCCAAGAGAGATATCTCTTTGCCTTTCCCAACTGGCTGTAGCAGTCTCTCACTTCAATCTTCTTCTGACTTGTTATGACTGGAGGCTTGAATTGCTGTTGAAGCAGAGTGTACTGTTAAGACAGCTTTGGTCATATCACTGGCAATTTCTTTTTGTTTGTGTAAGTTCTTGGTTCTGTTCACTGATTTGCCTGATTAAACACCGTATCTCAAAGCATCTCAATGTAGGCAACTCCGACTTCAGAATCTCCAGACCCAAGATAGGAGACCAGAGATGGCTGATTTTGTTCGTCCTGACAAGCAGCCATCGCAAATATTATCAACTTATAAATGCATCAGAATCTGAAACAGAAAAAATATTGTTAGTTGGGTTGTTAAAGAATGAAGTCAGGAAAAGCAATTTCACTATTTAATTGTAATGCACTAATGCAGCTGTACGTTAGATTTTCGATAAATTTCACGCTAAAATTTACCTAGCAAAAAGTTGCAAAATATTGAAACTGAAATTATTTTCTGTTTATATACACTAAATCTACCAAAAAAGTGATGGGCCATTAGTTTTAGCTGATCTTCCCTCCTATGACACACCCTACTACGGAGTGCATGTGGAATCTATGTAGGGTTAAGAAGCATGGTTCACGATATTGGTGGACTCAGTAACTTCCTTAATAATAGTGATAATATTTTTGTGTGTAGTTACTGATGTATGCTGTGTAGTTAATATCACTTAAATAATTTTGATAGTATTGTTTTTTTATGTTGTCACTAATTGATGCCAGAGAATGAGGGAACTGTTTTCAGATGAGATTCCTCCTCTCTGTTGTAAGTCATACTGTGATTTAGTTCCTTTAATGCAGTGGTTCTTAACCTTTTTTGAGTCGGGGACCCCTTTGAGAATCAGGTGAAAGCTATGGACCCCCTCCCTAGAAAAATGCACATAAGCACATTACTCATACAGTGTATGACATACACAAAGTATGAATAAAGTAAACAATCTTAACAAAGAATTATGTTTCACGCTTTTTTATGTAAAAATTAATGGCCACTCCATACAAGAATGACATACAATCATCTTGTGCAAATTAAACAAAACAAAACTTTAATTCTGCTCAAAAGTTCATTTCAATGAGAAGGTTGTTGTTGTTTGGTTTTGAATAAGAAGATGAAACTGTGGAGTGGTCTTCGACAAGGTAACACGCATGTCATCTTTGACATCGAAATCGAATTCGACTTTTCGTTTTGATAGGAAACAAATGCTGAAACCCTGACTCACACAAAAGGTATATAATGGCAAACGGAATCAGAACACACCCATAGCTCGCTTTACCAGACAAGGTAGGCTTGTGTCCACTTACCTGCAGAATTCTCCAAAGGCTCTTCGAGGTTGAATTCATTCGTAACATTCCTTTGTCTTCCAGGTCAATATGAGGGTCATCTTGTGAGTCTTCATCACTGATACAGTCTACTTGCCGGCAAGGAAAGGATTGCAGATCCATGTTCAACTTTTAAGGTCACCTGAACAGAAGTAACCTTTGAAAGTTCTGCAGAATATCCAGATGTCTGCAGAATTCTGCCCTACTGAAAGAAATTGACAGGCCCTTATCACTCTCCGGTTCCATCCTGCAGAAGCACTTCCTCTAACATTAGAAAGTTTATAGTTGTCCTGCCTCCATCCTCCTCTTCCACAGTGGCACCTTATTGCAGAAAAGCTTGCAGTCTTTCAGCAGCAGCTATAATGGAGACTCCAGGGCCTTGATATAAGATTCACCTCATTCCTGTGGCCAAAAATATCCAGCCAAATAGCCAAGCCATGAATATGAATACTCCTGTCAAACTGTTCTGAGAGTGGAGCTTTCTTTTCTTTCAAAAAGTGAAACTTCCTGCTCGAAGTTCAATCAAAGCGCTTCAAATTTGTCACTGGAAAGACGTCAAAGACTTCTACCCAGCCAGCGGTAGAAGATCTTCATGTTCTGCTCCATTTCTTGACAAAACCTCTTGAAACGCGATGGTTCACAACCTGGCTCTGATGAAGTTGACGACTTTCACGCCAGTAGACAAGACTTCTTTCAAATTGCTGTGAGAGTCTTTGGCGCAATGCATGCCGATGTAGAAAACAATGGGTCACGATGACCTGAGAATAACTTTCTTCACCAAAGCATACGACCAGATGTGTTGCCAAGCATCGCGGAGTGCTCCGTCTGTCCTGAAGTACCAAGATTTTTCTTTCAGTCGAAGTTTTGTAGCAAACTATTACCATTTCTAGATGTCGGGCGCTTTGTAGTTTACAAAAGGACTCACAAAATAAATTATTCTTTGATATCAGCATGCATATAACGTACGAAAACCAGGGCTGGCTGCACTGAGAGACGTCAATGGTTTCATCCAGTTGCATGCTGAACCTGGAAATGGCATGTGCCATTTCTTCATTACTGCTTCAGAATATTAGAAGAAATGTCAACAATTTCTAGGAAGTGGTGGCATCAATTTGACAAGAGCACTGCTTGCAATTTTCTTCCTCTGCTCCAAGCCACAAACCAACTCGACCATTTCCAGGGCCCATGGCTACCAAGGTCTCTCCAATCGTATGTGGTTTCTTTGGCAGCAATGCGATCAAGCAACCCTGTAGGATGCTTCAGGAACCATGAGCTTTTGTGTTTGGGCCAAATTCAAGTTTGGTAAAGTTCAGCTTTCTCCGTCAGGCCAGCCCCCTTTGTCTGAAATAGATCCAACACTGTCAATGCATTTTGGATGGACAGACGTGAGGATCACTCCTTCAGCTTTGTTGGCTTCATGCTTCCATTGGCAAGAACAACGCCACATAAATACTCTTGACTTTTGTGTTCCATCACGTTCAGCGATGAAGAAATAAAACCAAAGGATAAAAGTAAGCTTCGTTGTACTTCCTTTTCTTTGACATTTCCAAATTGAGCCTGGCCTGCAAAAAAAAAATGTAATTGATGGGGAAAGCAGTAACTAATGAACACAAATTAATAAGACGTGTACAGTAGCATCCCATGCCACCCTACAGATTTACTGGTTTTCTTCAGTAACCAAAAATACATACATAACATCTGGTATATATTACAAAATAGAACAACTTAATATAAAAATATAGTGAATATAAATGTTAAATTTTTATCTGACCTTCACGGACCCCCTGAAGCCCATCCATGGACCCCTTGAGGTCCATGGTCCCCAGGTTAAGAACCCCTGCTTTAATGCATTTAATATTTCTTTATAATTTTGATCTCAGGTATAACCTTTGTTCCCCAGAGTAGAGTTTAAGTTAGGTTACGAAGTGTGCATCTGTTGGGGTAATATATTTTGGTGAGTGCCCTTTAGGCTATTCATGGTGGAATTAATAATTTCTTATTTTTATACCATTTCCGCAGCAGTGGATATTATTTTGTGAAAACCCTTAAGGCCTGTTCATGTGTGCAAGCAACACTTCGTAACACTTTGAATTTATTGTTGTCTAATGAGGCATTGTCTGAGTTTCTAATAATTTCAATATCATGAATGACTTTTATTCCCCAGATTTTAAGTTCAGGTTAAGAGGTGCGATATGTTGGTGTACCATTATTTGATTGTGTCTGTAGTGTTGGAGGAATATAAGTGTCTAGATTTTACAGTGTGTCTCATTCATCCCGATCACAGATGCTATCCATCCACGGGTCACGGAGAATTCATTTTGTTTGTAAATTTAAGTGTTCTTGTGCTGGTTCGAGTTTTTTCTCCAAGGGGGCGCTTCCACTGCAATTACCATCTAATAATATTTAATAAACCCCAAGTCAAGTGTGAAATTAAAGTCCATCAATTTCCGGTTATATATATATATATATATATATATATATATATATATATATATATAATTGTAATATCCAGAAATTTCAGAGTAATTTCAAATGCGCCATGAGTGATACTGAGCGTTCAAGGTCATCTGAGGAGGAGCGCTGCCTGCTCGTAGCGAGAGACTGCGGAACTAGGCCTATATGATATTAAATGTAATTTACCGAATTAATAATGATGCGATTCATGAAGTTAAGGGACTATTATTGAATTTGAAATTATTATAGATCGTTTAGCAGTCTGAATAATGTTCTGGGTGTCCCAAGGAGTTATTAGTTAGTAAATATATCACGTAGGCCCAAGCTAGCGCCTTGGGTGGACGCGGCTGGCTAGGCCAGTTCGGAGAGCATTCACACAGACAAGACGTTCGCGCGTCCATCAGAAATAATCCGTGGCCTAGTCACCTGTGCTGCGCTATTGCAGTATAACAAGTAAGTCTCATTCGATCTCAGACAGGGTTAGATAGGGCAGTGATAAAGTAAACTAGAGCTAACAGTGAGTTCATTTCAGGGTTTCCGTCAGAACCCACTTGATTGGAGTTGATTGGGTTGACTGGAGTTGACCGGGTTGACTGCGAGAGATTGACTGCCGTTGATGATTGAGGGTGGCGATTGTCGCCATTGGACCGATCAGTGTAGGCCTGTCACTGTTTAGCGGGGTAGCAAAGGATCTCTTGAGTGAACGAGTGCTCCCGACAACTAACAGACACGGGACCAGCATCAGCAGTGGATGATCAGTTCTTACCACTCCGTGCACAACCCCACATGTCCCGAGCAGCTAGTGAAACCCTCTTGCTAACGGGAAGCTAAAGTTTCTCTCAACTGCGCAAGGTCTGATTGGTACTCTCTTCCTGCCCATGGACGCACTGGGATACAGAGGCTATCTGAGTATATTAATGGTCACACACTGAGACCGTGAGTCTAGGACTCTAGGAGATACCTAGAGGAACATTTTATCTTCCTATCACGGGTGTAGTTAACACCATTCCTCAGACTGATATTATCTTGGCGTGTGTAGTTTAATATTTCTTAAATAATTTTGATAGCAGTGTTTTTTGAATGTTTGTGCCATTAAGTGGAACCAGAGTGATACTGTGATTTGATTCTTTTAATGCCTCTAGTTCTTCATAATTCTGATCTCAGGTATAACCTTGTTCCCCAGAGCAGTGGTTAGGTTAGGTTAGGAAGTGTACACCTGTTGGGGTGCTATAATTTTGTTGAGTGATATTATTTTGCTGAAAGCCCTTAAGGCCTATTCATTGTAGAGTATTTAATTTCTTATCTTTTATTACCATTCCTCAGTGACTGATATTATTTTGTTGAAGACCATTTAAGGCCTATTCATTGTGGAGTATTTAATTTCTTAATTTTTAGTACCATTTCCTAAGTGACTGATATTATTTGTGAAAGCCCTTAAAGGCCTGTTCATGTGTGCAATTAACATTTCTTAATACTTCAAATTTATTGTTGCCTGTGTTTCTAATAATTTCTATGTCATGTATAACTTTTATTCCCAGAGTAGTGTTTAAAGTTTAAGTTAAGAGTGCGCATATTGGTGTACCATTATTGATTGTGTTTGTAGTGTTGGAGAATATAAGTGTCTAAATTTTACAGTGTGTCTCATTCATCCCAGTCACAGACGCTATCCTTCCACGGGTCACGGACAGTTCATTTTGTGTAGTAGATTTAAGTGTTCTTGTGCTGGTTCGGGATTTTTCTCAAGGGCGCTTCACTGCCTTTACCATCTATTAAATTTTAATAAACCCCAAGTCAAGTGAGAAATTATAGTCCAGCAAATTCCGACGGTTACATATATATATATATATATATATATATATATATATATATATATATATATATATATATATATATATATATATATATCTTGATAAATCATACGGGAAAAGGGGAAACAACGGAGATCCGTTGTTCCCTTTCAATGATATCAAGATATTTATCCACGTTTTCATTGTGGATCTACATGATATATATATATATTTCATGTAAATCCACAATGAAAACGTGGATAAGATAAATCTTGATAAAATCACACGGGAAAATGGAAACAACGGAGTAAGTAAATCACTGTAGGTGCGCGTGATCTAGGTATATGCTGATAACCACAAGGAAAGAAGAAAACACAGGATTCCCAAGCGCTTTCGTGTAATTCACATCTTCAGGGGTGAGTACAGACTGAAGGGAAGTACAAAACAAGGTGTATATATATATATACAGAGGAGGGTGAGACCAGGTCCACAATGGTCAGGTATTAGGTAATGACCCTACTAATCTTTAAATAGCACCACAACGGTCGGTAGTCAGGTCAGAGGGTAATTCCCTCACAGATGGTGTTATGAGGGGCCTGATGTGGTGTAGTAATTCCCTCACAGATGGTATATGTGGGGCCTGATGTGTTGTAGTAATTCCCTCACAGATGGTGTTATGAGGGGCATCACATGGCGTAGTAATACCCTCACAGATGGTGTTATGAGGGGCATCACGTGGTGTAGTAATTCCCTCACAGATGGTGTTATGAGGAACTTCATATGATGCTGTTGCAACTCATTCACTACGTGGTGTCCTAGCATCATGGGGACACCACGTGATCTGTTGTCACAGGACTTCACTCACCAAGTGGGTGAGGTCTGGTCCCAGGCCTCTATCGTGGAGTCTCAGGGAAATTGGGTACCTGGGACCTCACTGGTGAAGGTTAGCTTGGGTAAGACTCAACTGCCGAGTTGTTTTTCACTGACTTAAACACTGTTCACCACTAATCAACATTGGTTCCATTCCTTTCCCAAATGAAATAGTAACTTCTGGCGAGAACTTGTTGATATTCCGGTGGGGAGGAGGGTTCAGGGGAGGGAGTTGGTATGGGCCAACATAACAGTTGACGGGCGCTGCTGAGCAGCGCCAGGTGCGTCTGACCCGTCTTGACCCGTCGGTGGTCAAGGATGAAGTCAGATATGTAAGCGTGTGTTCCCCGCCGATATAGCCATTCAGTTTGACTTATTCAATTTTGTGGGTATCAGTGTTCATGTTGTAACAGTGAAATTGTCATTTACCCAGTGTAAGAAGTACTAACGTACATGTAAATGTCGCCTGACGTTGCTAGACGAAAATTTTTTTGTGATTGAGTCATCCTCATGCCTTCCCATAACGCTCCAAATTTGTCTCAGATCCAGTGTGTGGTTATTTGAACACCCCACCGGATGCCAGGAGTCGGTGGATACCTAGCAGTTAGCTGTATTGGACGATGTTGTGTTCTGACCTCCAGTTGTGTTCTGACCTCACTAGGGGAAAGGTTACGGCAGGGTTAGCCCCGGTAATTATCAGATATGGCCAGTGCTATGTGCGGTCTTGGGTATGTGAGTTTTGTGACCAAACTGGAGTGGTCCATGGAAGAATTGGCAAAGGCCAAAGAAGAAATTGAGAGGACCACGTTGGAGAACCTGAAATTAAAGGAAGAGTGGCGAAATTAAAAGGGAAGCCAGTGTCTGACGAAAAACTCAAGCGAGTGGAAGGTGGTGAGTAGTGGGAAGACGGGCTGGTGGTGAAGAAGTACACCAAGGATACGACAACAACGACAACAACAGCTATGTACCAACCTGTTCAGTCCCTTGATAGACGAATTGGACGTTAGTACAGTCAGGATAGGGATGACAAGGAAGGTATAAAAACTTTAATTGTTGGTGACTCACAGGTAAGGTACATGGACAGGGCCTTTTGTGGTAAACAAAATAGGATGAGGGTGTGTTTGCCAGAGCTGGGGTGGGGATATAATTAACAGGATGGACAATATCTTGTCTGGTAATGGGAACAAACCCATTATCTGCCTCAGTGCAGGAGGCAATGATATTGGCCGGTAGAGCGAGGAGCTTCTTAATAAGTTCAAGGCAGCTATAGATCGATAGGACTAAGGAGGATCCCTATCATATTAGGGTGTGTCATACGGAGGTGAATTTTTTTTTTTTTTAGTTTGAAAATCGGCCCATGGTATTAATGATGTAGTTCTATGTGCAGAATCATGTGATATCTTCAGATTTGAAACGCTTTCATTTTTTAAGGGTAACTTTAACTTGAAATCTTTATGAAAATTCAGTATTCCCACCCTTTACTAACACCACTAAATAGCTTTATTATTTAAAGTAAAGTAAATGTATCAGGTTAATTTATTAGATGAAAATGATCCAGAATAGTGAACGAATGATCTTGACACATTTATTAAATTTAATATTCCTTTAGAAAACTAAAAATCATCAAATACAAAACCGGTTTTTGTTCACGGGTAAGGTTGCTGCAATACCATAGAGAACCTGTCTTTCTTGCTTCTGTTTCTACTCATCACCTCCTGCTGACCACCTGAGCTCGGATGTAGCCTTCCCTCCTCTCCTGGTTGTACACGTGACTGCTGGCCTCGCCCACTTGCTGTACACAATGCTCTATACTCTGGGTGCGAGGCCAGGTAGACATGCATGGGTTGTCCAGGAAAGCTCTGACTTGAACATTGGTGAGGCTGCAGGTAAGAGGGGCCTCACTGCCAGCCTGGATGTTGTCCAGATCTATGAGATCAGTGAGGGTCTTGGCACCTAGATTTAATTTTAGAGTCTTCTCCGACCCTGAAGGAATCGTCACTAACTGATCTGTCATGCCCAGATCCTCTCGTATAAGTCTCATATCCAAGATCTTTTGACTGCCACTCTTCTCCTCCTCATCCTTACTGCAGAGCATTGTCTGCAAGAACTGCCCCGGGATGAGCATACCAGGAAGATCTCCTCACAGTCTGCTCCACAATCTGAACAACCTTCCTTGGCTGACTTCAGAGCCTGCTGGAAGAGAACATGCCCGGACCTTCGAGAACGATGACTTGACCTTGGTGTTGAACCAGCGGCAAGTAGACACTCACGATGAATTGACAATAAGCCCCAGGTTGTGAAGCTGGTTCCCTTTCAGTTTATGATGAGCGACCCAAATTCTGCAGAACCTGAGAGCCGCTAGAAATACCCAGAATGAGACTGACCTATCTGCAGGTAAGCAAGTCTATCAGGCATGACCCCATTTTGATGGCACTGCAAATCATGTAACCATAGTACTGGTCAGCACTCAGGCTGCCACGACAGTATGTGCAAGCCCAACGAGTGGAGGGCCAACTGTGATTTTTTCAAAGCTCGGATTTATTTCTAACTCCAGTGGCAGAGTCCAGCATCTTGCCATGGCGACCAGACCAACTGTTGTTTGAAAGAGTTCTTGCCATCCAGCTCCGGATCAGATGTCTGAGTGGTAACTCGTTGGTGTGGAGGTCACAAACAATCCAGACCAGCTTCCTCCCAATCTTCCGCTCTATCCACTGTATGACCCCCTTGCCACCCCTGTGTTCGTGTTGGTGCTGTCCCTCCAATGGCCTGTAGGGTCTGGTCTACGTTCCCTCTCTCTCTGAGCTTCAGTTCACAATGTTATCTGCGCCAATTATCTCAGCTGGTTTCCTGATGTCATCTTTTCTCTGGAGTGAAATGCCACAACACTTCCCCCCTCCTGGTTCATACTGCAGCAGAGTGCAGTGTTCCTCCTTCACCATGGCAGGAACAACTTGTCAGAATCTCCAACTTTCATGAACACTTTAGTGTCATCCCTTCTCCCATCAAAGAACAAACAATTGATTCCATTTTCTCTTATCCCCTTATCAAACTCCTCTTCTAGGTTACTGACAAGTTTCTCCTGGGCTCTCCTTACTTTGTTATGATCTATCACCAGGTGAACATCATCAGGTGTTATCAAACCACCGTCAATCCAGGCAGCTGTTGCTATCTCTGCAGTTTCTCTGAGACCAGTGTGGTGTCGCATGCTGGCCAGAGCTATGCTCGGAATATCTTTCCTATTTCGAATCTTATGCCTGGAAGGTTTGGGATCATTATTTTCTGGGTTAGGGACAAAGTCACCATTCTCCTGGTCCGGTACTTGGATCGTATTCATGGGGAAGTCATTAAACTCTGAATCAGCTTGACTCCAATCATGGGCCTTTTTACCTCACCCTGGGCCTTCTCAAGTCTCTTTCCTCAAGCAACTCTTCTCCTCTTCTGTCTCTGTGGCAGCCTCCTGTCTCTTGGACTCCGGAATATCTTGGCTAGAAATCATGAGAGCCCCTATACTGCCAGTCTTCTCTCTCTGTGCTTTGACAAATGCCATTTCGATCACAGGAATCTTCAGTTCACGCTTGCAAATACAGGAGATGTGGGCCTCGGATTTACAGTCACGATCGCATCCAAACTCAGGACAGAGAACAATTGGGCACTTGCAAGTAATTATGTCAAATAACTGGTCCAATTGCTTGGCAAAGCTGTCCTTAACTGCAAGTTTTCCTCTCCCAAGAGAGATAATCTCTTGCCTTTTCCCAACTGGCTATGATCTCCTCATAATCTTCTTCTGACTTGTTATGACTGGAGGCTTGAACTGAGCGTTATCAGAGTGTACTAATGCCAAGACAGCTTTGGTGTATCACTGGCATGCTCTTTTTGTATGGGATTCTTTGGTTCTTTTCACTGATTTGCCTGATTAAAACACCGTATCTCAAAGCATCTCTCAATGACAGCAACTCCGACTTCAGGGGCCTCTCCCCAGACCCAAAAAATATTGTTAGTTGGGTTGTTGTTAAAGAATGAAGTCAGAAAGCAATGTTCACTATTTAATTGTAATGCACTAATGCAGCTGTACGTTAGATTTTCGATAAATTTCACGCTAAAATTTACCTAGCAAAAGGTTGCAAAATATTGAAACTGAAATTATTTTCTGTTTATATACACTAAAATCTACCAAAAAAGTGATGGGCCATTAGTTTTAGCTGATCTTCCCTCCTATGACACACCCTACTATCATATGCCGTGTCCTGCCTAGAAGGAGAGTTGGCAGTGAATGGTTGTCAAGGGCAGTTGGTGTCAACGACCGTCTTGGCAGATATTGCAAGTCAATATCAGTCCCATTCATTGACAACTGGGACAACTTTTATGGCAGAAGGGACCTTTATGCTAGGGATGGGGTGCACCTGTCTAGGGATGGAGTAGCAGCCCTGGCTGGAGCTCTAGAGGGGGCAGTTCAAAAGATATCGAAGTCTTTAAACTGCTAGGAGAACATTTGAGCGCGGGGGTGGAGGAGACTGCAGTGGGAGCGGGTAAACAAAGTGAAAGATCACAGGGAAATAGTGTTAGGAATGATGACAAAACTAAATTAGACAGGGAGTTTAAAACTAAACGCGGTAAAGGGAGGACTCAGAACATGACTAACTTAAATGTATACTACGGGAACAGTAGAAGTATGAGAAACAAAATGGATGATATTAGGGCCTTGGTATGTACCGAAAAAATCGATATAATAGCATTCACTGAAACATGGATCAACCTAGACACACGTGAGTTACGAGTCGAATACCAAATTGCGGGTTACAAACTGTTCCATACCGATAGGCAGACCAGGAAAGGAGGCGGAGTAGCAATCTATGTTAGGGATAATCTGAAGTGTGAAATAAATAAGGAAATAAAAACTGAGAGAGGAATACAGAAACAATTTGGATAGAAGAACTAATCGACGGTAGGGAAAAATTAATCACAGGAGTAATATATAGACCTCCCAATCTTGATAGAGTCAATGAGCGACTTATCTGGGATGAAATGCGCAGGGCTTCCATACACAACAAAGTCTGTATAGCAGGCGACTTTAACCTTGGCCAAATAGATTGGACCGACCTTACAGGTAACTCAGAATCAGAGGATTTTCTCGAGACGATCCAGGACTGTTTTCTAAGTCAACATATAACCGAACCCACACGGGGTAATAATATACTCGATTTAGTTCTGTCAAACAGAGAAAACCTCATTAGCAGTGTCGAGGTAGGGAACGAACTTGCAAACAGGGATCACAAAGAAATTAGATTCCAGTTAGATTTTCAGGGCAGACGTAAGGAAATTTCCACTAAAGTACCAGATTTCAGAAGGGCGAACTTTGACAGTTTAAAGAGGCAGCTAAGAGAGGGGGTGTCGCGCTTGGCTGTGAACCTGACAGATGACACCGACCTGATAACGAGATCTGAGATTGCCGAGTTCCACGACAATTTAAATAGTGAGTTACTTAATGCACAAAGGCAGAACATGCCATACAAAAAACTCAGATCAGACAACAATGACCCTAAATGGATAAATAATTATTTAAAGAACATCATTGGCCAAAGGAAGGCTATAGGTAGAAGGATAAATCTTGGCGAAATTCACCTCCGGGACTATTATAGGGTATTGGCGAGTAGGGTTAAAACCGAGATAAGGAAAGCAAAGAGGAATAATGAGGTAAGGGTAGCAAGGGAGGCAAAGACAAACCCCAAAGGATTCTACCAAATGTATCAAACTAAAACACGAGAAATGATTGGACCAATACGATCAGATACCGGCGAGCTCACTGATAACGACAGAGAAATGAGCAATAATTTGAATAAATATTTTTCAACAGTTTTCACCACCGAAAATTTAAACATGATACCCGAGGCACCGACTCTATTCACAGATAGTGAAGAAAACAAATTAAGCGAGATAGTAGTGACTAGTAACGATGTTAGTAAGCAAATAGACAAACTAAAGCCTAATAAGTCACCTGGTCCCGATGAGATATTTGCCAGAGTATCAAAGGAATGTAAGGAAGATCTTAGTATGCCCTTAGCAAAGTTGTTTAACATGTCCTTAAAAACAGGTGTAGTACCAGAATCCTGGAGGATAGCGAATGTAATGCCGATTTTCAAGAAGGGGATAGATCTCTAGCCTCTAACTACCGCCCAATCAGTCTAACATCAATAGTAGGGAAATTACTGGAAGCACTCATTTCAAACTCTATTCGAAATCACCTGGAGAAGCACGGATTGATCAATGATTCTCAGCATGGCTTCACAAGCGGACGTTCTTGTCTAACTAATCTATTAACATTCTTTTCATCAGTTTTCGAATCGGTGGCCGAGGTGCACAATTATGATGTGGTATATCTCGACTTTAGCAAAGCCTTCGACAGAGTCCCCCACGAAAGACTAATTAGAAAGGTAGAAGCTCATGGCATCAAAGGTAACATCCTTAAATGGATTAGGGCGTGGTTACAGGACAGGAAACAGCGAGTGAGCATTAATGGCACTAAGTCCCATTGGAGCAACGTCACAAGTGGAGTTCCCCAAGGCTCAGTACTTGGACCATTATTATTTATTATATACATAAACGACATAGATATCGGCATAGACAGCAACATAAGTAAATTTGCTGATGACACTAAAATAGGACGTGTTATCAAATCTGACGAGGACTCGGCAAAACTACAGGAAGATTTAAACAAATTTTTCGAATGGTCTGAAAAATGGCAGATGAAATTCAACTTGGACAAATGTAAAGTACTCAGTATAGGAGATGTAAACAGGGAAACCAGATACCAGATGAACAACGATGCCATAGAGAAATCCGACTGCGAGAGAGATTTAGGAGTAATGATAAGTAGGAACCTTAAGCCAAGTAAACAATGTGTTTTTGCTCGTAACAAGGCTAATATAGTACTTGGGTTCATACAAAGGAGTGTTAGTTACAAGACTAGCGAGGTCATCCTAAAACTGTATCTTGCTCTTGTGAGACCACACCTGGATTACGCAGTTCAGTTCTGGTCACCGTATTACAGAATGGATATAGAATCCTTGGAAAGAATTCAGAGGAGAATGACAAGATTAATCCCAGGCATTAGGAACCTTGAGTATAGAGACAGGTTAAAGCATCTTAATTTGCACTCCCTCGAGAGACGTAGAGCGAGGGGCGACCTGTTAGAGGTGTATAAGTGGAAGGCAGGGCTAAAGAAAGGGGACATTACAAAGGTACTCAAACTATCCAACCAGGAGCGAACTCGTAACCATGGTTTTAAATTAGACAAATTTAGATTTAGGCGGGAAATAGGTAAACACTGGTTTGGAAACAGAGTAGTGGATGAATGGAACAAGTTACCAAATATCATCATTAACTCGAATACGCTGAATAGCTTCAAACATTTGTTGGATGCTTATATAAGCAATAGGGGTTGGGTGTAAACGGGACTGCCCAATATGGGCCAATAGGCCCGCTGCAGTTTTCTCCATTCTTATGTTCTTAGGTCGCCGATTCGGCAGGATTCAAATTAATTCAGTCTGCATTCTGGGAAGTAGACCCCAGTGTTAGCCTACCATCGATCATAACAGCGGTCGTCAGTTGTGAGACGCCAGTGTCCTACCCTGGGACACGCCATACAGTTAAATGGTCCACAGTGTTTGTTATATATGATTGGGGATAATTATCTGGAATATAATTATCCCATGTTGGGTAGTGGACCTCTGTAATTTGTTGGTATCACTAATAATGTGTTGTGTTGCGAGTGCATCCTCAATATGCACTACCAACAGTCTAGTGAAGGGACCACATGTAAGTTTGTCATGTATGTAATGTCATGTACCACTGCCATCGGCAGTCAATTGCAACTCTCTCCCTCCCCAGTCGTTGCAACACTTGCACCACCGGATCAGGAAAAGGGAGAGCCAAGATGTGTGGTTCCAGCTTACGCTCCTGCCTCACCACATAAATCAACTCACTCGCAGCCATCATCCAGCTCGTCATACCTCTCATCATCACCAGACGAGTGGCAGTGGGGACAGGCAGAGATGACTACTGGGAGTCTCTAGTCACAACTCTGCACATGGGCGGCAGAGATAAGATGGTCGTTTATGCACTGGGACCTAGGCAGCAGTGCAATCCGTTCCTGTCTGATCACCCCACATGGGGAGGGGGCTAGAAAAGGTGCCCTAAACATAGCCTGCCTAAAAACAAAAACAAAACCTGACTGGGCAACTGCACCCAGTAAGGTCATCCTCATGCGGTCGAAAACACAATCAAAATCACAGATCCAAACACAAAAAACTATACAACCTCTTATGGTCGCTGCATGGATAGTGGCACAAATGAGCATCCTGAAAGAAGAACCGCCCTTGTGACAAAAGAGCTGCTAGTTGTAACATCGACATAGCAGCCATTAGTGAGTCCAGGGTCCCAGATGAGGGTCAACTCACAGAACGGGGATCTGGCTATATCTTCTTCTGGAAGGGTAAGCCTGCTGCGGAGAGAAACCGTATTTATTGAGTTGGCTTTGCCATCCGCCAACGCATCCTACACAGGTTAACTGAAATGCCTATTGGGATCAAAGAGCGCCTCGTGATGCTCCGAGTCCCACTGAATCACTCACATCATGCTTTTTTCATCAGTGCATATGCCCCAACACTGGATGGAGAGGATAACATCAAGGAGGCTTCAATGCCGGAGTTGGCAGAGATGCTGACATTTGGCAGGGAACCATAGGGAGAAATGGACCTACTCCTCCTTAGTAAGTGTGATGCACACAACGTCACTATCACCAATACCAGTTCCTTCCTATCTCCCTTCTAAACCTAAACTTATCCAACTTAAATCCGTTGCTACGAGTCCTTTCCTGCTCGGATATAATAAGACCTTTATCTATATCCCCTTTATTGATTCCTTTCACCCACTTAAATACTTCTATCATATCTCCCCGCACTCTTCGTCTATCTAGGGAATGCAAGTTTAGTTTCTTTAACCGACTCCAGTGAATTGATATCCATTCTATAATAAGGGCACCAGAACTGAACCGCATAATCGAGGTGCGGCCTGACTAGCGCAAGATATAGTTGCAATGAGACCTCTGCACTCATATTACTTACACTTCTAGATATAAAACCTAATACTCTGTTTGCCTTATTTCGAACATTAACGCACTGTTTTCTAGGCCGTAGGTCCGGGCTTACAAGTACCCCTAAGTCTCTGTCACAAGTCGATTTCTCTGTTGATGTTGTTAAGGATGTATACATTGACAGTATTTGTTCTTCCAATATTAAGTACGCTGCACTTGCTGGTGTTGAATTTCTTGTGCCACTTTTCTGACCACTCCTGCAGTTTATTTAAATCCTCCTGTAGTGCATTTGCATCCTCCCCTGAATTAATCTGCCGCCCTATTTTGGTGTCATCCGCAAGCTTGCTTATGTCACTGCTGATCCTAGTATCTAGATCGTTTATGTAGATTATGAACAAGAGTGGGCCTAGTGCTGACCCCTGGGGAACCCCACTAGTTATACAGCCCCACTCAGATTTAACACCATCTACGATGACCCTCTGCATTCTATCGGTAAGCCATGATTTTATCCAATTTAAAACTTTCCCCTCGATACCATGAGCCTTAACTTTTCTCAGAAGTCACTGTTGCGGTACTCTGTCAAATGCTTTGCTAAAGTCTAGGTAAATAACATTGTAATTTTCGTCATTATCTACTACCTCGAAGACTTTCCTAAAAAACGTCAGCAGATTTGTTAGACAAGATTTTCCCTTTGTAAACCCATGTTGAGAGTCGTAGATTAATTTGCTTTTCTCTAAATGCGATTGGATGCTATTTGCTATAATTGATTCAAGAAATTTCCCCACTACTGACGTCAAACTGATCGGCCGGTAATTTGACGCTTTTTGAATATGGGTACTACATTTGCCTGTTTCCACAAGTCTGGCACAACTCCTGTGTCTAATGATTTTGTAAATAAATTTACGAGGGGTCCCCTAATCTGTTCCCTACACTCTTTCAAGACTCGAGGGAAAATTTCATCCTGCCCTGGGTATTTTGCCTTCTTTAATTTATTTATCCTCTTAAGAACATCCTCTTTTCTGATAGTGATATTCTATAATTTCTCTTCTTCCTTTCCCCTAAATATCAGTTCCACCTCTGGATTTTCCCCGTGAATTTCTTCTGTGAAAACTGATAAAAAGTAGCTGTTCAATGCTTTGCTTATTTCTCACTGTCATCGATCACTTCACCCACCCCCCTTGACTTTAAAGGCCCAACTTTGTCCTTGACCTTTGTTCTAAATACCTGGAAAAATCCCTTGGGACTAGCCTTGGATTCTCTTGCTATCATGATTTCGAAGTCTCTCTTTGCTTTCCTTACATTTTTCTTAACATTCCTAGATAGTTCATTATACCTATTTCTGAGCTGCTCTTCCCCTCCCTTTAATTTCTTATAAATTCCTTTCTTTATTCCTATGTTATGTTTAAGTTTTCTGGTCATCCACCTTGGCTCATTCTTATTTGACCTAATTTTTCTGTATGGTATATTTTGTTCTTGTGCTTCACGTAGTATACGAGTGAATATATTATAGTCATGATCAATTGTGGTGTCACATGTCGCCTCACCCGTTCCTACCTGGGACTGACCTGACTGTTCCCAGGTGACCTCACGTAAGTACCTTCTTAACCCCTGATAATCCGCCAATCGAATGTTTGGGACTCTGACCATATTGTCATTGTTTTTCGTTTCCAAATTTAGGGTGAACCTGATTTCTCTGTGATCACTGTTACCAAGTTCTTCCCCTACTGTGATATCTCTGATAATATTTTCTTTATTTGTTAATACTAAGTCTAATATATTGTCACCTCTATTCGGTTCTGTAATTAGTTGTTTAATTTTTGTTCCTGTACTGCGTCTAGGAAATCTTCAGATTCCTAGTCACCTGCAATGTTGTCCCAGTCAATATCTCTGAAGTTGAAATCCCCCATAATGCACAGGTTGTTATATTTTGCTGCCCTACTCATTTCCTGCCATATGGCTGAGCTGCTTCTTTCTCAAGACTTGGAGGCCTATAAACACTCCCATAATTATTTTTTCTCTTCCTTCCGTAATTTCTACCCATAGAGACTCGGTTCCTATTTCACCTTTTATTGAATTATTAATACAACATTTTAATGTGTCCCTGATGAAGAGTGCGACCCCTCCCCCCTTCCTACCTTCCCTGTCCTTGTGAAAAAGGTTGTACCCTTCTATGTGGTACTCTGATAAAAAAAATTTGCTTGCCAGATTCATCCAAGTTTCGGTGATTACTGTGACGTCTACATTCTCGGTACATACAACCGTTCTCAGCAAGTCTATTGTAATTCTAACGCTTCTACTGTTTGTATAGTATACATTTAAACCTACCCTTCCCTGGTCCTGTTTTGCACCTTGTCCCGAGTAACCAATTTTACTTCCCAGGACCTGCTTGTCTTTTGACTCCCACTTTCCCCAACCTCTCTCTACTGGCGAAACCCCCCGTTTGGAGTGACAATTTCACGCTCCAGGGATGCAGACAACGTCTTTACCCCCTCACGAGAAAAGTGTACTCCGTCGTGACTGTACAGGTAGTCGTTGCCATAGAATGGTTACCAGCTAGCAATGAATGCCCAACCATTGTTTGCACAATGTTTTTCCAGTCAGCAATTTATTGCAATTGCTCTGGACAGCCATTCACGACCAACCCCTCTTCTAGACAAGACACCACAAACTATAGAGATCCCTATCTCTAACCTTCCCCAGCACCTCCCTATACCTCTTGAAAAGTTCCTCACTCCTAACATTTCCTATGTCGTTTCCTCCCACACTAAGACACACTACTGGATCGGTACCCTCCCCTGACAAAACCCTATATCCTCTCAGCTACACGCCCTATCCCAGCCCCAGGAAAACACACCCTAGTCCTATGTTTCCTATCTCTTGCACAAAAAGTCCTATCTAAAAACCTCACCTGGCTGTCCCCAACTACCACGACCTTACCACTGGGCAGACTTTGAACGACTGCCCTTTTCTCTCCTGGCACCACATCGTCCTGCCTCTTCTCTTCCTCGTCCTTCCTCTTCTCTTCCCCGCCAGCTTCCTCCAACACCTGGTAGGGGTTACTTGGTCAGCTTTCCTGAGTCTGACCCTAGTCCCCTTGGAAACAACCATTCCCCACGCCTGCTCCTCCTTCGCAGGCATCCTGCTAAGCAGGACACCTACCTGAAGGAGTTCAGTCCTGAGGGCTTCGTTCTCCCTCTTTAGAGCGTCTATCTCACTCTTCAATTGCTCCAGCTGACTTAACAGAGTGGCCAGGAGGTCGTCTTTCCTCGCACTCCGCTCCTCTTACCCCACAACACAACGATCCAAGGGGTCCATTTCCTCTGGTCACTAACGCGAGCGCTGAAGGGCACGTCCTTCTCTCTCGCTATCACTTCCTTTAATTTCAAGTTTTCTTCGATTGACCTATTCTAACTCAGCCCTCAGAAGGGCACAGTCTTGTTCACAAGTCGCACCAGCCATTACCGACAATTTATCCCCGGGAGCTAAGTCTGCCGTGACCTTTCCTCCAGCGAGGTCAGAAGACAACTAGAAGAGGGGTTCAGAACACAACATCGTTGTTCACATTAAATTTCATCTGCCATTTTTCAGACCATTCGAAAAATTTGTTTAGGTCTTCCTGTAGTTTTCCGGAGTCCTCGTTAGATTTAATTGCTCGCCCTATTTTAGTGTCATCAGCAAATTTACTTATGTTGCTGTCTATGCCGATATCTATGTCGTTTATATATATGAAAAATAATCATGGTCCAAGTACTGAGCCTTGGGGTACTCCACTAGTGACGTTACTCCAATCGAATTTACTGCCGTTAATGCTCACTCGCTGTTTCCTGTCCCGTAACCACACACTAATCCATTTTAGAATATCTCCTCCAATGCCACGAGCCTCCACTTTTCTTATTAGTCTTTCGTGGGGGACTCTGACGAAGGCTTTGCTAAAGTTAAGATATGCCACATGATAGTAGTGCCTGTCGTCCACTGATTCGAAAACAGCTGAAAAGAATGTTAATAGAATAGTTAGACATGAACGCCCGCTTGTGAAGCCATGTTGGGAGTAATTGATCAAGTTGTGCTTCACCAGGTGATTTCGAATTGAGTTTCAAATTATTGCTTCCAATAATTTGACTACAATTGATGTTTAACTGATTGGACTGTAAAAGATAGTGATCTATTTCCCTTCTTGAAAATCGGTATTACATTTGCTATCCTCCAGAATTCTGGTACTACACCCGTTTTTAAGAACTTGTTACACAAATTTGCTAAGGGCATACTAAGCTCTTCCTTACATTCCTTTAATACTCTGGCAAATATATCATAGGGATATGGTAACTTATTAGGCTTTAGCCTGTCTATTCGCTTACTAACATCGTTACTAGTTACTACTATGTCGCTTAATACCCATACCGGAACACTCAGCATGTAAACTTTGTGATAAACCTTTAAAGCATACACTTGACCACTATATCATTGAATGTGACACTGTCAAAGACTTCAGGCCACCTGATTTATTGTATCTTGAACTATGTAATTACTACATTGAATCGGGGGTGCTAGAGGACATTCTTGCTGTGTATCCCAAATTTGCTAGCCCACACTGATTACTCTTGAATTAGAATATGACTCCAATGTATGTGAACCACTGACCTATATATACTGCTAATGAATATGATGTATTTCTTTCTTTGTGTACGAACCTCTGTCCTGCATGGCAGTGAACAGTGGCATTACCCACAAGATTCTGACCTATATATAGTGTCAATGAATATGATGCATTCTTTGTGTACGAACCTCTGTCCTGTATGGCAGTGAAGAGTGACATTACTCACATGAATCTGACCTACATGTGTATGTATATATATATATATATGTATGTATGACCTATATGTATATATATATATATATATATATATATATATATATATATATATATATATATATATATATATATATATATATATATATATATATATATATATATATACTCTCAATGAATATGATACATCTCTTAGTGTACGAACGTCTGTCCTGCATGGCAGTGAACAGTGACATTACCCACATGAATTTGACCACTATACATATATAGCTGTTAATGAATATGATGTATTTCTTTGTGTATGAACCTCTGTCCTGCGTGGCAGTGAGAAGTGATACCACCCTCAGTGTCAAGACCTGACTGAATTACTCAGAATAGGCAAACTGTACTACAAGCTTTGCCAATAAATTTGTTAAACTAACTAGAATGTCGCTTAATCTATTTCTTCACTATCTCTGTATATAGTCGTTGCGTCGGGTATCATGTTTAAACTTTTCTGTGGTAAAAACTCGTGAAAAACGTGTAATCAGATTATTGCTCATTTTTCCGTTATCAGTTAGTTCGCCGGTATCTGACTGTATTGGTCCAATCTTTTCTCTTGTTTTAGTTTGATACATTTGAAAGAATCCCTTGAGGTTTGACTTTGCCTCCTTTGCTACCTTCAGTTCATTATTCTTCTTTGCTTTTCTTATCTCGGTCTTAACCCTACTCGTTCTAGCATGCCCAAAATCAACCAGATTTGTAAACATGAGGAAAGAGCTCGGACTGCCCTCCCCATCTGAGAGGATAGCTCTACTTAATACCATGTTTTGTGTCAAATTTTCAAGAACAATGGTTGGCAAACGTCAGCTCAAATTGAGTTGATGTTCTAGCTAAGCAATCCTGACTATCTGGCTAACCTTCCACAAAAGACTCGCTTTGGGGAGTGACTTCATAAAAGTGTTGCGGATCTCTTGAAACTGAAGTCCCAATCACCCCAGACGAACCCATTACTGCCATTCCTCCTTGACTGGATATATCAATTCCTATTAATTACACTCCTGTTGGTAGTAAGCAAAAGTTAAACACCGATGTGAGGAGATGTGTCACATTAGAAACTATTAACAGACACATAGAGAGTTTTAAATTACATGAATGTTATGCTTTTACTGATGGTTCTGTGCAGACAAACACAGGTAGAACAGGCTGTGCAATCGTATATATATATATATATATATATATATATATATATATATATATATATATATATATATATATATATATATATATATATATATATATATATATATATAACAAAGAAGTATTTCTGTGTGAGTGTGTTTGTGTGTGTGTGTGTGTCCGCACAAGAATCTTGGAAACTACTTTACCGATCTGTAGTGATGATGGATGTTGTTTTTGTAGTGATGATGGGTGGTGTTATATGTAGTGATGATGGATGGTGTTATATGTAGTGATGATGGATGGTGTTATATGTAGTGGTGGTGATGACGGTGGTAGTGACAGTGGTAGTTGTTGTGATGGTGATAGCGGCATGGTTGTGGTGATAGTGGTGGTGGTAGAGACTGGTTGATAGTAGTGGTAATGATGGTGGTAGTAATGATGATGGTGGTAGTAGTGGTGGTAGTGTTGATGGTGGTAGTAGTGATGGTGGTGCTATATGTAGTGATGATGGATGGTGTTATATGTAGTGATGATGGATGGTGTTATATGTAGTGATGATGGATGTTGTTTTTGTAGTGATGATGGGTGGTGTTATATGTAGTGATGATGGATGGTGTTATATGTAGTGATGA
Organism: Homarus americanus; assembly: GCF_018991925.1. Classification (NCBI taxonomy): domain Eukaryota; kingdom Metazoa; phylum Arthropoda; class Malacostraca; order Decapoda; family Nephropidae; genus Homarus; species Homarus americanus. Next base: position 10,257,322 of record NW_024748502.1, on the reverse strand, counting down.
TGGATGGTGTTATATGTAGTGGTGGTGATGACGGTGGTAGTGACAGTGGTAGTTGTTGTGATGGTGATAGCGGCATGGTTGTGGTGATAGTGGTGGTGGTAGAGACTGGTTGATAGTAGTGGTAATGATGGTGGTAGTAATGGTGATGGTGGTAGTAGTGGTGGTAGTGATGATGGTGGTAGTAGTGATGGTGGTGCTATATGTAGTGATGATGGATGGTGTTATATGTAGTGATGATGGATGGTGTTATATGTAGTGATGATGGATGGTGTTATATGTAGTGATGATGGATGATGTTATATGTAGTGATGATGGGTGGTGTTATATGTAGTGATGATTAGACAATAAAATAATAACAGTTTAATGCTAAAAAAATATACTTTGCTGTCCCGTTGTAGTGAAAAACATGGTGGAACTTACATACACCGTTAATGAACTATTGATGGAAGAAGAAGTTTTGGGGACTGAACAGTGAGACACTGTGGAGCCTCCCGGAAGGTGGCATCCTACCGTGGCCTAGCGAATGAGCCGCCCGGAGGACGGCGATTCTGCTAATATATATATATAAAACAAAGAAGCATGTATGTGTTTTTGTGTGTTTAGTGTGTGTGTCCGCACGAGAATCTCGGAAACTACTTTATCGATCTGTAGTGATGATGGATGGTATTATATGTAGTGATGATGGATGGTGTTATATGTAGTGATGATGGATGATGTTATATGTAGTGATGAGGGATGTTGTTATATGTAGTGATGATGGATGATGATATATGTAGTTATGATGAATGTTGTTATATGTAGTGATGATCTATATATCTATATAAAACAAAGAAGTCTGTCTGTTTGTCTGTGTGTCCGCACGAGAATCTCGGAAACTACTTTACCGATCTGTAGTGATGATGGCTGGTGTTATATGTAGTGATGATGGATGGTGTTATATGTAATGATGATGGATGATGTTATATGTAGTGATGGTGGATGTTGTTGTATGTAGTGATGATGGGTAGTGTTACATGTAGTGATGATGGATGGTGTTATATGTAGTGATGATGGATGGTGTTATACTAGGCTCACTCTTGTTCATAATCTACATAAACGATCTAGATACTGGGATCAGCAGTGACATAAGCAAGTTTGCGGATGACGTCAAAATAGGGCGGCAGATTATTTCAGGGCAGGATGCAAATGCCATACAGGAGGATTTAAATAAACTGCAAGAATGGTCAAAAAATGGCAAATGAAATTCAACACCAGCAAGTGCAGCGTACTTAATATAGGAAGAACAAATACTGTCAATGTATACAGCCTTAACAACATCAACCTTGAGAAGTCGACTTGTGAAAGAGACTTAGGGGTACTTGTAAGCCCGGACCTACGGCCAAGAAAACAGTGCGTTAATGTGCGAAATAAAGCAAACAGAGTATTAGGTTTTATATTTAAAAGTGTAAGTAATAAGAGTGCAGAGGTCTTATTGCAACTATATCTTGCGCTAGTCAGGCCGCACCTCGATTATGCGGTTCAGTTCTGGTGCTCTTATTATAGACTGGATATTAATTCACTGGAGTCGGTGCAGCGAAGAATGACGAAAATGATTCCGGGACTTAGAAACCTTCCATATCAAGATAGGTTAAAGAAACTAAACTTGCATTCCCTAGAAAGACGATGAGTGCGGGGAGATATGATAGAAGAATTTAAGTGGGTAAAAGGAATCAATAAAGGGGATATAGATAATGTTCTTATAATATCCGAGCAGGATAGGACTCGTAGCAACGTATTTAAGTTGGATAAGTTTAGGTTTCGGAGGGAGATAGGAAGGAACTGGTTCACAAATTGGGTGGTGGACGAGTGGAACAAGCTTAGCAACTTTGTAGTAAGTGCTGGATCGCTGGAAAGTTTTAAAAGGAGGCTAGATAGATTCATGGTTGATAGAGAGTGGTAGTAACTCTTGACAGGAGCTGCCATGCACAAGCCAACCGGCCTATTGCAGACTACTTATTTTCTTATGTTCTTAAGTTTTTATATGCAGTAATGATGGATGATGTTATATGTAGTGATGATGGGTGGTGTTATATGTAGTAATGATCTATATATCTATATAAAACAAAGAAGTCTTTCTGTTTGTCTGTGTGTCCGCACGAGAATCTCGGAAACTACTTTACCGATCTGTAGTGAGGATGGATGGTGTTATATGTAGTGATGATGGGTGGTGTTATATGTTGTGATGGTGGATGATGTTATATATAGAATATGAAAAGTATCCCTCTGTTGTCATTGGCAACATGGATAAGAAATGTGAATACTGAGGTGGAAAGAAGTAAAAAGGAGAATCTGCTGGATTGTGCTGCTCTCATGGGAAAGTACGACTACCAAATCTGAAAAAACCACCACAACATATGAAGACTCTCATGCTGGGAACAACACCAGAGTCAAAACACTTCTTGGAAAATAAACGGAAGTACAATTCATGCTTCCAGATGACATCCTTTGGAGCTAGCAGAGTAGTTCGAGAGCATGGATACATGCCCACATTCAAAGGCCAGGGTCAAGTGTATCACAAAGCAGGATCCCTCTTACCACTGGAAGATGAGCAGGCAAAGTTCCTCCAAATCTACTTCATGGGAGATCATGAAAAGCAGACTACTATCAGGTGTGGCAACATTCAAGGTGTCAGACATGACATTGTCCTATCTATCCAAGAAATGCTGCATGAGCGCAACACGTATGTACAGTCAATTAAAAATGCCTTGGAAAACATGCCTTCTGACGAGTACAAAGTCAGGATCAAAGCAGACACCTTAATGCACTACTGTGAGACAATGTGGAGCCTCCCGGAGGGTGGCATCCTACCGTGGCCTAGCGAAAGAGCCGCCCGGAGGGTGGCGATTCCGCTAGTTATAATAAATAAGGAAAAAGAGATGATAGTGTCAAACAAGCAAAGGCTGAACAACTAGGCCAGCACAACACAAACTGAACTAACTGGAATCTACTTAGCTACAGATTACCTTAAAGAAATTGGAGGTGGGGTGATATTTTGTGATATTAAAAGAAATGTGATAACTGCCAATGAGAATAACTCTCGTATCGAATTTGTGTGGATTCCGTTCCATGTTGGAATTAGGTATCATGACCGTACTGATAGACTCGCCAATGAGGCATGTAAGAAAGAAAATGTTGACCGTGACCTTGGCCTGTCCAATGCTGTACTTAAAAACATTCAAGTCAGAATCATGAACTCTGATATAGAAGAACCGAGAAATGCAGAGAGACCTGGCAGCTGTAGCATTAGTATATATGACAAATTTTGTGACGAGAGGTACCGGTATGGCCAGCATAAGGACAGACCAGACAATGTGATGTGTGATGTATTCGTGGCCAGAAATAGGCTAGGATTCAGACACATCTGCCAAGTTATTAACGATGTACCCATAACGGAACACTCAGCATGTAAACTTTGTGATAAACCTTTAAAGCATACACTTTAACAACTTACCCCCACCCACCCGAGCAAAAACTACGCTCCTTTCCTTTAAATCATCTCTTAAAAAATATCTATTGTCTAAGTATTAATATTTCTTGTAACACCTACTATATTTACAGGACCTGCTTTTATTGAACCATCAAAACCGTTTTATCGGAAATTATCATGTAAATGGATAAGTAATTACCATTGCAATAAACATAATTGCCAACTAGACATAATCCTGACAGCTCTGTCCTCTTGCTCAACCTTATTACTGTACAACCCATTTTGTACTGCTCCCCCATTATACTTATGTTTTTCAATTCCACTGTAATTTATGTATAACAAAAAAATAATAATAAATAAATAAAATTAATAAATATTGAAGTGATAACCGTGGTAATATCATGGGATGTTCTTATTGCCACCATGCTATTGTACTAATCCAGATGTTCCTAAATGTTACATAATATTTCCTTGAGATAAATGTATAGTATATATCAGGTGCCTAAAAGAGAGCTCAGGTTCTCAAATGGCTCAGCCATGTTAATATTGTTATTATTATCCACTCTGTATCTGTGTTTTTCTGGCTAAATAAACTGTTTCAATTCAATTCAATTCAATTATTAAATGTGATACTGTCAAAGACTTCAGGCCACCCGGCTTATTGTATCATGAACTTTGTAATTACTACATTGAATCGGGGGTGCTTGCGGACATTCTTACTGTTTATCCCAAATTTGCTAGCCCACACTGATTAATCTTCAATTAGAATATGACGTCCAATGTATATGAACCACTGTCCTGCATGACGGTGAACATACATCACCCACATGAATCTGACCTATATATACTGCTAATGAATATAAAGTATTTCTTTGTGTACGAACCTCTGTCCTGCATGGCAGTGAGAAGTGATACCACCCTCAGTGTCAAGACCTGACTGAATTATTCAGAATAGGCAAACTGTACTCCAAGCTATGACAATAAATTTGTTAAATTAAAAAAAAAAAAACCTTCTGGCCAATACCTTACAATAATCTCAGAGGTAAACTTCACCACGATTTATTCTCCTACCTATAACCTTCCTTTGTCCAATAATATTCTTTAAATAATTATTTATCCATTTGGGGTCATTGTGGTGTGATCTGAGTTTTCTGTATGGTATGTTCTAGAACATAAGAACATAAGAAAATAAGGAGTCTGCAATAGGCCGGTTGGCCTGTGCATGGCAGCTCTGTGCATAAGGTAACTCATTATTTAAATTGTTGTGGGACTCATCAACCTCAGATCTCGTGATCAGGTCATCCTCAACCGTCATATTTGTATGGTTATCGTTGTCAGGTCTCCAGGAAAAGTGAGCTCGCTCTCTGTGGGTACATTGTGTGGGGTCACCTCACGTGAGGTCATGTAATTCACCCCCACACGTGATACCCCTTCTCTCAACTGCCTTTTCAACATATCAAAGTTTGCCCTTCTGAAATCTGGGACCTTAATGGAATTTTCACTGCGACTGCCATTAAATTCTAATTTGAAACGTACTTCTTTGTGATCGCTGTTTGAAAGTTCGTTCCTTTCTTCGACATTACTAATGAGGTTTTCTCTGTTTGACAGAACTAAATTGAGAACATTATTATCTTGGGTGGGTTTGGTATTATGTTGACTTAGGAAACAGTCCTGAACTGTTTCAAGAAAATCCTCTGATTCTGAGTTACCCATAACGTCGATTCCATCTATTTGGCTAAAGTTAAAGTTGCCTACTATACTGTACAGACGTTGCTATGACTGGATGCCCTGCACATTTCATCCCAGATAAGTCGCTCATTATCTCTATCAAGATTAGGAGGTCTATATATTACTCCTGTGATTAATGTTTCCTTACTATCGATTAATTATATCCTAATTGTTTCTGTATTCAATTCAGTTTTTATTTCCTTATTTATATCACACTTCAGATTATCTGCCTCCTTTATTAATCTGCCTATCGATATGGAATAATTTGTAACCTGCAATTTGGTATTCAACAGGTAACTCACGCGAGTCTAAGTTCATCCATGTTTCAGTGAATGCTATTATATCGATTTTTACGGTACATACCAAAGCCCTTATTTCATCCATTTCATTTCTCATACTTCTATTGTTTGCGTAGTAGATATTTAAGTTAGTCGCGATCTGAGTCCTCTCTTTGTCGCGTTTAGGTTTTAACTCCCTGCCTAGTTTAGTTGTGTCATCATTCCTAGCACTATTTCTCTGTAGCTTTCACTTCGTTTACCCTCTCCCACTGCAGTCTCCCCCAACCCCAGGCTCACATGTTTCCTAACAGTTTAAAGACTTCGCCATCTTTTGATGTGACTTCTCGATAGAGCCAGCCAGGGTTGCCACCCCATCCCTAGACAGATGTACCCCATCCCTAGCTCAAAGGTACCTTCTGCCGTAAAAGCTGTCCCAGTTGTCAACGAATGGGACTGATATTGACTTGGAAGATCTGTCAAGACGGCCGTTGACACCAACTGCTACGTCTATTGAGGGACCAGTGTAGGACATTATGTTGGACAATTTTCATCCTGCTAACGATTGCCATTTCGGAAACTGTAGCTTGGGGCGTCGCTTGAAGTGTTTGCTCGGCTTCTGCCATTTCTAGAGGGCCGGAACTTCTTAGCAGAACCTTCTAACATCTGTATATTATTTGTAATTCGAAACCCATTCCCCAAATATGTAACTGTATATTTACAGCCTTCTGGCTGCCAAGCTCTTTCAATAAACCGTTAATTTATTATTATTATTATTATTAATGGTGAGCCCTCGAACTTCTCGTCACCCGTGTACAGGAAGATGTTCAGGTCCTTGGCCTGCGTGTCGCAGATATCTACTGACTCTGCAGCTCGAGGGTCTTGTTCCAGTGTGGAATAAGTCGCCTTCACCTTGTCGCAACCATTGACAGTAGTTGCAGTCCGATGGTCACTGTTGCTGCGTCGCTGGGAGTACATATCTTGGGGTCACGGAGATTTACGGTGTTGCAAGAGGAGCTGTGGTCCCAGGGGGACTGACTGGCCACGTCGGGGCTACGGTTATGCTGACTTTGGCCTAAGTTCAGGGAGGTCATGTCCATTTCTGCCGTGGGTTGAGGTCGCCGTGAAGTCGTTGAATGGAGTACTGTTTTCAGGATTTCTTTTGAAGAGATGTCGTTTATTTCAACAGGTGCAATTTTGTTCCTGGTTAGTGTCTCGTTGAGGTGTTAAGAGAATGAACCCGGATGAACCATGTTCATGTGATGGGCATGCAGGTAAGATAAGTATATAGCGGTGGCTTTGGACTCGTCCAGCTGTGGAGAGGAGACGCTCCTGATGCTCTCCGCTACTGCGTCCCTCATGGCGCCTCATGTGTAGTTGCAAATACAGTATATGATACACTATAGAATGTAGGCCATTATGGACGTCATCTTGAATTCCTGAGTTAGCACAAGGGTGATGTTCGGGTGATTTAGTTATGTTTTTTCATCACACATTTATGAGTCTTTCCTGAAAAATTTATTTTGTTGCCAGTTTGTTCCAGGTTTGACCCTAGTGCTCTTGGACTATATACAGTAGATTGTTTCAGAATAAGAAGAACTATGTCATTGTGAATAGGATGGGTTTGACCTTCAGCTAAATTTCAAATATTATCTCTCAGCTCGCCTGCAAGATGACCTGATATTAGACTTATATGAATGAATCAATCATGACGGCGCAGAGCAAATATGCGAAGACCAGTGCTGTTACCACCGCACACCCTCACTCACACCACACCCCGTGATAAAGCCTGCCACTAACCACATTCATTCTACGAGTAGGCCTACTATTTCTTGCACTATGCTTGTCGGTGTCCTACCATTAAAAGAAAACTGGTATATCTATACCATGTAAATATTTATTGCTACCATACATATACTGGTAGTTAGGTTTGGAGTAAATTAAGGAGTCATCCACTATCTATTATTCCCGATGTTTCATATTTGATTGTCCGTGCAAATTATCAGGCTTTGTTTAAAAAAATATATATGCACATATTTCATAGAGCCACCAATGCAGTTTTGACAAATAAGTGATTATACATTCTTCATGGTGGCTAACTCATTCAGTATTACATTATTATCACCGATCATTACAAAACTGTTATGAGACTTATGAGATAGAATTAACATTTGGACTTTCTCATAGTATTCGGTCATTATACATGGGTTCTGTAAAGGACGCCTGACTTTACACTCAATCCAAAGTACGTAATTATTGTAGTCTAATGTTAATTGCACTAACTGTCTGTTCCAATTTTGGTCTCGGTCCATGTCCAAAGAGTGAGCCACCACGACACCACCTACAAGATATACATGATTAATTATATAATTCTATGGCATAGTATATCAGATAATATAGTGATAGTGGTAAATCCGATAAGCCATCATTGTAAACAGTATGTGACTTTGGCTTAAATACAGATAATTATTTCTTCTTCCATTGCGGGGGTGGGTCTCTATCCACGGTATGGGTGATATCACAAGGATTGAGAAAAGGTTTCTGCTGCAAAATACAGGGATATTTTGCAAGAATTTTTCCTCTTCTTAATTCAGAAATGGAACTATCCATTCCCTATCCCATTCATGCAGCGAGGCTAAGGTCGACAGCACTCGCGGCTGCTGGAGTTGCTAAGCAAGGGGTGAGATATAAACCACATAAAAAATATGTGGGGGGATATGGTGAACTGTTGGGAGGCAGAAAAGAACGAACACCATCAGAACTATGCCCCACACTTGAAAAATGGCTAAGTCCGTGAATAATCACTTATTTGTCATGGTGACTTTATGACATTAGTGTAGATATACATATTTTAAAAACTAACCCTAATAATTTGCATGTAGACAATCACATATGAAACAGGAATAATAGATTTCGGACGAGTCCTTAATTTACTCTACAACCTAACTACTAATATAATTATGTGTAGCAATAAATATTTACACGGTATAGATCTACCAGTTTCTTTTAACGGTAGGACACTGACAAGATAGTGTAAGATATAGTACTCGTAGAATGAATGTGGGTAGTGGTGGGATTTATCATGGCGTATGGTGGTAGCAGGACTGGTTATTTGCTCAGTCACCATGAGTGATTCATACAAACACCAAACTTGGTATTGGTCAATTAGAGTGTAAATAAGTCTAACATCAGGTCACCTTGGGGGCGAGCTTAGAAATAACATTTAAAACTTCAGTACATTATGACATCCTATCCACAATGACAAAGCACCTCCTATTGTGAAACAGTTCATAGTCTGGCCAGCTACATTGCTGTTATGTCATGCATTTTACCGTTTTGACAATTATCATTACCTGCATATTAATTCCAGCAAAATGATAGTACATTCTAGCATACAGAAATTCTTATATTCTGTAAATAGCATCTATCCTTATGTAATGGCACATTTTGGTTTGGGAAAACAGTTAGCGAAGAGAGTATGAAGGTTGTCCAGATATAAAAAAAGGCTGAAATCAATAATGTTTTATTGGTTTATCCCAATATTACTTAATACCACAGTTAAAATATCATTATTCACAAATGAGGAAACAATTACAAAACATGACAGTATGTTGGTGCACTCTTACATCACAACATATCGGTACACTGCTACTGACTTGAAGACAATGACATTCTCTTTTATAACCTGTATTAAAAATATAACCATGCAAGAATTGCTTGCATTCAGAGATAGAGGTGGATTGTTTATTTATCATCCATAGTCTAGCTACTATTAGGAGGTTTCTTTGGATAATTGCGGAAGTCTCCTCTTAACTCGAGAGCACTTTGGAATCATGCTTCAATACTCTTTGGGTTAACACACCATGGAAAGAGAGGATTGGCAACACTAACTGTTCCAGGTAAAAGTGTGGGTAACTGTTCATATGACGACAACAGCAACAAAATAATAATAAAACAATTCCTAGCCTTTTTTTATTTTGGAAGTGGCTACATACCAAGGGAATTCCCGTCTGAGCAGACTGGAAGCTATGTAGTTGGGGATGTTAAATTAGGTTAGAAAAGTCATGTAACCTGGTACAGTATATGAGTTGTTAGGTTTGGTTATGTAGGCTCTTTTTTCTAGTTAGGTTAGGTTAGCTTAGCTTTGTAATTATTAAACACGAGAATAGCAAACACGGGCTGACACCAACTATACTCATGTAACCTAAGGAATCACACCCACTCTCACATAAGTCCAATGTAATTGGTACGTTCTAGATGTTGGCTCAACATCCCTTTTCTGTTGAAAGTGAGCCATCACCAACCAACCAATCCACCGTCAGCCACGATGGCATATGGCTTACTAGTAATACATTTTGCAGAATCATTGCCAGCCAAAATCTGTCTATACCCCGGAGTAGCACTTAGTAGAACTCCTTATGATACAGAGTTGTTTTCCACATCACAGAACCTTCAAGAGTTAGAATATTTTGATCCAAGTTTCTCCACTCTTTGGTGGACAATAGTTTTAATACAACACTTATGTAATTAGTTTTCGAGAAAAAAATTTTCATCAGTGACAAAAGGTTAAACAACTGGTAACTACGAACACATATGACATTCAGAGGCTTTATTGCCATACCTCGCCTCACTGCAAGTTGGAAGTACAGCATACAAATTCGCCGGCATCGCTTAGGCACCAGTCGATGCACGCTTCCTTGTCTTCATCTTCATCAGTAAACACTTGCACCACTGATTTTGAAGTGACATCAACAGTCGCCTCGCTATCCGCTGAGCTTGACAGTTCTATGTCTGCTCTGTAGAAGCAAAACAGTAGACAACAATACTGATAAAAAAGTAAATACAGAGATGCATAACTACAGCACTAATATCAAGTAATAAGTAAACCATCAATGGTCTATTTTTTTGGAAATAACAACCAGCTGTGGAGACCTTACGAGTACATGGAGAATATGGCCATATCTCGATTAACACTTAAAGCGTGCAGCTCAATAGTTAGGTATTTTATTCTGGCTAACATCAGACGATTTTATTCAGCTGAGAGAAACCTCTGCCCGCATATCAGAGGGGGAAAATTCTTGAGAAACGTGGAACAATGTTATTAAAATCTTTGTCAGGTGTTGATGGTGAGCATAGATCAGGGGACTGACCCCACGTCCGTCACGTGTTATGATTACTGTATCCGTAAGATCCATGCCTGTTGTGCTACAAGTATCATTTATGAACCCTGTATCAGTCCTGCAAGAAGAATCATTTATGAACCCTGTATCAGTCCTGCAAGAAGTGTCATTTATGAACCCTGTATTAGTCCTGCTAGAAGTATCATTTATGAAACCTGCATCAGTCCTGTTAGAAGTGTCATTTTGAACCCTGTATCAGTGTTGATAAAAGTGTCATTTATGAACCCTGTATCAGTCCTGCTAGAAGTGTCATTTTGAACCCCGTATCAGTCCTGCTAGAAGTGTCATTTATGAACTTTGACTCAGTCCTGCTAGAAGTGTCATTTATGAACCCTGTATCAGCCCTGCTAGAAGTGTCATTTTGAACCCTGTATCAGTCCTGTAAGAAGTGTCATTTATGAAACTCGACTTCAGGCCTGCTAGAAGTGTCATTTATGAGCCATGAATCATTCCTGATAAAAGTGTCGTTTATGAACCCTGTATCAGTGTCATAAGCATGACGAAAACTAGCGGTAAGCAATTACTAATGACGTAATTTAGGGAACCCTCGTGATTGTTTGATATCTTTGCTGCTAGTCAAGGTAGGCGGAGGGTGAGGGGAGGTTGTGGTGTGAACTTCACTGGAAGTGATAGAGTATCGTGTATTTTAAGATTATTCAAACCCTCCCCGGCAGAGCATTTGTTAAAACTTGGATTGTACCAGACCGAGAAGCCTGTTGGTGGAAGTCTCGTGTGCGGGACTGGCAGGGAGTAAAGGTATAGTGCACGTGGAGGTCTCTAGTTGTGTGTGAGGCCGGTCAAGGAGGTGGCGGAGTACTCACTCTCCAGTGAAGGACCAACGTTGGCATTAGCTGCAAGGTTCACCCTGTTAAATCATTGATTTAATGTATTAGGTATTGTCTGTGGCTGTACGAGGTTGTATGGCTAGGGATGGCTAAGTTAGGATTTATCCTTTATAGAAATATTTTAATTATACAGTACCTGTATGTCCTGCAATGAGTTGTCTGTATTGGTGGTTCGAGTATGTTCCCAGTTTATGTTACATTTGGTCCGTGTTGCTGGTATAATGTGTTACTAGTATAAGTTAGCTTAGGTTGTATTACCTCTTGTATTGTCTGGATATATTATGTTATATATTTGTCCTGCCAGGTGGCTAATTATGTTTCTTTGTATTGTCTAGTTATGTATGCCATGTTAGTTGGGTGCCCTTGTTTCTTATGTAAGATGTCATAATCTACAGTATATGAGTTGATGATGTATACCTATAAAGAAGTGAATTAAAATTTTTCGATATCATATTTGGCATTTATACAGTGCTTATTATGATCCTGAAATTGAATGGAAAGTTGAAGTTTAATTTGGAAGAATCTGCGACTTGTAACATTAGTCAGAGAGAGAATATCACAGCTCAACATGACAATCAGTCATGTTAGAAGAGTCTTGTATGAACCTCTACTCAGTCCTGCTAGAAGTGTCATTTATGAACCCTGTATCAGTCCTGCTAGAAGTGTCATTTATGAACCCTGTATCAGTCCTGCTAGAAGTGTCATTTATGAACCCTCTATCAGCCCTGCTAAAAGTGTCATTTATGAACCCTGCATCAGTCCTGCTGGAAGTGTCATTTATGAACCCTGTCTCAGTACTGCTAGAAGTATTATAAACCCTGACTCAGTCTTGATAGAAGTGTCATTCATGAACCCTGTCTCAGTCCTGCTAGAAGTGTCAATTATGAGCCCTGTATTCAGTCTTGGTAAAAGTGTCATTTATGAACCCTGTATCAGTCCTGCTTGAAGTGTCATTTATGAACCTTGACTCAGTCCTGCTAGAAGTGTCAATTATGAGCCCTGTATCAGCCCTGCTAGAAGTGTCATTTTGAGCCCTGTATCAGTCCTGCTAGAAGTTTCATTTATGAACCTTGACTCAGTCCTGCTAGAAGTGTCAATTATGAACCCTGTATCCGCCCTGCTAGAAGTGTCATTTTGAACCGTGTATCATTCCTGCTAGAAGTGTCATTTTGAGCCCTGTATCAGTCCTGCTAGAAGTGTCATTTATGAACCCTGTATCTGTCCTGCTAGAAGTGTCATTTTGAACCCCTTATCAGTCCTGTAAGTAGTGTCATTTATGAACACTGTATCAGTCCTGCTTGAAGTGTCATTTATGAACCCTGTATCAGTCCTGCTAGAAGTGTCGTACATAAACCCAGACTCAGTCCTGCTAGAAGTGTCGTACATAAACCCTGTATCAGTCCTGCTAGAAGTGTTGTACATAAACCCTGACTCAGTCCTGCTGGAAGTGTCGTACATAAACCCTGTATCAGTCCTGCTAGAAGTGTTGTACATAAACCCTGACTCAGTCCTGCTGGAAGTGTCGTACATAAACCCTGTATCAGTCCTCCTAGAAATGTTATACATAAACCCTGACTCAGTCCTACTACAGGTGTCATTTAAAAAAAAAGACTAAAAAAACGGAAACAAACAGTAAAAATCTGGGAGTGTTCCTCCGATACTGTGTGAAAATTAATCAAGGGTATGCGTCGGTTCATGTTGAATTAACTTACAGTATATAATATAATTTCCAGCTTACTTACTTTTTCTTTGTGTCGATAACAGCAGGGAGTGACAGCGTGGGGTTGGGGTTGGTGGCGTTGCTAGTTTCATTAGTCCCACGCTCTAACTCACTATATGTTACGTTAAGTGACGTGTTGTTACTCAGGGCAAAATCAGGTTGCAAAGGCGCTGAGGGTTGATCGAAGTCAAAGTCAGGTAGTTTCAATTCTTCGTCGACGTTATGGTGACGCGGCAGGTCTAGTGAGTGTTCCTGGCACCGTGCACCATACAGCAGCGCCATTAGCCCCGCTATCAACCCTGTGCAATTAGTCTAAGATGTAATCCTTTTATTAAAGTGTACCTCTTTTATGGCATATATTGCCTTCTCTATACATACTTAAATGTGAATTTATGATGAAAGTACGTTCTTATGCCGAGAAAATGCCATAATACAAATAATGTAGTGGATATTCAGCCGTCACCGGTTAAACAGCAAGGTAATCTAAGCAACCGGGGCTCATAAACAGCTGGGTTATTCAGCCGTGAACACACAAACATATTAGTAATATATATATATATATATATATATATATATATATATATATATATATATATATATATATATATATATATATATATATATATATATATATATATATATATATATATATATGTATGCAAGGTAGGTGCCATGATCCAGGTAATATGCTTCCATTACACAACGTACTTCATTTTTCCAACGCCATTACAAGCATAACTCCAGCTGTGCTTGAACGTGTTCTTCAGCAGTGGAGGACACGCATTGAAGAGTGTTTTCAACAGAATGGTAGTCATGTAGAGCATATTATATAAATAAAAATGGATTTTCATATAAAATTTATTTTTCCTATGTATGGAAATTTATGGGACACCCTGTATATATATATATATATATATATATATATATATATATATATATATATATATATATATATATATAATATATATAATATATAATATATATATTAGTGTGTAATTCACATCTTCAGGGGTGAGTACAGACTAAAGAGAAGTACAAAACAAGGTGTATATATACAGAGGAGGGTGAGACCAGGTCCACAATGGTCAGGTATTAGGTAATGACCCTACTAATCTTTAAATAGCACGGCAACGGTCGGTAGTCAGGTCAGAGGGTAAGGTGACCCAACCTTCTCACCTGGTTACAAATCTTCTTAATTACAAAATTGTCCAGTTTGTACATGCCATTACTCAAATTCATGTTGAATGCTTCGGTATGTTTAATGAGACTAGATTCTATGCTGTTCCTACTATCAATTGAATTACAAGGTAATATTGAGGAGGCATTATCACAGTCAATGCAATGCTTGTTATCCCTCAAATGAACAAACAGAGCATTGGATTCCTGCCCTGTCCTAACACTATATTTATGTTGTTTAAGTCGAGTTACAAGATCTTTACCTGTCTGGCCTAAGTAAAAGATATTACATTCCTTGCAAGGAACTTTATAAATGCGACCAATTGTGTTGTTGGGGGAGTTCTTGATTAACATTTGTTTAACAATGCATGAGTTTTTAAATGCCACATTGACGTTCCAGGTTTATAGTTGTAAAGCAATGTGTGAGAAATTTTTGTGAAATGGTAATATTAAGATATTCTTATGGTCATGGGTAGGCTTGGGATCAGTTCTATAAAAAGATTTCTTAGTAATGTTTAGGCATTTGTCTATGAAAGATCTAGGGTATTTAAGGTTTGAGCCAATATTATAGATATATTTATATTCCTCATCAATGAATTCCGGACTGCAAATTCTCAAAGCACGTAAAAACATTGTTGAAAATACTGACTGTTTGACTCTATTATTGTGGGCATAATAATAATGAATGTGTGAACACACTTTAGTTGGTTTTCTATAAATACTGAACTGAAAAGTGTTACCTATTCTGTGTATCAGACAGTCTAGGAATGGCAATTTACAGTCTTGCTCTAATTCCACAGTGAATTTGATCGAGGGGACTAAGTTGTTAAGTTGTGGCAGGAAAGCTTTTAGGTCCTCATTACTTGGCCACAGACATAATACATCATCTACATATCTAAACCAGACTGCTGAAGGTGGTAAGATATTACTTAATAGTTTCTTTTCAAGGAATTCCAGATATAGGTTGCTTAATACAGGTGAGAGTGGATTACCCATTGCCATACCAAATTTTTGAGCATAATATTCTCCATTGAATTCAAATTTACAATCCTTAATACATAGTTTGATGAGTTCGATGAAGTCGTCTTTCGAGACGGGCAATGAAATATTATCCAGGGAATCTATGAGGAACTCTAGTAAATCATCAACTGGGACCTTTGTAAAGAGTGATGTTACATCAAAACTGACCAGTTTAAAATCATAATTAATGTGTAAGTTATTGAGCTTATCAACCAGATCCACATTATTCTTAATATTAGAGGTAGAAATGTTGCCAACTAGGGGATTTAGTGAAGAAACTCACCATTTAGATAATTTATAAGAGATTGACCCAACTGAGCTGATGATGGGTCTTGCTGGGTTATTAGGCTTATGGGTCTTGATTAAACCGTACATGTATGGCAGTGGAGGGGACGTTGAAGTAAGATGTTTAATGAATTACACGAAAGCGCTTGGGAACTTCGTGTTTTCTTCTTTCCTTGAGGTTTTATATATATATATATATATATATATATATATATATATATATATATATATATATATATATATATATATATATATATATATATATATATACATATACATATACATATATATATATACATATACATATACATATACATATATATACATATACATATACATACATATAGATATACATATATACATATACATATATATATACATATACATACATATACATATACATATACATATATACATATACATATATATATACATATATATATACATATATATACATATATATACATATATATACATATATATACATATATATACATATATATACATATATATACATATATATACATATATATATATATATATATATATATATATATATATATATATATATATATATATATATATATATATATATATATATATATACATATATATATATATATATATATACATATATATACATATATATATGTAACCGGTCGGAATTTACTGGACTTTATTTTCTCACTTGACTTGGGGTTTATTAAAGATTAATAGATGGTAATGGCAGTGGAAGCGCCCCTTTGAGAAAAATCCCGAACCAGCACAAGAGCACTTAAATCTACTAAACAAAATGACTTGTCCGTGACCCGTGGAAGGATAGCGTCTGTGACTGGGATGAATGAGACACTCTGTAAAATTTAGACACTTATATTCCCTCCAACACTACAAACACAATCAAATAATGGTACACCAATATGCGCACCTCTTAACTTGAACTTAAAACACTACTCTGGGGAATAAAAGTTATACATGATATTGAAATTATTAGAAACTCAGGCAACAATAAATTTAAAGTATTAAGAAATGTTGCTTGCACACATGAAACAGGCCTTAAGGGTTTTCACAGAATAATATCCACCACTGCGGAAGTGGTATAAAAATAAGAAATTATTAATTCCACCATGAATAGGCCTAAAGGGCACTCAATATAATTATGTTACACCAACAGATGCAGGCCTTAAGGGTTTTCAACAAAATAATATCAGTCACTGAGGAAATGGTATTAAAAAATAAGAAATTAAATACTCTACAATGAATAGGCCTTAAGGGCACTCAATATAATTATGTTACACCAACAGATGCACTCCTAACCTAACTTAAACACTACTCTGGGGAACAAAGGTTATATCAGAGATTGAAACTATAAAAAAATTTTAAATGCACACAGCATACATTAGTAACTGAAAAAATAGTATTAACTACACACAAAAATATTGTCACTATTATAAAGACGTTACTGAGTCCAATACCCATGAACCATGCTCCCTAACCTAACACACACACAGATTCCACCTGCACTCCGTAGTCGTTTAAGGCACAACCAACAGGCACCCGTAGTTGAAGGCCCAAATCAGCCTTTCTCCACCTTGGAAAGTGTACCTCTAACTCCACTGACTCTTGGCCCCAGTGTGCGGCCCTGTATCACTCAGCTGGCCTCACTTTACCCCCAGTACATCCATGAAACGGAAGGGAGTGAGCCAATCAGACCTTGTACAGTTGAGAGAAGCTTTAGCTTCCCGTTAGCAAGAGGGTTTCACTAAGCTGCTCGAGACATGTGGTGTTGTGAGCCGAGGTAGAGGAGAGCTGATGATCCCATCGATCGTCCCGTCGTCAGCTGGGCACCCAGACGGCTAGATTCCCTCAAGAGATCCTTTGATACCCCGCTAAACAGTGACAGGCCTACACTGATCGGTCCAATGGCGACAATCCCCACCCTCAATCATCAATGGCAGTCTCAAACGGCAGTCAATCTCTCGCGGTCATCACTCTCGCAGTCAATTTCTCGCAGTCAAGTGGGTTCTGACGGAAACCCTAAAATGAACTCACTGTTAGCTCTTGTTAACTTTACCACTGCCCTATCTAACCCTGTCTGAGATCGAATGAGACTTACTTGTTATACTGCAATAGTGCAACACAGGTGACTAGGCCACGTGACTATTTCTGTGGACGGACGCGCAGGGATGTCCTGTAGGTCCAATCGCTTTCACGTGACTGAGGACCAGCCAGCGTCGCGTCTCTCCAAGGCGCTAGCTTAGGCCTACGTGACATATTTTCCGCCTAACTAATAACTCCTTGGGACACCCGTGACATTATTCAGACTGATAAACGATCTATAATAATTTCAAATTCAATAATAGTCCCTTAACTTCATGAATCGCATCATTATTAATTCGGCAAATTACATTTAATATCACTTAGGCCTAGTTCCACAACCTCTCGCTATGTGCAGGGAGCGCTCTCTTCCCTCCGACGACCTTGAAAGCTCAGTATTGCCAATTGCGCGTGTTTGAAATTACTCTGAAATTTCTGAATATTACATATATATATATATATATATATATATATATATATATATATATATATATATATATATATATATATATATATATATATATTATATATATATATACAGTATATATATACATACATATACTGTATAGTATATACATACATATATATACATATATATATACATACATATATATACATATATATATATATACATATACATACATAAACTGTATAGTATATACATACATATATATACATATATACATATATATATATATACATATATATATATATACATATACATATATATACATATATATATACATATACATACATATATATATATACATATACATATACATATATATATATATATATATATATATATATATATATATATATATATATATATATATATATATATATATATATATATATATATATATATATATATATATATATGTAATATTCAGAAATTTCAGAGTAATTTCAAATGCCCCGCCATTAGCGATACTGAGCGTTCAAGGTCGTCTGAGGGAAGAGAGCGCTCCCTGCACATAGCGAGAGTTTGTGGAACTAGGCCTATATGATATTAAATGTAATTTGCCAAATTAATAATGATGCGAGTCATGAAGTTAAGGGACTATTATTGAATTTGAAATTATTATAGATCGTTTATCAGTCTGAATAATGTCACGGGTGTCCCAAGGAGTTATTAGTTAGGCGGAAAATATGTCACGTAGGCCTAAGCTAACGCCTTGAGAGGACGCGACGCTGGCTCTCCCTCAGTCACAGGGAGCAGTCAGGCAAACAAGACGTCCCTGCGCGTCAGTCACAGAAATAGTCACGTGGCCTTGTCACCTGTGCTGCACTATTGCAGTATAACAAGTAAGTCTCATTCGATCTCAGACAGGGTTAGATAGGGCAGTGGTAAAGTAAACTAGAGCTAACAGTGAGTTCATTTCAGGGTTTCCGTCAGAACCCACTTGACCGGAGTTGACCGGAGTTTGACTGCGAGAGAGTGACTGCCGTTTGAGACTGCCGTTGATGATTGAGGGTGGCGATTGTCGCCATTGGACTGATCAGTGTAGGCCTGTCACTGTTTAGCGGGGTATCAAGGATCTCTTGAGGGAATCTAGCCGTCTGGGTGCAGCTGACGACGGGACGATCGTGGGTCAGCAGCTCTCCTCGGCTCACAACCCCACATGTCCCGAGCAGCTTAGTGAAACCCTCTTGCTAAAGGGAAGCTAAAGCTTCTCTCAACTGTACAAGGTCTGATTGGCTCACTCCCTTCCGCTTTATGGACGCACTGGGAGTACACTGAGGCTATCTGAGTAAATTAATGGTCACACACTGAGACCATGAGTCTAGGACTCTAGGAGATACCTAGAGGAACATTTTATCTCCCTTATTACGGGTGTAGTTAATACCATTTCTCAGACTGATATTATCTTGATGTGTGTAGTTTAATAGTTCCTAAATAATTTTGATAGTATTTTTTTTGAATGTTTGTGTCATTAAGTGGAACCAGAGTGATACTGTGATTTGATTCTTTTATGCATCTAATTTTTCTCCATAATTCTGATCTCAGGTATAACCTTTGTTCCCCAGAGTAGTGTTTAAGTTAGGTTAGGAAGAGTGCATCTGTTGGGGTGATATAGTTTTGTTGAGTGCCCTTAAGGCCTATTCATTGTAGAGTATTTAATTTCTTATTTTTTATTACCATTTCCTCAGTGACTGATATTATTTTGTTGAGTGCCCTTTAGGCCTATTCATGGTGGAATTAATAATTTCTTATTTTTATACCACCTCTGCAGTGGGGGATATTATTTTGTGAAAGCCCTTAAGGCCTGTTTCATGTGTGCAAGCAACATTTCTTACTACTTCAAATTTATTGTTGCCTGAGTTTCTATAATTTCTATATCATGTATAACTTTTATTCCCCAGAGTAGTGTTTTAAGTTCAAGTTAAGAGGTGCGCATATTGGTGTACCATTATCTGATTGTGTTTGTAGTGTTGGAGGGAATATAGGTGTCTAAATTTTACAGTGTGTCTCATTCATCCCAGTCACAGACGCTATCCTTCCACGGGTTACGGACAAATCATTTTGTTTAGTAGATTTAAGTGTTCTTGTGCTGGTTCGGGATTTTTCTCAAAGGGGCGCTTCCACTGCCATTACCATCTTATAATCTTTAATAAAACCCCAAGTCCAGTAAATTCCGACCGGTTACATATATATATATATATATATATATATATATATATATATATATATATATATATATATATATATATATATATATATATATATATATATATATATATATATGACAAGAGGACTGAACTAACTCCGTCAGTTGGTGGGTCCTATATATAAGGTCGGCTCCCGCCACGCGACACGCCCGTGGGTCGTTTAACGATGCAGATGGTCGTAGAGAAACAAAGAATGCTTGTTACAATACAAAATGGGTTTGAACAAATAATAACAGTTAAAACCTTAACAGCACAGGGTAAGGTAACTTGATTATATAATAGTAAATACAACACATCATTACAGGAAAAGTATGGAACATGGAAGCATGTTATATAAAAAAAAAAATTGAAAAATACGACACGTTCGTAACAATACATATATATATATATATATATATATATATATATATATATATATATATATATATATATATATATATAGACCCTTATGATCCCAAATTACCGGAACCTACTTGCAGTTACCTATGTATGTTTGTGTTGTATGCGTGTTTTCGTGTACTGTACATTTGTTTTCTGTGGTACCTGATATTCCATATATTTTTTGTTGATATAACTTAGACCTCTCAAAGCTGTGTGATCAGGTTATGTGGCGCCGTCCCACCGCTACCAGTGACCAGCGTCTGTACCGTACAGTCGCGTTCTAAAGTAATCATCAGATATACTACCATAACCGTGAGCTCAAGGCCTTTCTATATGATGACTCACAAGAGTGCATGTGGTCTTAGAATTATCCTTAACACCTGAAGAAAGTGTTAAGGTTGGTGGATCTAGCTTGACACTGACTGCCTTAATGACCCTGGCAGTTGATAGACCTAAAGCGCAACCAACCAGGAGGGCAGGTGTCCGTGGGAGGGGGAGGGGGAGGGGAGGGGGAGGGGGGTGTCATATGGACTTCCCTTAGTTATCTATGACTTTAATTGAGATTCTGAGGAGGAATGTGAGTGAACTTTTGGCAGGTAATGTGTCAATAGGGTTGATAAGGCATCTGGCTTCCGTGAGGGAAAGCCCCCGATATGACGACATAAAAGATGAATGGACGAGCTGTTACCTGTTCATTTACACCTCTCACCACGACTGTTCTTGAAAAAAAAATCACTATTAAGGACGTAGAGCAGCTTTGGAGTCGAAAAGAATGAAATTTAGGAAACAAGCCTCAAACTAAGTTTTGTGGGTGGTGAGGTCTTTGTTTGCATCGGTCACTGACACCTGTCACTCTATGTCACAATTAGAACATAAGAACATAAGAATGGAGGAAACTGCAGCAGGCCTATTGGCCAATACTGGGCAGTCCCGTTTACACCCGACGCATATCGCTCAAATATCTGTCAAACATATATTTGAAGTTATCCAGCGTGTTCGACTTAATGGTGATGTTTGGTAACTTGCTCCACTAATCCACTACTCTATTTTCAAACCAATTTTTAATGACCTCGCCCCTAAATCTAAATTTGTCTAATTTAAAACTATTGCTACTAGTTCGTTCCAAGTTGGATAATGTAAGTACCTTTGTTACATCACTTTGTTTAACCCTGACTTCCATTTATACACCTCAATCATATCACCCTTCACTCTGCTTTAATCTGTCTAAACTCAAGGTTCATAATGCCCAGGATTAGTCTTGTCATCCTCCTCTGTATACTTTCTAGGGATTCGATATCCTTTCTGTAGTACGGTGACTAAAACAAAATGCATAATCCAAGTGAGGTCTCACAAGCGCAAGATATATTTTTAGGATAACCTCGCTAGTCATGTAACTAACACTCTTTCGTCTGATCCCAAGTAATATGTTAGCCATGTTTCGAGGAAATATGCATTGTTGTTTTGGTTTTGGTTTCCTACTTATCATTACCCCTAAATATTTCTCCTGGTCGGATTTCTCTATGTCAATTGTTCACCTGATATCTGGTTTATCTGTTTACATTTGTCCACGTTAAATTTCATCTGCCATTTTTAAGACCATGAGAAAAATTTGTTTCGATCTTCCCGTAGTTTTGCTGAGTCCTCGTCAGATTTAATCACACGCCCTATTTTAGTCGTCAGCAAATTTACTTATGTTGCTGCCTACGCCTATATCTATATCGTTTATGTGTATAATAAATAGTAATGGTCCATGTACTGAGCCTTGGGGTACTCCACTAGTGACGGTATCACAATCGGATTTAGTGCCATTTATGCCGACTCTGTTTCCTGTCCTGTAACCACGCCTTAATCCAGTTTAGAACACTTCATCCAATTTCATGTGCCTCCACTTTACGTATTAGTCTTTCATGGGGGACCCTGTCGAAGGCTTTATTAAAGTCGAGATAAAACGCATTATGATCGTGTAGGTCATCCACGGATTCGAAAATAGTTGAAAAGAATGATAATAGAATTATCAGACATGAACGCCCACTTTTGAAGCCATGTTGGGATTCGTTAATTCATTTGTGTTTCTCGGTGGTGATTTAGAATTGAGATTGAAATTATTGCTTCCAGTAATTTGCCTACAATTAATGTTAAACTAATTGGATGGTAGTTAGAGGATAGTGATCTATCTCCCTTCTTGAAAATCGATATCACATTCACTATCCTCCAGGATTCTGGTACTACACCAGTTTTTAACGACATGTTAAACAAGTTTACGAAGGGCATACCAAGTTCCTCTTTACATTCCTTTAATACTCTGGCAAATATCTCATCGGGACCTGGCGACTTATTAGGTTTTAGTTTATCTATTTGTTTATTAACATCATTACTAGGCATTACTATCTACCGTAATCTATTTTTTTCACTATCTCTGCAGATACTCGGTGCCCCAGGTATCTTGTTTAAATTTTGGGTTGTGAAAACTGATGAAAAATATCTGTTCAGATTATTGCTCATTTCTCTGTCGTTATCAGTTATTTCGCCGGAGTCTGACTGTAATGGCCCAATCTTGTCTTGAGTTCTAGTTTGATACAAGTGATCGTGGGCCCTTCGTGCCCCGTGGCGAGTCCGGTGGTACAATTTACCGAGGCATGAAAGTTCGAACGCTCGTGCTTGGCTAGCGTGCAATCGCCGTCCGGCTGACAGCGTACAGCAGTGGTTCTTAACCTTTTCAGGGTCCCACCCCCTATAGCAGTTGGTCCTCATCTCCACGCCCCCCTCCTTCCTTCATATAAAATTTAAAACCATGATCATAAACACCACCACCACCACCACATGGCCATAAACATCACTCAAAGTAGACAATGCGTGATTTTGAGTCGGCAAATTTCATTCTCGTTATTAAAACGAAACAATTTGCATTCTTTTCAATTGATATAAGTAATTATCATTATTGTTTCGTTCATAAAAAATCTACGCTACATCATAGCTCAATTGAAGAAAGAAATGCGTGAGTGTGAGAGGTAGAAAGTTGTCACGGGCGGACGTCGCTGGCGACTGGCACTGGAAATCGGCTCAGTCAGTGTTGACAATTTTTCAAATGTGAATTTTCGTACTGGAGCCTCAAAATTATCGGTTCTTCATCAAATTATCGTACACTTACCGACATCATTACTACTTAATTCAGTCAGTTTTAGTGGAATTTTGCATTTTGATTGACGTAGTTATCATTTACGACATTTTGAAGTATCTGTGGGGAACGAGAACCCCTCCACCCCCCCAACGAAAATCCATATAAGGTCATACACACATCTGTTAAGGCCATTCCTTATTTTTTGCTCTGGGTTCGCGCCCCTCCTGGAAATTACTCAGGCCCCCGTAGGGGGGCGTGCCCCCCCAGGTTAAGAACCGCTGGCGTACAGCGACATCGTTTTCCAGATGGTCGTGGTTGTTATAATCATGGTCGTGGGTGTTATAATGATGGTCGTGGTTGTTATAATCATGGTCGTGGTTGTTATAATCATGGTCGTGGTTATTATAATCATGGTCGTGGTTGTTATAATCATGGTTGTGGTTGTTATAAATGTGGTCGTGGATGTTATAATCATAGCCGTGGTTATTATAATCATGGTCGTGGTTGTTATAATGATGGTCGTGGTTGTTATAATCATGGTTGTGGTTGTTATAATCATGGTCGTGGGTGTTATAATCATGGTCGTGGGTGTTATAATCATGGTCGTGGTTGTTATAATCATAGTCGTGGTTGTTATAATCATATTCGTGGTTGTTATGATCATAGTCGTGGTTGTTATAATCATGATCGTGGTTATGATCATAGTCGTGGTTGTTATAATCATGGTCGTGATTGTTATAATCATGGTCGGGTTGCTATAATCATGGTCTTGGCTGTTATAATCATGGTCGGGTTGTTGTAATTATGGTCGTGGTTGTTATAATCATGGTCGGTTGTTATAATCATAGCTGTGGCTACGCGTGGTTATAATCATGGTCGTGGCTGTTATAATCATGGTCGTGGTTGTTATAATCATGGTCGTGTTGTTATAATCATAATCGTTGTTGTTATAATCATGGTCGTGGTTGTTATAATCATGGTCGTGGTTGTTATAATCATGGTCGTGGTTGTTATAATCAAGGTCGTGGTTGTTATAATCATGGTCGTGGTTGTTATGATCATAGTCGTGGTTGTTATAATCATGGTCGTGGTTGTTATAACTGGCGGTCGTGGGTGATATAATCATAGTCGTGGTTGTTATAATCATGGCCTTGCTTGTTATAATCATGGTCGTGGTTATTATAATCATGGTCGTGTTTGTTATAATCATAGTCGTGGTTGTTATAATCATGGTCGTGGATGTTATAATCATGGTCGTGGTTGTTATGATCATAGTCGTGGTTGTTATGATCATAGTCGTGGTTGTTATGATCATAGTCGTGGTTGTTATGATCATAGTCGTGGTTATTGTAATCATGATCGTGGTTGTTATAATCATGGTCGTGGTTGTTATAATCATGGTCGTGATACTTAAAGTGTCTAATATACTATAGGAAGGAATAGAATAAAGGTTAGAATAATTAGTTATAGAAATATTCGCCATAAGGAGAGGTTAAAATCATAAAAAAAAATTATTATGAATCACCGATGATCATTCCGAGATAAATTATATTATGAAGAAAAGTGACCTTGATTCTTGTTATATTAGTCACCATCTGCTTAAGTCATCACCTGTGTTAAGTCATCATAGTCTTCATCTACGTTAGTCAGTTTTATGCCCATCTCACCATCGAAGTTCTTTCCGTGCGAGGGTGTTAGTTTTCAATGCGTCTTATTATTTGTGCTGGTGGATGTAAGACCTACTACCTTCACTGACGCAGCTATGGTCAATTTGGTGTTATTCTTGTTTATAAATGCCTTCTAATCTGTCTCAAGTCTATCCGTCCTGTCTATTGCCATCCCAACTGTCTGTTCGACTGCGTGGTGTTTGAAAGTAAGCCCGTCTGTACTCTTTGTGTAGTCAAATCTGTCTGTCTTATCCATTGTTGGCGTGTGCCTGCCTGATTGTCTAATGTGAACCAGTCAGTCAGCTGTCTGTCTGTCATGTTAATTGCCATATAGAAATAAGTATACACTGTAGCTGTAAGGTCGTCTGGTAACGTTGAAACTGCGCATCCAGATGCATGATGAAACTCAGCTCCCCCCCACCTCTTTTATCTAATTATTTTCTGTTTCCCCTTCTTTATTCTTTTATTTACTCATCTTCCTTCCTTTACTAATCCAAACAACATTAAAAAAGTAGGCTAAGAAAAAAAAGTGGGGGGAGGAGGAGGAAGCTGTACGATAACTGCACGATAACTGTTGTGTTCTGACCTCACTAGGGGAAAGGTCACGGCAGGGTTAGCTCCGGAGGGATAATTATCAGATATGGCCAGTGCTATGTGCGGTCTTGGGTATGAGAGTTTGTTGACCAAACTGGGGTGGTCCATTGAAGAATTGGCGAGGGCGAAGTTAGAAATTGAGAGGGCCACGTTGGAGAACCTGAAATTAAGGAAAGAGCTGGCGAAGTTAAAAGGAGAGGCTGGACGAGTAAAGCCAGTGTCTGACGAAAAATCAAGCCAGTGGAAAATTGTGAGTAGTGGGAAGACAAAGCTGGTGGTGAAGAAGCACACGAAGGATACGACAACAACGACAACAACAGCTAAGTGTACCAACCCGTTCAGTCCCTTGATAGACGAATTGGACGTTAGTACAGTCAGGGGCAGGGATGACAAGGAAGGTATAAAAACTTTAATTGTTGGTGACTCACAGGTAAGGTACATGGACAGGGCCTTTTGTGGTAAACACAAAAATTGGATGAGGGTGTGTTTGCCAGGAGCTGGGGTGGGGGATATAATTGACAGGATGGACAATATCTTGTCTAGTAATGGGAACAAACCCATTTTCTGCCTCAGTGCAGGAGGCAATGATATTGGCCGGTGTAGGAGCGAGGAACTTCTTGATAAGTTCAAGGCAGCCATAGATCGTATTAGGACTAAGGGAGGGATCCCTATCATATGCGGTGTCCTGCCTAGAAGGAGAGTTGGCAGTGAATGGTTGTCAAGGGCAGTTGGTGTCAACGACCGTCTTGACAGATATTGCAAGTCAATATCAGTCCCATTCATTGACAACTGGGACAGCTTCTATGGCAGAAGGGACCTTTATGCTAGGGATGGGGTGCACATGTCTAAGGATGGAGTAGCAACCCTGGCTGGGGCTCTAGAGGGGGCAGTTCAAAACATATCGAAGTCATTAAACTGCTAAGAGAACATATGGGCACGGGGGTGGAGGAGACTGCAGTGGGAGCGGGTAAACAAGGCGAAAGATTACAGGGAAACAGCGTTAGGAATGATGACAAAACTAAATTAGACAGGGAGTTTAAAATTAAACGCTGTAAGGGGAGGACTCAGAACATGACTAACTTAAATGTATACTACGCGAACAGTAGAAGTATGAGAAACAAAATGGATGATATTAGGGCCTTGGTATGTACCGAAGAAATCGATATAATTGCATTCACTGAAACATGGATCAACCTAGACACAGGTGAATTACCAGTCGAATACCAAATTGCGGGTTACAAACTGTTCCATACCGATAGGCAGACCAGGAAAGGAGGGGGAGTAGCAATCTATGTTAGGGATAATCTGAAGTGTGAAATAAATAAGGAAATAAAAACTGAGAGGAATACAGAAACAATTTGGATAGAATTAAGCGACGGTCGGGAAAAATTAATCACAGGAGTAATATATAGACCCCCCAATCTTGATAGCGTCAATGAGCGACTTATCTGGGATGAAATGCGCAGGGCTTCCATACACAACAAAGTCTGTATAGTAGGCGACTTTAACCTTGGCCAAATAGATTGGACTGACCTTACGGGCAACTCAGAATCAGAGGATTTTCTCGAGACGATCCAGGACTGTTTCCTAAGTCAACATATAACCGAACCCACACGGGGTAATAATATACTGGATTTAGTTCTGTCGAACAGAGAAAACCTCATTAGTAATGTCGAGGTAAGGAACGAACTTGCAAACAGCGATCACAAAGAAATTCGATTCCAGTTAGATTTTCAGGGCAGACGTAAGGAAAATTCCACTAAAGTACCAGATTTCAAAAGGGCAAACTTTGACAGTTTAAAGAGGTAGCTGAGAGAGGGGGTGTCGCGCTTGGCCATGAACCTGACAGATGACACCGACCTGATAACGAGATCTGAGATTGGCGAGTTCCACGACAATTTAAATAGTGAGTTACTTAATGCACAAGGCAGAACATACCATACAAAAAACTCAGATCAGACAACAATGACCCTAAATGGATAAATAATTATTTAAAGAACATCATTGGCCAAAGGAAGGCTATAGGTAGAAGGATAAATCGTGAAATTCACCTCCGGGACTATTATAGGTATTGGCGAGTAGGGTTAAAACCGAGATAAGGAAAGCAAAGAGGAATAATGAGGTAAGGATAGCAAGGGAGGCGAAGACAAACCCCAAAGGATTCTACCAAATGTATCAAACAAAAACACGAGAAAAGATTGGACCAATACGGTCAGATTCCGGCGAGCTCACTGATAACGATGGAGAAATGAGCAATAATTTGAATAAATATTTTTCAACAGTTTTCACCACCGAAAATTTAAACATGATACCCGAGGCACCGACTCTATTCAGAGATAGTGAAGAAAACAAATTAAGTGAGATAGTAGTGACTAGTAACGATGTTAGTAAGCAAATAGACAAATTAAAGCCTAATAAGTCACCTGGTCCCGATAGATATTTGCCAGAGTATTAAAGGAATGTAAGGAAGAGCTTAGTATGTCCTTCGCAAAGTTGTTTAACATGTCCTTAAAAACAGGTGTAGTACCAGAATCCTGGAGGATAGCGAATGTAATACCGATTTTCAAGAAGGGGGATAGATCAATATCCTCTAACTACCGCCCAATCAGTCTAACATCAATAGTAGGCAAATTACTGGAAGCAATCATTTCAAACTCTATTCGAAATCACCTGGAGAAGCACCGATTGATCAATGATTCCCAGCATGGCTTCACAAGCCGACGTTCTTGCCTAACTAACCTATTAACATTCTTTTCATCAGTTTTCGAATCGGTGGACGAGGGGCACAATTATGATGTGGTATATCTCGACTTTAGTAAAGCCTTCGACAGAGTCCCCCCACGAAAGACTAATTAGAAAGGTAGAAGCTCAGGTGACATCCTTAAATGGATTAGGGCGTGGTTACAGGACAGGAAACAGCGAGTGAGCATTAACGGCACTAAGTCCCATTGGAGCAACGTCACAAGTGGAGTTCCCCAAGGCTCAGTACTTGAACCATTATTCTTTATTATATACATAAACGACATAGATATCGGCATAGACAGCAACATAAGTAAATTTGCTGATGACACTAAAATAGGACGTGTTATCAAATCTGACGAGGATTCGGCAAAACTACAGGAAGATCTAAACAAATTTTTCTAATGGTCTGAAAAATGGCAGATGAAATTAAACGTCGACAAATGTAAAGTACTCAGTATAGGAGATGTAAACAGGGAAACCAGATACCAGATGAACAACGATGCCATAGAGAAATCCGACTGCGAGAGAGATTTAGGAGTAATGATAAGTAGGAACCTTAAGCCAAGTAAACAATGTGTTTTTGCTCGTAACAAGGCTAATAATGTACTTGGGTTCATACAAAGGAGTGTTAGTTACAAGACTAGCGAGGTCATCCTAAAACTGTATCTTGCTCTTGTGAGACCACACCTGGATTACGCAGTTCAGTTCTGGTCACCGTATTACAGAATGGATATAGAATCCTTGGAAAGAATTCAGAGGAGAATGACAAGACTAATCCCGGGCATTAGGAACCTTGAGTATAGAGACAGGTTAAAGCATCTTAAGTTGCACTCCCTTGAGAGACGTAGAGCGAGGGGCGACCTGATAGAGGTGTATAAGTGGAAGGCAGGGCTAAACAAAGGGGACATTACAAAGGTACTCAAATTATCCAACCAGGAGCGAACTCATAACAATGGTTTTAAATTAGACAAATTTAGATTCAGGCGTGAAATAGGTCAACACTGGTTTGGAAACAGAGTAGTGGATGAATGGAACATGTTACCAAATATCATCATTAACTCGAATACGCTGAATTGCTTCAAACATAGGTTGGATGCTCATATGAGCAATAGGGGTTGGGTGTAAACGGGACCGCCCAGTATGGGCCAATAGGCCCGCTGCAGTTTCCTCCATTCTTATGTTCTTATGTTCTTATGTAATCGTGGGCTGACAACATACAGCGAATGAGGGTGCGCCAAGTCCGTAGACTTGCATCGTTTTCCAGCGTAAATAAAATGGTTAATTAATGGCTTGCTTAAGAAACCATCGATATGGGACCAGGTTTGTTCCTCTCTACGAATTTTTTGCGATTTTTCCACCAAGTTTGATGAAAAACGATTGTGGCGTTTCAGCTGCCCAGAACAGACACACACACACACACAGACAGACACACGGCTAGTCCTATAGTATATTAGATATTTAGATAAATGTCTTTGGGTTTGACTTCGCCTCCCTTGCTACCTGCAGTTCATTATTGCTCTTTGCTTTTCTTATCTCGGTCTTAACTCTATTGGCCAACACTTTGTTTATAATCTCGGAGGTAAACTTCACCACGATTTATTCTCCTACCTATAGCCTTCCCTTTTCCAATAATATTATTTAAATCATTATTTATTTATTTTGTCTTATTGTATTTCTCCATTTGTGGTCATTGTTATTGATGCGCTTGAGAGTGTTCTTTAGACAACCTTTCGTTTATATTTTATTTCTTCTTGCTAGGTAATTTTGGCAACTATCTTCATGTTTCTGGCAGCCACTACAAGCGTGGGCATGTGAGGGTGAACGAGTCCAAAGCGTCACATGGAATATCGTGGGCTCAGTGTTTTACAGTGTTTTTATTTTTTTAACGTTTAAAGACCGTGAACATCCAAAAAAGACCTAAAAGATTTTTAGAAAGAGTGGATTGATGAAAGAACAACAGAAAAGTTGCTAAGGGCAAATGCAGTGATGCATACCTGTCACCTATCGCCACAGTGAACATAATTGAGGGTAAAATTTTAGATTTTGTGCTTCATATCAACTGAAAGTTCTACAAAATATCGTTCGATATTCTTATCTTTTTTAATCCTCAAAATTTTCTACAATTTTTTTTCCGTTATTTCTTTGACAAATGCTGATTCACTGATTTCTTATTCGAGCAGGAAACCAAATTTGAATGACAGAATTTATTTGTTTAACAATATTTTCCAAGTATTATCCAGACCCAAAACTGTTCGAAATTTTTGCCACCAGGTCATAAAGTTTATATATAAAAAACTCAGACCATAGTTTCTTATAGTTATCAACTTTATTATTTTTAATATTGGTCAATATTCATGCATTTTGGGTTTTTTTTATTGTTTTCCTAAATAGGTTATATATATAAAATATATATAAGGGAGCCGCCGCGGTCAGTGAGTGTTAGTACATGTATGTGTGTGTGCGCGCGTCTGGGTGGGAGCAGTCTTCTCGAGCTGTGAGGGGGGGTGGAGACGGCGAGGAGCGTCAGTTACCCCTCAGGCAAGACAAGAGGAGGATGTGAAAACTTTACTCCTTACAAATGCCCAGAACATGCCGTGTACCTTGGGAATCCTTTAGAACAAGGTCACACATGTATGGCACGAAACACACAATGCACTAAACACTTCACAGAAAATCACTGTCACTGACACTGCTCAAAGTTGCTAAATTCTTCGAGGAGGGGTGGCGGGCGGCGGTTGGTTGACACAGGGAAGGAGTCCATAAGCCGGCTTTCCACAAACTTTGCACTGTCACTCGTAATTATCCAGTAAAAC
Source organism: Homarus americanus (assembly GCF_018991925.1). Lineage (NCBI taxonomy): Eukaryota > Metazoa > Arthropoda > Malacostraca > Decapoda > Nephropidae > Homarus > Homarus americanus. The sequence goes on along the minus strand of NW_024748502.1, from coordinate 10,225,545 downwards.
CGGTTCACTGCGCCATGTTCGTGTTCTGGGTAATAAGTTCAATATACAGGAGCGAACACAAACACCTGTATAGATTTTGTAGGTTCGATTTACTGGATAAGAGATATGTACACAAGGAGAGTAGCGCTCTTCAACCTGTCCGCTGGTCAACTGCTCTATAGACGACGTATGGCAAGTGATACATTAGCAGCTTCCATACGTCGCCAGGCACATTAATTAAGCATGTGGGACATTGATAAATACATTGCCACACGCTACTAGCTAGGCTAAATAAATAATACATAAATGGAGCACATACATAATATACATAGCATAATATAAATACAGCATACAGAATATACATACAATTACCACCACCGCAAACACAAGAGGAGCTTATAAGAAAGGGCCACGTAACTCGTCATGTTATGTCAGGTCAAAAATATGAGACCCACTAATCATCTATCCTAAATCTACCTCAAATGCTTACAAACCCTTTTCAACCTTGGGGCTGACAAATAAATTTGTGTAACATCATATCAGTTTTGTACTGACCATCACTAAGGTTTATAGAATTCATTTCCCTTATCAAACTTGCTTCAACCAGAAGTCTTTCTGTGACACATGATGATTTATACACTTCTAAACTGTTTTCCCAATCTATGGGATGATTACTGTTCCTTATATGAACGAAAAGTGCACTGTTTTCAGATGCAGTTCTAATATAGTACTTGTGCTGTATAATTCTGAGTTGCAATGCTTTCCCAGTCTGACCTACATAATTTCCATTACACTTGCTACATGGAATGTAGTAAACACTTCCATTTACATTCAAGGTTGGGCTATTCTTAATTAACATATTTGTAATAGTTGAGTCATACTTAAAAACAACATTAATGCTTAATAATTTAAGGGACTGAACTAAGGGTACAAATTCATTGCGATAAGGTAGAATCAAAATATTCTTAAATGTAGGAACTTGCCTAGTTTGAGTAAAATTAAAGGATTTTTTAGCCCTTTCAAAACATGATCAACAAACAACAAAGGGTACCTAAGTTTTTGTGCAATGGACTGAATGTGTTGCAATTCATCTTCAATAAATTCAGGGCCACAAATACGCAAACATCTCAAAAAACATAGCAGAAAAAACTGACATTTTGGTAGACTCATGGTGACTAGATAAAAAATGTATGAAACTGTCTACCTGTGTAGGCCTTCTGTACACCTTAAATTTATAGTTATGACCATTTCTAATGAAAATCCTGTCAAGAAATGGAAGGAATCCAATTATTTCTCTTTCAATTTTGAAGGTAATACTTGGGACAAGATCATTAAGCTTGTCTAAAAATTGCAGTGGGTCAATGTTTCTGGGCCAAAGACAAAGAACACCATCTACATATCAATACCACGGAGGAGTAAAGTCACCCATGTTGGGTAGTAATCTAGCCTCAAAAAACTCCTTATAAATACAGGCTAAAGGAGCCTCTCTCTGTCTTTGCAAATCCGTTGCCTTTTAAGATGTCTTGAATAAGGACGAAAACTAAGGTGCTCCATTGTTTCCTGTGTGATTTTATCAATATATATATATATATATATATATATATATATATATATATATATATATATATATATATATATATATATATATAATATATATATATATATATATATATATATATATATATATATATATATATATATATATATATCAGCAGTTCATATAGCATGCAGACATTCATACACAAACAATACCTCACTCGTCAGGAATCGAACCCTGGACCTCTGCGTGTGAACAGGGATCGCTATCACTGCACTACAAGGACAACAAAATCAATCTTAGGCTTTTTATTTAAGAAAGATTTGTCACTTTTTCTATGAGTTCATTTGATCAATGTTTTGTACTACCAAATGCAATGTTGTAGCCATATTACTGATTGGACGAATTATTATTTTGACATGGGATGGCAAGGCCATGTAACACCTGTTATTGTTTATAGAATGTGATTTGCAAGTTTATTTCGGATACTATGATAGATATGTAGGATCTTTAGCTCAGTTACGCTCATAATATGAACACTTACTGTGTATGTGTTTTTTCTCCTGACATAGAAGCTTTGATTTTGGCGGGAGGTATATATATATATATATATATATATATATATATATATATATATATATATATATATATATATATATATATATATATATATATATATATATATATATATATATATATATATATATATATATATATACTGTATATATATATATATATGTATATATATATATATATATATATATATACATATATATATATATATATATATATATATATACTGTATATATATATATATATATATGTTATATATATATATATGTATATATATATATATATATATATATATATATATATATATATATATATATATATATGAAGTATATATGGTACCTCGTGTTTCATACCAGCTGGATTGGATAAAATGCTACTGACATCCACATAAATGGCACGGGCAGTTCCCTGGTCCGACACAGTAGGTAGAGGGTTCAAGTCCTGGCTGGTGAGGTCGTTTATTATATGTTCAAAGTCCGTGTGTTATATGGACTGAAAATGAAGTATATATGTGTGTATATATATATATATATATATATATATATATATATATATATATATATATATATATATATATATATATATATATATATATATATAATAGGGGGATTTAGAGGTAGGAGGTATAGATAGAATATTTAGTTGTAGGCTAAAGTGAGGAAGTTTGGTAGCGTGGCCGGTTAGTGATTTACACTTGAATATATATTCTTAGGGGAAATCTTCTCAAACACCATCTCTAATGGTACAGCTACTTATTATTCACTCAATGACACAGACACATTAATAGAACATTATATCGAAGTTACTAGAACATTATATTTACGTTATTTGACACTTACTCTCGGACACAAACATGAAATGAATACACTTCCCACCGTAAGTACAGTAACTCACCTTATGGATAGCTCTGACAAAGACTCAAGTGACACACACACACACACACACACAATAGAATATTTAGTTGTCGGCAAAAGTGTATATATATATATATATATATATATATATATATATATATATATATATATATATATATATATATATATATATATATATATATATATATATATATATATATATATATATATATATATATATATATATATATATATATATATATATATATATATATATATATATATATATATATATATATATATATATATATATATACAGTATATGAGTTATTTCTTACCGGTCTATTACTTCTATCATGATTTACCTAAATTAATTTCAAATAATAGCAGCAAACGGTGAAGGGAGGTGCTCTGTGTTTCCTGGTCCCGCTCACTGCTACAAGTTTGTATTGACAAAAACAATACTTATAACTCTCTAACACAATCACTTTTTCACATGTGTTTGTTACTTCACATGTGTCGGAGATTAAGTTTTCTCTAGTTACCACAGTGACAGGCGCTTTTTCTGAGCTGCACCACTAACCAATATGGGTTTTAATGGCAAATGATGATGAGAACGAAGTGAGATGACTTACTTAAGAACATGACTTGAAGTTGGTAGCGGCTCTCACTTGTGTGATTGATACTTATGGTAGTAACTGTTGCTGGCTGTGAGATTAATGGTTGTCGTGGGGTTGGTGCAGGACGCAGGGTTGATGCCAACGTGCATGGCTGAGCAAGACTGGAGAGGAGAAGAGTAACAGCTGACGTGCACTCCTGTAAACACTACCCGACATTTTTCGTACGCTCACACTCTCTCACTCACAATAATGAAATCATCAGCAGTTAGTGGCGTATTTAATGCAAAATAATTATTTGATAGGCCTTCATACTATATCTCAGAGGCAGGATGGATTATCATAATTTGAATGCTGCTCATGTCCGCCACCTTGTGTTGTCTGCCTCTCCGTGTAAGATTTTCTGAGATTGCTTACACAGCTTTCAGCTTCTCGGCCTTTTATTTGTATTATTATTATTTTTGTTTATAATATAAGCACCTGTCTGCATAACACAGGACTACTGATTAATGTTGTCTACGTCTGTATATATTTAGGACTTTGTGGATGTTTGGATCTATGTGCATGAACATAACAAGATGTTAAAGGAGATATGGCGGCTAGATCAGACGACAAACGACATCAAATTGAATTAGTATAAGATAAAATAGTCATCTAGAGTCCAAGATGACTCAACACACACACACACACACACACACTGGGCGTCTTTACCTTAGTGACCATCATACCCCTGGCGTCTACATTACAGTGTCCAACTAAAGCTAAGGTCATAGGTCAGCAAAAGTTAATGCACCCCAGCGACCACAATTATAAATCCAATCTTTAGTAAATTTTTTTGGTTTATTCACAGTTGGTTGGCCAAGGCTTAGAAAAGGACTGCACTTGCTTGACCTACTTAATAAGGGTAAGGTCATCCTATTTTAAAATCGTCGCCATTATTAGCGAAATTTTACTATAAGAGGCCATCTTTCTCTAGCGTTGACCTCCATTACCAACTAAGGCTAATGTTTCACCAAAACTTTTTCTTACATACATACATACATACATACTTGCATACATACATACACATATATACATACATACATACATATACAGTATATATATAGGTAATGAAGGAAGCATAATGAAACTATTAGGTTTTGCACAGGGTGGATGGCTTCAAGTATAAGTTCTAGGGGCTATTGTTGGCTCTCACACCGCGTGCATACATTCATGTTTACGAAATACAGGTACAGTGGTATCAGAAGTTTCAAGGTCACATTGAAGTAACACTCCAGCTGCCCGGGAATATGGTATTAGTAGTGAGATCATATTAAGAAATTTTCTTCTGGTATTATGTCTGCTGGGTGCGAATGCTGACATACCATACGTGGTGTTGTGATATATCCTGCACACTTTCCAACACTGAGTCATGAACCTCCTCCTTTTGTATTGTTTCCACAAAGTAAAAATTATGTGTCAAACTTTATTATGAGATTCATTTCAGTTTTTAGAACTTTACTTCATCCACATGTTACACAGCCAATGAAAAAAAAATATAAAAACAGTGAAGTTTCACTTTGTTCTTTATTTACACGAGCGGTTTATCAGATATGATCATTGTTGATAATGTCTTTACCTACAATTCATCAAGGCCATAAGAAGTCTTAACAACTTGAAAACCAAATAAGTGCTTGTGGTAGGCAATGATATATGTTGAATGAAATAGACCTGTGCAGTTATTCGATGTTCATATTTCTTTCAAGAACGTCAATGGTTAACTTACATATTGCTAAGGTTGTAAACACCTGGAAACAAATGTACATGTAGCGTATATAAAAGCGTATATGAATATCCTTTTATGTTTCTCTATTTATTTTGTTTGCACACACACAGACACACACACACTTACTACTACTTTGCTGTCACTTGGAATCGAGTATGACGATCATTGACTTATGATACAACGATATGAGTTATTAAGGATGTCACCTTCGCTGGTGAGCTCTCAGGTGATTCGAACGGTCGACGCGGGATCGGCAATGCCGTCCACAGATGGTGCACGTGTGGAGGACTTGTTTGCCTGGGTATACAATCGAGCGAGCTCGAAAGTATCGACACCTTCTCGTGTGGTGCTCCTCCAAACGTTACGGCGTGGAGTGATCGTCTCTCAGGAGGGGGTTGCTTTGGCACTTTTTCAGGTTTGTCTTAAGACTATCCTAATACCTTTTCCGTTGTCTGCCAGCTTTACGTTTACCATTGGTTAGTTGACTATAAAGTGGCTGCTTTGGCAGTCTACTGTCGCCCATGCGGTTTACATGGCCAGTCCAACGTAGTTGTTCATGGATAATGGTAGCCGCGATGCTCCTATAGTTGGTAGTCAGCGAGAATACTGGCATTTGTTCTCTTGTCTTCACAGCAAAATCGGAAGATGGAACATAGGCTACGTTGATGAAAGTTTTCAAGTGCTTTGAGGTGTCACCTATATGTGACCTATGTCTCGCTGCCATACAACAAGGTGGATATACGTGCTCGATATACGTGCAACTTTGTAGATAATTTCAGCTCCCTACAGCTGAAGACACAGATACGGAGTCTGCCAAAGGCTTGAGATGCACATCTGATTAGATGTTGAATCTCTTCATCGATGTCCGCGGTAGTGGACAGGTGGGAGCCGAGATACTGGAAGTGGGTAGCATTAGAGATAATAGTACCGTTAAGCTGGATGGGTGGTGGTGTGGTTGAACCAGGGGCAGGCTGAAGGAGAATCTGAGCCCTACTTGCATTCACCTCAAGGCCGAAGTCTGCATACCCATCTGCATAGGTGTTCTGGATCTCCTGTCGGTCGCGATCAGCATTTAGGAAAGTCAAAGTTGACAAGTTAAAATGAGGAGTGGATAACCTAGGGGTTGAAATACGTGGATGAAGCAAGTAAGGAGCACACACACAGGAGTCACTTATCGTGACACTCAAATTTGAATTATGAAAGGGATAAGAAGATTGTTAAGTAAACTGAGAAATGTAATAACATTTATATTAGATATTGATTAATATAGATAATATGGTACCTTACATAACACAAGTAAAACACAACTATGCATGTATCAAAACACACCAGAATATTTCCCAATTATTCTTATTTTAAACATTAAATACACATACTATATACTATACACAATAACCTGATAGAATTGGCAGCCCAGGAAGCAAGTCTAGGTTGCTATGGCCAACCACAAGGAACCAGGGATTTACGCCGTAGTCCACTACTATCAAACCATCACAACACCATCAGCAGTAGATTTTAATAAACCCCGGGAGAAGAGGAACATCGTAGGCCGCAGAGAAGAAACTGAGCTCACCAGGCAGACACACTTGCCTCGATACCTCGGTCTCATAGTCGGATAGGAAACTGGTTTCAGAGTCGGATGGAAAGTGGTTCTGAATCGGTGCTGAATGGGGTCGAATAGCTTCGTGAAGCAGTTTCTTCTCCTGGTGTCAAGTTGGGGCAAGTGGTGGTTTGGTGGTAGGGTGAGTAGGGGACAGAGTGGTCACAATGAATATATATATATATATATATATATATATATGCTGATAACCACAAGGAAAGAAGAAAACACGAAGTTCCCAAGCGCTTTCGTGTAATTCACATCTTCAGGGGTGAGTACAGACTAGATCACGCGCACCTACAGTGATTTACTTGCATATATATATATATATATATATATATATATATATATATATATATATATATATATATATATATATATATATATATATATATATATATATATATATATATATATATATATATATATCGATATCAGAGCACCTAATTTCACATTCAAGACATCTTCAGAGGCAACTCAGTTGCCTCTGAAGATGTCTTGAATAAAGAAGAAAGCTAAGGTGCTCCGTTGTTTCCCTTTTCCCGTGTGATTTTATCAAGATTTATCTTATCCACGTTTTCATTGTGGATCTACATATATATATATATATGTATATATATATATATATATATATATATATATATATATATATATATATATATATATATATATATATATATATATATATATATATATATATATATATATATATATATATATATATATATATTAGACCTGCTGAAAATAAGAATTTTCCTTTTTTTTTTGCACCCTGGTGATTGATTTCCCATGGTTTTGAACATGAGGATTTCGAAAATTGATGGTAAATGCTGCCTCATAAGCCTTGATATCCAATACCGGCAAATCTCTATTATAGTTCAATTTATTTAAAATGGATAAGTCATAGCACAATGTGTCTTTACATAAAAAAATGTAGAAAAAACATTGAATGTTCTTTTTAATACCAGGTTAAATACTGTGGGTGAAATGCAGCATAAAATTACATGGTTTGTAGTGTATAACTATGAAAATGCTTTGCTGCATTTTATGTTTCTCCATCACAAGCATCGAAACTCAGTCAAAAATAAAGATAGAAAAGTGATCCAGATGGAAAAAGAAACTCTTAGAGGTACACCTTGATGAACTATTTGATATAGAAACAACTGATGTCATACAGGTGATAAGAAATAATAGATTGTTTTCTGAAGGAAAGAAGGAAGAGGACATATCTTTTACCTGAACCAACGAAGTGCGGGTATAGGACAAATGCCGGGACATAACAAGAACTATAAGACCAAAGTCGTCAGACTGGAACAGTAAGAGAGACAGAAAAAGAAAGTACGACAAGAGACAGATATAATAATTCTTATTATCAACCAATTCCTGCCACAGACAAACCAACAACGGCAACTCTCTTTTCCAAGAAAGATAATGGATTTTAAAGAAATCTGCAATCTTTCTGACTACCTTATGCTGTCCAACAATCAGTCTATTGATGGGTGTTGCAAAAGAAGTCCTGGCAGTTCTCAGGGGAAGTTTCGTGGAATCCCTACCATCACTGACTCAACAGGTATGTCACTAGCTGAGGTAACGGTTGATCTCCTGGCTGACCTGATATTGGCTTTGATTTTTGACACGACAGCAAGTAATTCGGGTATGCACAAGCATTATGCAGAAGACCCGACAGCCGCACCCTTATCTAGTACCTCCTAAGATGTCCCCGCACACAACGCTTCCGTGACGCCTGCTGGACCACCACTCCACGACCCCCTGACGGAGACACGATGATCCTCCCCATACTGGCCAGATATTATGTAAATAACATTGATTATGTGTTAAAGGAATAACTTTCCTTCCTTAGGCTTTAGTAAGCCTCTTTATAATATTTGTCCTGTATATACTTGTCACACTTGCCAGATGCTTCGGGTGTTATTGTACAGGGGTACCTAGTGACAGCACTAGGATCCCGCTTCCTCTATTAAGGAATAAACAATTGAAATTGAAAAATTGAGTTGTATGCACAAGAGAGCAGCCAAATTACTGGAAGGAAAGCTGTCTAAGGTGTTTTACCCAGCGGTTGGAGGTCATTATAAGGGCTGTATGGAAGAAGCTGTTTGGAGGCATGAAGGTCCCCCCCCCCCATACAATCCCTGGTTTAAAGAGGCCAACGACTCCTGGTCAAATCTAAACAAAGAAATCCCGAATACACTCGCTTTGAGAACTATAAGCAAATTTCTTAAATTGAAGAGGAGAGATAACAGGTTACCAGAGTGTTGAATGGCGTTCTCCATAATAAAGATTCTAGTATACCGTCACGAGCAGACTATCGTGATGTGGAAGAGCTCTCCATCAATATTTTTGATGGCATTTTGCACCTTCACGGGTTCCTGCAGTATTAGGGTGTGTCATAGGAGGGAAGATCAGCTAAAACTAATGGCCCATCACTTTTTTGGTAGATTTTAGTGTAAATAAACAGAAAATAATTTCAGTTTCAATATTTTGCAACCTTTTGCTAAGTAAATTTTAGCGTGAAATTTATCGAAAATCTAACGTACAGCTGCATTAGTGCATTACAATTAAATAGTGAACATTGCTTTCTGACTTCATTCTTTAACAACCCAACTAACAATATTTTTTTTCTGTTTCAGATTCTGATGCATTTATAAGTTGATAATATTTGCGATGGCTGCTTGTGTCAGGACGAGGAACAAAAAAATCCAGCCATCTCAGTCACTATCTTGGGTCTGGGAGAGAGCTCCTGAAGTCGGAGTTGCCTATATTGAGAGATGCTTTGAGATACGGTGTTTTAATCAGGCAAATCAGTGAAAAGAACCAAACTTACACAAACAAAGACATTGCCAGTGATATGACCAAAGCCAAGTCTTGGCACAGTACACACTCTGGCTAACGCTCAGTTCAAGCCTCCAGTCATAACAAGTCAGAAGAAGATTAGTGAGAGACTGCTAGCCAGTTGGGAAAAGGCAAGAGATACTCTCTTGGGAGAGGAAAAACTTGCAGTTATGACAGCTTTGCCAAGCAACTGGACCAGTTATTTTGACATAATTACTTGCAAGTGCCCAAATTGTTCTCTGTCCTGAGTTTGATGCGATCGTGACTGTAAACTGAGGCCCACATCTCCTGTACTTGCAAGCGTGAACTGAAGATTCCTGTGATCGAAACCGGCATTTGTCAAAGCACAGAGAGAGAAGACTGGCAGTGGTAGGGGCTCTCATGATTTCTGTAGCCAAGATATTCCGGAGTCCAAGAGATAGGAGGCATGCCACAGAGAGACAGAAGAGGAGAAGAGTTTGGCAGCAGACTCTGAGAAGGCCCAGGGTGAGGTAAAAAGGCCGATGGATTGAGTCAAGCTGATTCAGAGTTTAATGACTTCCCATGGCTGATCCGTAAAAGGATCCAGGAGAGAATGGGCACTTTGTCCCTAACCCAGAAAAATAATGATCCCAAACCTTCCAGGCATAAGATTCAGTAAATAGGGAAAGATATCCCTAGCATAGCTCTGGCCAGCATGGCCACCACACTGGTCTCAGAGAAACTGCAGAGATAGCAACAGCTGCCTGTTGATTTCCGGTGGTTTGATAACACCCATGATGTTCACCTGGTGATAGATCATAACAAAGTAAGGGAGAGCTCAGGAGAAACCTCTTCGGTCAGCAACTCCAGGAAGAGGAGCTCTAGATATGGGATAAAGGAGAAAAATGGAATCAATTGTTTGTTCTTTGATGGAGAAGGGATGACACTAAAGTGTTCATGAAAGTTGGAGATTCTGACAAGTTGTTCCTGCCATGGTGAAGGTGGAAATCACTACTCCTGCTGCAGTGAACCAGGAGGGAAGTATTTGTGGCATTTCACTCCAGAGAAAGATGACATCAGGAAACCAGCTGAGATAGTGGCAGATAACATTGTGAACTGGCTCAGAGAGAGGAACGTAGACCAGACCCTGCAGGCTATTGGAGGGACAGCACCAACACGAACACAGGGTGGCAAGAGGGGGTCATACAGTGGATAGAGCGGAAGATTGGGAGGAAGCTGGTCTGGATTGTTTGTGACCTCCACACCAACGAGTTGCCACTCAGACATCTGATCCAGGAGCTGGTTGGCAAGACTCTTTCAAACAACAGATGGTCTGGTCCTCTTGGCAAGATGCTGGACTCTGCCACTGAGTTAGAAAAAATCCGAGCTTTGAAAAAATCACAGTTGGCCCTCCACTCGTTGAGCTTGCACATACTGTCATTGACGACCTGAGTACTGACCAGTACGGCGGTCACAATGATTCTGCGGGTGCCACAAACCGGGGTCATGCCCGATAGACCTGCTTCACCCGCAGATAGGTCCAGTCTCACATTCTAGGTGGCTCACAACGGCTCTCAGGTTCTGCAGAATTTGGGTCGCTCATCATAAACTGAAAGGGAACCAGCTTCACAACCTGAGACTTATTGTCCAATTCATCGTGAGTGTCTACTTGCCAAATTGGTTCAACACCAAGGTCAAGTCATCGTTCTCCGAAGGTCCGAGGCATGTTCTCTTCCAGCTTGAGCTCCTGAGGAGTCAGCCAAGGAAGGTTGTTCAGATTGTGGAGCAGACTGTGAGGAGATCTCCCTGGTATGCTCATCCCTAGGCAGTTCTGCAGACAATGCTCTGCAGTAAGGATGAGGAGGAGAGAAGAGTGGCAGTCAAAAAGATCTTGGATATGAGACTTATGAGAGGATCTGGGCATGACGAATCAGTTGGTGACGATTCCTTCAGGGTCAGGAAGACTCCTGAAGTCAATCTAGGTGCCAAGACCCTCACTGATCTCATAGATCTGGATAACATCCAGGCTGGCAGTGAGCCCCTTCTTACCTGCAGCCTCACCAATGTTCAAGTCAGAGCTTTCCTGGACAACCCCATGCATGTCCCTGCCTGGCCCTCGCACACCCAGAGTATAGAGAGTTGTGTACAGCAAGTGAGCAAGGCCAGCAGTCACGTGTACAACATGGAGAGGAGGGAAGGCTACATCCGAGCTCAGGTGGTCAGCAGGGAGGTGATGAGTAGAAACAGAAGCAAGAAAGACATGTTCTCTATGGTGTGCAGCAACACCGGGTCGTAGTAGTAAAACCGGTTTTGTATTTGATGATTTTGTTTTCTAAAGGAATATTAAATTTAATAAATGTGTCAAGATCATTCGTTTCACTATTCTGATAAATTAACCTGATACATTTACTTTACTTTAAATAAGCTATTTAGTGGTGTTGGTAAAAGGGTGGGAATACTGAATTTTCATAAGATTTCAAGTTAAAATTTACCTAGCAAAAAATGAAAACTTTTCAAATCTGAAGATATCACATGATTCTGCACATAGAACTACATCATTAATACCATGGGCCGATTTTTCAAACTTAAAAAAAAAATTCGCCTCCGTATGACACACCCTACTGCAGTATGACACACCGGACCAAGAATTCTGAAAAAAAAAAACTCATGAGTCAAAGCGGATGTTGGTAGCCCTGGCTTCCTGAGTTGCCAGTTACTCTGTAGATAGTATTTACCATAAGATTTCAGTGTGTCTGCGTGCACAATGTGTTACAAGATGCGAATAAAGCAGTTAACATCATATAACTACATTTATAAAATAATCGAATTAATATCAATAGCAATTGCCATTGTAGGGTTAGTGAAGCACATTGTTCGATACCGATTATAAATAGGGCATTCAATGAGAATATGTTGGACTGTTATTTGTGTTCGGCAGTTGGAGCTCCATTAGGGGAAGACATGAGTTGGCCATGCGTCAATCGCGTATGCCCAATTCTTAGACGATTCAGAATAGTTTCGTGATATCGAGAGGATTGTTTTGATGGTGACCAAGGATAAACTGATGATTTGATCATTTTTAGCTTATGACTTGTTTGTTTAATTTCCCAGGACTTTTGCCAATCGTCAAATATTAATTGTTTATAGGTAGTTAGCCTCGCCGATAATCAAAATATATGGTTTTCCACTGCTTTACATATTTCCTTGACAATTTTCAGCGATGACATACTTATCTCCTATAAATAATTAATTTAAAATTTATTTTTTTACAAAGAATATTCACTGGTTCCAGAATGTATCTAAACTTACGCCAGTGATGGTCAAGTCTGGTCTTAAATAAGTTCATACTCGGTGCTATCACAACACTCCCGGTAACTCTAAATACAAGGGGGAGGAGCCATGTCGTCGGTTCTGTGAGTGTTCATTACAGTAGTCCAATTCGTCGCCATGGGTAGAATACGGGGAGGGGGGTTGGGGAATGCAGGGGAAGGTAATGTAATGGGATGGAATGTTCGATTGACGTTAGTCTTGGGGAGGGATGAAGGGAAGAGGTGGGGGAGGGAGGAGTGGAGTGGGGGGATGGTGGAGGGGGAGTGTGTTTAGGTGTGGTAACCCAGGATGTTCAAATTATGAGGTTTAATAGTCGGGTGGGTAGAGGTAGGGGGGGAGTTGGAACTCGTGAATGTATGATGTTGTTTAATGCAAGTTATGGAACATTACAGTATCCTCAAACGAGTTTTCACGCTAGTAATAGGCCTTATGTAATCCACCAATAGGGATTACAACAGTACATAGCATGGCTGCAATTGGTAAGAAAAATAAAATATAACATAACATGGCAAAATTTTTGCCCTGCGTAATTTTTACAACCCACCTCACGCCTAAAGTAAACCGAAAAATGCTTATGAGTACAGAAGATTTTCAATTCAATATCACATATTCTTTCACCTCTACAAATGGGACACCCTGCAATAGTATAAGGGCGACATGGGCTATGCTGACAAATAAATGTGACTTACTTGTTGGTGACGATGGTAGGAATGAGACCCCCGGCATGTTTCAGTGTTCGACATCATTTCCTTCCCCTGGTGTGGGTGGCGCCAACCTTGGTAACAACGTGTGTATTCTCCGTGACTGCCATTACTGGTAGTCACGGAGAATTAATTACTGGTGTGCCCATCAGTCTCACCGTCGTAGTCATGAACGGCAGAGATATGGTCGTTGTAGTGCTTTTATTTAACAGTTACACATGTCTCACCATGCTTAATAATATTAACTATCTTCATGACATTCTTATTGTTATCAGTGATTGCGGAATTCACGATGGTATGCTCCACCTACACACAGCCTGTCACTAGACTAACCCCCACCTGGGCCACCTCCTCTATTCCACCCCCCCACACCACCACAATACTACAGTGGGCGACATCTGTTGGCCGACCATAGCATTTCCCCCAGCTGTTTCGAAACTTCAGACTCAAGGCTATTCGAAACCTCACTGTGGCTGGGTAGTGGACACGACTTTTGTGCACGATAGAACATGCGCTACCATGGATAGCAGAGTGGAGAGTGTTTGCATACTGTAGCCTAGGCACTGTACATATGATACCATGCATAGTAATGTGGACAGTGTTTGTATACTGTAGCCTAATGTGTATTGTTTGTGCTTACTGTGCTGTAACTTTACTGTGCGTGAACAATGCCTAAAATATCAAGGGTTGAGTCGAGTCCAAGCGAAACGACTGTTCATTAAGGAAAAATTGGATATTCTCAACAAATTTGAGAACACTGTGTCGGTGAAAATGTTGATGGAGGAGTATGGAGTGGACATGTCGACCATCTACAATGTAAAATATGACAAGGAGGCAAGAAAAGGAAGCTACGCTACCAGCTAGGCGCAAGTGCGGAGGGTAGCCTCACCCTTAATTGTATTGGAGTTTCAAAATACGACAAAATGGATGCTGCGGTGTACATGGAAAGCAACATCGAGCAAGTGGTGTTCCTGTTCCCGGCATTGAACTCCCTGATGCCACCCAGCGATTTGCTACACTGCTGCCTATGCGTGACTTCCCGTGTAGCTTTCGATGGCTTTACAAATTCTCCGTGCGGCATGGGATCAGCAACAGGTGAGTGGCAACAGCTCATCTGTGACAATAACATCAAGAAGTATGACAACGTGGATGAGACAGGCTTCATCTGGAAGTCATTTCTAACACCGTGGCACTCTGGTGGGAGTGCAACAACCCTGGACTCAAGGCCAGCAAGCAGCGTGTGTTAGTGCTGTTGTGTGCCAATGCTGCTGTCACCCACAAAATCAAGCCCATGGTGATGGGAACTGTGAAGAGGTTTAAGATGCTGTGCAATTCAATGGATAACCTTCCTGTGTCCTGGAGTGGAAACAACAAGACTTGATTAACCCGGGAAATATTTGAAGGGTGGTTCCACCATATCTTTGTACATGTTCTCAGGCACTTCCAGATGATAGCCCATGGCATTCCCAGGCAAGAGGTCAAGGCTTTGGTCATCCTTGACAATGAGCGCGTTCACCCTCAGATTGACTTACAAAGTGCTGACGGGCGCATCAGATTGAAGCTTGTGCAGCCCTACACTACCCCACTCATACTGTCCATGGTCCAGGGCGTCATTCTACCCTTCAAGCAGCACTACAGGTGCCTTTTCTTGAATGACTTTCTGGTGGTGGGACCAGTGCCAGAAGAGGAGGAAGACACTGACGGGGACCAGAACACTGAAGGACATCAAGGACTATTAAACCCAGTCCATCAACACCACCACCAGATGCTTCGTCATCATCCTGGTCATCACCACTACCCAGCACTTGGTTGGCGGTGGAAATAATTCGCGTCACGCCTGACTTGCCTCTCGCTTCATGGAGGGATAGGAAATCGACAGTTAGGACCACCTGCCCTCATAAATGGTAAAGGAAAAGGCGAGCCATCCTGCCTGCATCACAAGCTCAAGACGACAGCATCTGCTGGGGAATACAGTATATGTTGTTTATTTACAATATATTGCATGTGATAGTGGTGTTTGCATTAATAAATACAGTTTCGTGTCTGTTCGGGCGATATGTGTAGTTTAGACTACCAGAAAACTCAACCCCAGTTTATTTTTTTTTTTACGGAATTAGTCCACCCGGGCACAGGTCAAACGACCGACAACGGGGCCTGGGGGACGAAAAAACAAGAACAGAAAGAACTTGAAAATAGAGAAGAAAAAGGTTATACTGTGCTAATCTACACCAAAAAGATGCCGGAAAACCAGCTTTTTAAAGTGAGACAGATTGTATAAGTATGGAAACACAGAAGAAGGCAGAGCATTCCACAGTTTGGCTATGTGAGGAAAGAAGGAGGTACTATAACGGGTTATTCTCGTGTCACCGACATCCACAGAGAAACGGTGGGCACCACGGGCAAGACGTGTGTTACGAGCGCACGGCCTTGCCGGCGGTACACAGGATGCCAAATCCACCGAACATTGTCCGTTAAAGTACCTGTAAATGAGAGAGAGTGAAGCAACATTGCGGCGAAGAGAAAGGGAAGAGAGATTATCGACTAAAGGAGGAGAGTTAATAAGACGAAATGCCCTTGCTTCCACCCTATCAAATAGTTGGACAGAAGAGAAGCCACCCCAGATATGAGAGCAGTACTCCAAGTTAGGAAGAATGAATCCCTTATATACTTGGAGCAACTGCTCAGGAGTGAAGTAACTACGGCATCTGTATAGCATTCCCAACTTTCTGGAGGCAGCTTTAGCTATATTAAAGATGTGTGATTTCCAGGACATATTGGAGGAAATAGTGAGGCCTAACATATTTATTTCAGAATTTGTCAGGATGATAGCGTCCTGAAATGTAATTGGTGGGAGATCGTCTAATTTACAAAGTGTAATTGGTAAATATTGAGTTTTATTACTATTGAACTTAACCAAGTTTGTATCTCCCCATTCAGAGATGCTGCACAGATCCGCACTGATAGAAGTAATGATATCAGCTCTAGAAACAGACCTAGTTTAGGAGTTAGGAAGAAGGGGAAAATGTGAAGCGTAAGAATGGATAGAATTAGTTGTAGTGTGAAGTAAATCATTGATAAAAAGAAGGAAGAGAGTAGGTGAAAGAACAGAACCCTGTGGGACACCACTACTGGTAGAGAAAGAGCGAGAGATCGATCCCTCTACAACAACTGCTATGGATCGGTTCTCAAGGAAGCCAGAGATTAAAAAAGAAAATGGGGAGAGAAACCCAAAGGGAGAAGTTTAGATAGCAAGGACTTGTTCCATACCCTGTCAAATGCTTTGGAGATGTCGAGGGCCACGACGAAAGTTTCCCCATAATCCCAAAGAGAGGATGACCAAAGATGGGTGCAATAGGAGAGCAGATCAGCAGTAGATCTGGCCTGGCGAAAGCCATACTGGTGATCCGACAAAAGAGAAAGGCGTTCAAGGTGACGGAGAAAATGGGAGTTCAGGAAAGTTTCGAAAATCTTAGAGAGGGATGAAGTTAGGGCAATGGGGCTGTAGCTAGAGGGATTAAAATGGCCACCCTTCTTCGGGATGGGCTGAGCCAAGGCATGCGTCCAAGAAGAAGGAAACGTTTGGGTTTTGAGGGAGAGGCGAAAGAGGTGAGCAAGCACAGGGGCCAGAGCTTCAGCACACTCCCTCAGAACACTAGGAGGTATTCCGTCTGGTCCATGCGCCTTACTCACATCCAACCTGGATAACACACCAGCAACCCTGCGAGTGGAGAATATAGGAAAATGCATAGGTTCAGTAGGAGGTGCAGGGGTGGGAGGGAAAGAGTGGGAATCGTCTAAGGTGGAATTAGAGGAGAATAAGGTGCCAAAGAGGTTGGCTTTGTCAGGGGGAGAGTTAGCTATAGAGTTATCAGGTCGGAAGAGAGGAGGTAAAGAAGGAGTGCAGAAGTTGTTACAGATGTTTTTTGGTTAAGGACCAGAAGGATTTACTAGAAGAAGAATTAGACAGGACAGCGGTCTTTCTTTTTATGAAATTACGCTTGGCCCTACGAAGAATAGCCTTACAACGATTCCTAGAAGTACTGTAATGAAAGAGGTGTGGGTAAAATGAGAAAGAGATAGCTTCATAGCTCGATGTGCCCTATCTCTCACCCAGAAATCCCTCATTTCGGGAAGTGAACTAGCTGGTTAATTCAAAGTTAACCAGGCTGGTACATTTATATTATATTGGGCTTTAGTAACGAAACCCAATTGTAGTTTCTCCTTTTATTAAAAAAGTATTGTTTATATAATTCCTGAGTGTAGATCAACCGTAACTTCCACTATTTATGAGCGTGAAGGGAGAGGACGGCGGCAATGTAAATAGACCGTTTAATCACGTCAGTTCGATGTAAGATTGTGAGTGTGACTGCCCGTGGGTGCCGGCTTACCCGAGCTGACCCGTGTGCTGACATACAGTCAATGAGCCGCACCCAAGGAGGCTACCAATCACTTGATATGAGCACGACAACTCATAGCTAGTGGAAAGTTACAGGGGTTGAATCAGTATATAAATCAAATGTAAAGAACCCATTTATATAATACTTCTGTTGATGAGACAGGGGCCATTACATTGCTCGGTCACCTACCAGCCAAGCTCCGCGAGGATTAAATAAACTTACAGATTACAGTATTTCCTACACAACCCTAACCATGTTATAAACATATATGTAGACTCTAAGCTGGGGACTCTACAAATGTAGGGTTTTTATCAACTACAGGGGTCCTATACTTAAGTGTCTTACGGGTTAGAATGTTATGGACAATTGTCAACTTGGATGATACTGACTTATAATAACAAGAAATAAACTTTACTGCCAAAATTAACATAATTGTGGGAATTGTGAGACCTGGTATTGCAAATTCCCGTGACACGTAAAATGGCAAATTAGTATTCAAATCAGCAAATTGGGTCTCTTTCAAGTATGAAATAACCTTTAATTTCTCTGAAACAATCTGACGATCTTTCACAGTAAAGTTCATAACAGGAAACATTGGAATTAAATTAGACTTTAGATTCAAATTCAGGGCAAAATGCTGATGAGTAGGCAAGATCAGTAATGAACTACAAGTGATTTCACAGTAATCTGGAGCCTTGTAATGACCTTTCACAACTAACTGTTTACCACCATCGTGGCATTTTAAAATATCAGTAGTGTCATTAGGAAGGAATAATTACTGCACATTATGGAGATGAGCGTGAAACACAGTTTTAACACTAACTGGCCTATAGCTGCATTGTGCAAGCGCTGTGCGTACATTAGTTTGTATGACCGCCAATTCACATATCCCGCGGCAGTACCCTAGGATCATCCAATGCCAATAAAGAATATTCCTCATCTACAAGGAAAAGTTCTTTAGGCCTATCCAGAGCATACAGTGTGAACAAACCGTGGGAAGGGTTCTAAATGCCATGCATTAAACTGATGTTGCCCTCGCATAGGTATGTGGATAAGAATAGCATTGTGCGTGAGAGTCGACTCCAATAGAGGGTAATAATATTCCACCTCATTATCATTAAAAATAGGAGTTAAGTGATACTTCAACTTGGCAATCTGTAATGCATCAAGAAGCATCTGCACAGGCACAAGCTTTGCGTCCACACGCCCTATCCCTGCATCTACTATGCTGTCAATTAGGTAATTTTTTTTAGTAACAATATTCTGAACTGAATTTTCCGCAGTATGCGAATATTCAGAGAAATAAAGGAGCCACTCTAACGTAGGGACCGAATTCTGCAACTTATACACAACCCTCGATATATGGTTAGACTCCGATTATTAACTTTTGACTCTAAAGCAGTAATCGCATGGAATGTCTGAGATATAACACGATTCTGCTGAGATACAGCTTTATCGACAATGTTCACGCGGTCCCCCAATTTAGCTACATCGTCGGCCGTTGCCGTGCCAAACAGAGTGCTTTGGATAATACCCACAAAATTAAATAAACCCCCTTTTCTTCGTGCTTGAGAAAGCACTTCTTTTGCAAGATCAACCTCAGACGCTGGTATTCTTTTTTCAACAACGACGAGAAGCTTGTGAAGGGTCATGAGACGAAAGTGTTGAAGGTCAATAGTTTGTGTAACCATCGTCGATACATTAGGAGCTGAACTGAGATCATGTAGGATTTCCAATGCTGATTGTAGTTGCGCGTCGACGGTTCCCATCTGATGGGGAAGCTGGAGCAGTCCATGCAACTCATACTTGATGTTCACCACGTCCTCCACTATGAGAACGCGTCCAAGGGGTGCAACGAGCGCACCCGGCTTGAGGACGGATGTGGACACATCTGTCAACACAACGGTGCCACAACACAGTAGGAGCAACACAATGATGTTCCAAGCCATTCTGTAAGAGATTACATTCGTTTTAATGTTTACTTGCAGAACGAAGCTTCATACAATAATCATTAGGCACACTCTGCTCCCGTACAGTCTGCAAAGAGGTGTCTATTACATCATTAAGATCTGTGGGCAAGAAATTTTCGTGGGTCTTTTTAAGACGGTCCGCATGCACGACATCTGCAATCTGTGCATTAGGCTTCCAAATTTTAAATTTGTTGCCCACTTCTTTGGCGATAATGCGAAATGGACCCGAAAACTTAGCCGAAAGCTTGGAGTTCCTTTTAGGTTCTCTTACCAGAACAGCATCTCCTACGTCTTACACGACAGGTTTAGCTTGTTTATGTTGCTTGACCATCATTTCAGCGCGTGGCGCTGCTGAATGTGATCGTACTTGACTATGAATATCCGTAAAAACACGGATTTCTTTTGCCGCGAAATCATCCATATCATAAACAGGTTTCGGCGTGTCCGTAAGTACATCATAAGGTAGACGTTTATCTGTACCATAGACAATGTAGTAGGGTGATTTGCCCGTAGGGGTATTAATCGACCCATTAATAGACGCTGCAACCTGCGGTAACCAATCTTCCCATGTGTATTGCAAATCACACACAATCGGGCGAAGTATCTCCAGGATCTTGCGATTGGTTCTCTCAACAAGGCCATTAGCCTGTGGATGATAAGCTGTCACGAAACTTTGCTTTATTCCATATTGCGCACATATTTGTGCTACCAGCTGATTCTTGAACTCTGTCCCATTGTCAGAGAGAAGAACCTTAGGCGTAGTATATGGACATATAAGATTCATCACTAATGCATAGGCCACAGACTCGGCTGTTTTATCCTTCAGTGGGACCAAAACCACGAATCTAGAAAAATGATTCACACACACTAAGACGTACGAGGATTCCTGATGACTCCTCGAAAGTTGTAACAAGTCAATAGTGACTGTGTCAAACAGACGGTCTGGTGTTGGATATTGTAGAATATGTGCCGGTGATCTTGTAGCACCCTTATGTTGAGCACATGCCAAACATTTAGCAATGTGTTATTCTATATCTTTCTTCATTTTGTTCCAGAAATACTTCTTTCTTATTTCCGCCAAGCATTTGTCACGCCCTTGGTGACCTGCCGGTGGAACATCATGGAACAATGTTATAATCGTTTCACACAACGTGTCAGGTACGACTATTTGGGAAACAATACCCTCCGGTGTCTTTTTCGACCTATGGAGTATTTTATGTCGTAATTCAAACTGACTTTAGGTAAGAATTAATTTGGGGAGTTTAACACCCTCTCCCGATTCTAGAGCAAAAATGACTGCTGACCATAACGGGTCGCGTCGTTGTTCATCCTCCAGTTGTGAAAGAGTGAACGTTGATACAGGCATCACTGGTGCTATATTTCTTGACAAAGCGTCGGCGACAACATTCGCCCTTCCCGGTAAATACCTAAACTCGGGGTCAAATTCCAGAATTGTCAGATACCAGCGTGCCAATCTGCCTGATAAGTTTCTGCCATGGAACAGTTCAGTCACTTCCACATGATCCGTAAATACATCCAAAGATTATGTCCTTAAACTTCTTTAGTGCCCACACAACAGCTAACGTTTCCAAATGCGTTACTGAATAACGTGTTTCAGCATCAATAAGTTTACGACTTGCAAAAGCTATCACTCGAAATTTTCCTCTCAAATCCTCTTGCATGAGTACGGCTCCAATTCCTTGTCCAGAAGCGTAGGTACAGAGGGTGAAAGGTTGAGTGTAGTCAGTGAATGCCAGAACAGGGGCATTGATAAGCGCTATCTTCAATGCCGCAAAACTATTTTTGTGTTTAGCATTCCACACAAACCTTTGCATCTTTCTTAAGTAGCCTTGTTAGGGGTGATGCCAATGTTGCATAGTTCTTAATAAAAGAATGATAATGTCCAGATAAACCAAGGAAACTACGCACTTGATCAACCGATGTAGGACGTGGTAACTGAGATACAGCTTTCACTTGATCATCCACTGTATGAATGCCCTCACCGTCAACTACATGACCAAGGAAATGGATTCTGGATTTTAAAAACTCACATATTGAAAATTAATCTTAAGACCTGCTGTGGAAAGTTTTTCTAACACTTCACGCAGTTTAATCAGATGGGCATCAACGTCCTTATTGACTACTATTAGATCAACCAAATAAGCGCAGACTGTGGTCCCAATCAATCCGGCAAACAGGGTGTTGATCATTCTTTGAAATGTCAGTGGGGGATTCCTGAGACCAAAAGGCATCCGTAGGAACTCAAAGTGGCCCAGGGTCGTACTAAATGCCGTGACCTCTCGTGATTTCTCATCGAGTGGTATCTGCCAATACCCACTAAGCAAATTTAAGTTGCTAAACACAGCATTATCCTTACCTAAGAACAGCAATATGTCACTCAAGACAGGCATAGGGTACCTATCTGGGATCGTACATTCATTAACACGCCTGAAATCAATAATATGGCGCCAACCACCATCCTTCTTTGGGACGACGAATAAAGGGCTATTAAAAGGGGACTTAGAATGTGTAATAACATTCTCAACCAACATATCTTGCACCATATCCTGAACTACAGTGTGCTGGCTATGTGGAAGTCTGTAAGCTGGTACATAGATAGGATTTGTTCCCTCCTTTAACGATATGTGATGGGATGTTAAATCTGTCTGACCTAGCTTTTTCCCTTTCAAGGCAACAATAATTCTGTAGTCAGCAAGCAGCTCCAATAGGCGTGTCTTGCCCTGAGGATGATCCATCACCTTAACATGTGACGCTATTTGATCTATCCTCTTTTGCCCAGTCTGTTGGGATTGAGGTACAATACTACCAATTGGGAATTGCGTAGGCTTTAATTCGACATTATTGTGATATACCAGAAAATCACACAAATAACATCCTTTCTTCAATATTCTCTGAACGCCTGTTCTATTCAGAACTAGAACGTCTGTCAAACCACCAGGTCGTAATGTGCTTAACGTCGACTCGCACGACAAACCCTTTACCTTGCACGTTTCCGGGAGACATACAACATCTGTCCCCGTATACACGTCAGGTAATTCGACAGTGGCCTTGGTGAATTCCTCATTCTGATAGTGGAGAGTACTCTTCAAAATTGCAGGTACAATCTTCCAACTCTTGCTGCTATAATCACGCTGGGAAAGTGAGGGTGTGAGGTCTTGGGCTTGCTCTAACACATTATCCGCCTTCCTCCGAGCGGGAATGGTGGACAACACTTTCGACCTTGCGGTGAGCAAAGGTGCAGAATGACGCATAGCATTGTAGGAAAGACCTTTAAACGAAATAGTATTATTACGTGGACGAACATCTATCTTATTCGTTCTGAGTGTTGGTAGACCAATTAATCTGTCAGCTGGCAAATTAAATTGCTGAACCACATAAAAGTCCGCATAGAAGGGAGTACCACGTCTTGAAAATCTAAGTGGTAACGTCACCATTCCGTCAATACTCAGCTGCGTGCCAGATACTCCTTCGAGATCGGCGTCAGTAGGTCTCCATAGGAAATCACGGTGAGGGAATCTACGATGTAACTCCTGATAGGATGTCAAGGCCAAAACATTTGCGCATGCACCCGTATCAATATCCAGAGCCAATCTGATATTATTCACTCTCACCGGTACGGACAACACTTCCAATTTACTTAGTGCCGCTACTAATGAGGCTGCTACAGAAGTGTTGTGGGAAGTAGGCACCAATGTACCTACCCTTCCTCGTTTTTTGACAGGAACTGGTCTTCCCCCGGCTTCTTGTCCTGGTAACGACGCGCCTTACGCTGCTGTATTACCGGATGTACACCACATTCCATATTCCTAACCTTAATCACTATGTCGCACTTATCGGTGCTGTGAGATGTTGAACGGTGGAATGCACACCATGAACGTGATTTTTGGCTAGGTGGAGACGTAGTCTTAACCGTCTCCGTGTACGACCTTGGCTTCTGCTTAGCACCTGTGGTCTCTGGTACTTTAACACCACCACCCTGGAGCTGATAACAATCATCGATCAAATGGCTCCTTTTATTACAATGGGTACACCGCAGAGATCGACGTGCATATAACTCCGTTGTTGAGGTGCGATCTGAGCCAACGGCTGCATTTGCGCTACCTGGGGAGGCGCCGTAGTCTGGGAAGTATGTGCCATCAGAGGTCCCGTCACTTTCGGAGAAAGCTTGTTTGCTTAATCCACCATAACAGTAGGCGGGACAAACTCCACTTCCTGGGCCCGGCCGTAGATGGGACAACGAACCACTAACAGGAAACTAATCAACTCGATTAATGTTTCCACATTTGTCTGTGACATCTTCCCATCATTGTCGTACCATCTCGAATCCCGGAAGGTCGCCTCCATGTCTTGACGCACTTCTCCGGCAATGTCAACAGCCACCATAGGTGATTTCGCGTGACCCACCTGAGCGCAACGATCCAGCCATCTGAATACCCACTGCAGATGGCCCAAGTGGGACCCTCAGTCAAAAATTCCAATAAAAGTGCGCTTAAACTTCTCATAGTCAGGGTCCGTTAGACCATACGCATTCAAGTGCGTGCTAGCAAACGAACCCTGCGGAATGTGGGAACGCACAAACGCCTTTTTATCATGATCATCGGTAATTTTTACATTGCGCATAGTGTCCTCACACGCATGGATAAATTGAGTCACTCTATAATCGTCCTGACCAGTAAAATCACGTACGTGGTCAGCATGTGGCATCATATGAAACACATTATCTGGGTTAGTCGACGTGGGAGCGTTAGAGTAAGCCATGTTAGCGTTAGATGTATGCAAGCTACTACGTTTACTTCTAACAGAAGGCTCAGTTAAAGGGCGGGGTAATGCTAAGTTTACCGACACACTGTCACCCAGAATAGGATTAGGAACTACCTGTGAAAGTCCACGCGAAGTACTATATTGATTCCCTGACTGTAAGGTACGACGGTTTAAATCGTCAAATGATTCCTCAATTAGCTTCTCACTACTCTCTACAGAAACGTCTAACTGTGTTCCCAGCTTAAATCCTAATTTAACTTCTGCAGTAGTTACTTGACGTTAACCTCTATTTGTGATTCGTAATGTCCTCAGACCACAACTTTGAAAATTTATCCATGAAGTTTCATTTGGGTCAGACAATGATTAACAGTAAGAGCAAAACACTTGCCTCTCATGTACAGGAAATGATAAAAATTATAATTAAAATAATTAAAGTATCAATAACTGAACAGGTAAGAAATAACTACTGTAAATTATATTACGTCAGTATACATTAAAATACGAAAGACACTTACAACAATGACATAACCTATTCGATGACCTATCAATGTGGAGTTATGTCTCGAACATGTAAATGTGTGTATAAAATATGTTATTCTTTAAATACCTAATATAGTAGTTATGGCGTCTGTATAGAAAACGCGATGCGTACAGCTGTTTCCTGGTGGGGTGGGTAGTCAGCGCGCTGCTTCTGCTGATGTCCCGTTGCCTAGCAACGACAAGACGCGATGCAATGACAAACGCCGGGTGAATCCACTTCACGACAGGGGAGTACCTCCACAATATGGTCAGGTGCTGACTAAGACGAATCAAGTCCTCTGCTCGCTGATACGATGTCGCCTCTTCTGTGTGCCAAACCTTCTGCAGTCCTGTATATATGGAGGACTGTCTGATGGCACGGGAAGTACTGCAATCAATGATGGCGAAACCACAACAGCCGTCCAGACACTTGTGAAAGGTCTTTTTGTTAGTAAACCCCGAAAGTTGTTGGTAATGTCTGCAACACTGTAAACGACGGGCACAGGGGAAGAATGCTGACAAGATGCTTTCCTGACCGCCCTCACTTGTCGCTAACAGGGGTATCACTAACTAGCCGTATGGTAATAAGTCAACGATAACTCAGTATTGGTTATTGGAATAATTCTGCACCTTCTTCGGGCGACACAATCAGAAACACTCAACTACAATCGTCTCACTACGGGATATAGCACTACACTCGGATACGTCATGTAACATGTCACTGTTTTTTGTTTTTCCTATTTCACAACACACTGACACCTTGGTATGTAAACTGGAAGAGTATATCCGTCACCACCTTAACTGCCACCAATGAACTAGCTGGTTAATTCAAAGTTAACCAGGTTGGTACATTTATATTATATTAAGCTTTAGTAACAAAACCCAATTGTAGTTTCTACTTTTATTAAAAAAAGTATTGTTTATATAATTCCTGAGTGTAGATCAACCATAACTTCCACTATTTATGAGCGTGAAGGGAGAGGACGGCGGCTATGTAAATAGACCGTTTAATCACGTCCGTTCAATGTAAGATTGTGAGTGTGACTGCCCGTGGGTGCCGGCTTTCCCGAGCTGACCCATGTGCTGACATACAGTCAATGAGCCGCACCCAAGGAGGCTACCAATCACGTAATATGAGCATGACAACTCATAGCTAGTGGAAAGTTACAAGGGATGAATTAGTATATAAATCAAATGTAAAGAACCCATTTATATAATACTTCTGTTGATGAGACAAGGGCCATTACAGAAGAGCTCTGCACTAATTATATATATATATATATATATATATATATATATATATATATATATATATATATATATATATATATATATATATGCAAGTAAATCACTGTAGGTGCTAGGTATGCTGGTTATCAGCATATATATATATATATATATATATATATATATATATATATATATATATATATATATATATATATATATATATATATATATATATATATATATATATAATATATATATATAATATATATATTTATATATATATATATATATATATATATATATATATATATATATATATATATATATACTGATAACCACAAGGAAAGAAGAAAACACGAAGTTCCCAAGCGCTTTCGTGTAATTCACATCTTCAGGGGTGAGTACAGACTAAAGAGAAATACAAACCAAGGTGTATATATACAGAGGAGGGTGACACCAGGTCCACAATGGTCAGGTATTAGGTAATGACCCTACTAATCTTTAAATAGCACACAACGGTTGGTGATCAGGTCAGATGGTAAGGTGACCCGACCTTCTCACCTGGTTACAAATCATCTTAATTACAAAATTGTCCAGTTTGTACAGGCCATTACTCAAATTCATGTTGAATGCTTCGGTATGTTTAATAAGACTAGATTCTATGATGTTCCTACTATCAATTGAATTACAAGGTAATATTGAGGAGGCATTATCCCAGTCAATGCAATGCTTGTTGTCCCTCAAATGAACAAACAGAGCATTGGATTCCTGGCCTGTCCTAACACTGTATTTGTGTTGTTTAATTCTTGTCCAGACAGGTAAAGATCTTGCAACTAGAATTATACAACACAAATACAGTGTTAGGACAGGCCAGGAATCCAATGCTCTGTTTGTTCATTTGAGGGATAACAAGCATTGCATTGACTGGGTTAATGCCTCCTCAATATTACCTTGTAATTCAATTGGTAGTAGGAACATCATAGAATCTAGTCTTATTAAACATACCGAAGCATTCAACATGAATTTGAGTAATGACATGTACAAACTGGACAATTTTGTAATTAAGAAGATTTGTAACCAGGTGAGAAGGTCAGGTCACCTTACCATCTGACCTGACCACCAACAGTTGTGTGCTATTTAAAGATTAGTAGGATCATTACCTAATACCTGATCATTGTGGACCTGGTCTCACCCTCCTCTGTATATACACACCTTGGTTTGTATTTCTCTTTAGTCTGTACTCACCCCTGAAGATGTAAATTACACGAAAGTGCTTGGGAACTTCGTGTTTTCTTCTTTCCTTGTGGTTATCAGCATATACCTAGATCACGCGCACCTACAGTGATTTACTTGCATATATATATATATATATATATATATATATATATTTCATGTAGATCCACAATGGAAACCTGGATAAGATAAATTTTGATAAAATCACACAGAGAAAAGGGAAACAATGGAGCACCTTAGCTTTCGTCTATATTCAAGACTTCTTCAGAGGCAAATGAATTACATGGACGGAGAGAGGCTTAAGTACACAGGGTGACCTTACTAACCATGAGGTCAGGCCATAATCATGACATCAACTAATCCGCACACCTACACAACCACACACGCAGAGGAGCTTAAGAGAAAGTTAAGTCAGGTCAAAAATATGAGACCCTCTAATCATCTATCCTACATCTAACTCCAAGGCTTTCAAAGCATTTTTAACCTTAGGCCACTGACAAATAAATTTATGTAACATATTATCAGTTTTGTATTGACCCTCACTAAGGTTTATGTAATTTAATTCCCTAATCAAACTAGCTTCAACCAGAAGTCTTTCTGTGACCTGATGATTTGTACACCTCTAAGCTGTTTTCCCAATCCATGGGATGATTATTATTCCTAGCATGGACAAACAGATGCTGGTCTGATATTGTACTTGTGCTGTTTAATTCTGAGTTCCAATGTTTTCCCAGTCTGTTTTACATAATTTCCATTACAGTTGTTACATGGAATGCAATAAACACTTCCATTTACATTCAAAGTTAAACTATTCTTGATTAATATATTGGTAATGGTTGAGTCACACTTAAAAACAACATTAATATTTAATAATTTAAGGTACTGATCTAACGGGACAAATATATTGCGATAAGGCAGTCAAAATATTCTTAAGTATAGTAATTTGCCGCCTGGTTTGAGTAGAATTAAAGAATTTTTTAGCCCTTTCAAAACAATGATCAACAAACAATGAAGGGTACCCAAGTTTTTGTGCAATGGAACGAATGTGTTTCGGTTCTTCATCAATAAATTCAGGGTCACAAATACTCAAACATCTCAAAAACATAGCAGAAAAAACTGACATTTGGGTAGATTCCAGGTGACTCGATAACATAAGAACATAAGAACATAAGAAAGTGGGATACTGCAGGAGGCCGACTGGCCCATACAGGGCAGATCCCTTTCACACCCATCCCAGCACTTCCATGTGCCTATCCAACTTCGTCTTGAAGCTCCCTAGCGTCCCCGATCCTACTATAGCACTCGGTAGCCTATTCCACATATCCACAACTCTATTACCAAACCAGTGCTTGCCTATATCCTTTCTGAATCGGAATTTATCTAATTTAAAGCCATTTGTTCTAGTTATTTCGTTATTACTGAGCTTCAGAACATCTTCCATTTTACCCTTGTTAATCCCACTTACCCACTTGTACACCTCTATCATATCTCCCCTAACTCTACGCCTCTCTAATGAATGTAAGCCTAAGCTTTTCAGTCTTTCTTCATATGGAAGGTTTCTAATATTATGGATCATTTTTGTCATTCTTCTTTGTACTCTCTCCAAAGAATCTATGTCCATTCTATAATAAGGACACCAGAACTGAACCGCATAATCCATGTGTGGCCTCACTAATGCTAGGTAAAGTTTCAAGATAACGTCAGCAGTTCTGTTACTCACAGACCTAGATATGAACCCAAGAATCCTGTTTGCCTTGTTGCGAACGCTAATACATTGTTTTCTAGGTTTCAAGTCGTTGCTAACAAATACACCTAGATCTTTTTCACAAACTGAGTTTTCTATTTCCGTGTTACCTAGTTTATACTTAACGTTTGTATTCGTCTTCCCTATCTGTAGTACCTTGCATTTATCAGTATTAAAATTCATTTGCCAGTCTACTGACCACTCATGTAAGGTATCTAGATCTCTTTGAAGGTGTTCAAAGTCACTGTCTGAATTTATCACTCTCCCCATTTTGGTATCATCTGCAAATTTACTAATCCTACTAGTTATGCCTAAATCAAGATCATTAATGAATATAACAAACAGCAGAGGGCCTAATACAGATCCTGGGGAACTCCGCTTTTGACCGCACCCCAGTCTGACTTTAATCCATTTATGCTGACTCTTTGTTTCCTACCAGTTAACCATGACCTAATCCATTTTAATACTGATCCACCTATTCCATGTGCTTCTACCTTCCTTATCAATCTCTCATGAGGGACTCTATCGAATGCTTTACTGAAATCTAAATAAATTATATCATATGACTTATCATTATCTACCGCTTCATATACTTCTGAGAAAAAGCTAAGCAAATTTGTGAGACAAGAACGTCCCTGGGTGAACCCGTGCTGAGAGAAGAATGAATTAAGTTGAATGTTTCAAGGTGGCTTCTGATTTTTGTAGCAATAATTGACTCTAGCAACTTGCCTATGATTGACGTGAGACTAATGGGACGGTAATTTGATGCTATTGATTTATCACCCTTTTGAAAATCGGAACTACATTTGCAAGTTTCCAAGCTTCTGGCACTAGGCCCGATTCTAATGACTTATTAAATAAAACTGCTAATGGATTACTCAACTCATCTCTACATTCTTTTAATATTCTAGCATATACCTCGTCTGGACCAGGCGATTTATGAGGCTTCAGTTTGTTAATTACTTTAAGCACATCGTTACTAGTAATATTGATATTCATCAACATATTTTCTATACTGTCGTTATATACCTTATGAACTTCTGGAAACTGTGCTAGGTTTTCATTTGTGAATACGGAGCGAAAATGACTATTTAACGTACTACACATTTCTAACTCATCATCAGTCATTTCTCCTGTAGTAGTTTTAAGGGGACCTATTGTATCTCTAACCTTTGATTTATACAGTTGATAAAAAGCTTTGGGGTTATTTTTCGATTCGTTTGCTACCTTGATTTCATAATTTCTCTTTGCTTTCCTAATTTCTGTTTTTACCTGTCTTGTTAGGTTCTGATAGTAACGAAGTAAGTGATTTTCGCCTTTCTTAACTTTTCTATATACTCCTTTCTTTTTCCCTAGAAGATCTAAGAGTCTATTATTCATCCATTTTGGTTGGTTCCGTATCGATCTGAATTTTCTTTTAGGGATGTGTTTATTTTGGGCATTATTGATTGTCGCAATAAATTGTGTAAGCTTTCTGTACACCTTACATTTATAGTTAAGACCATTTCTAATGATAAGCATATCAAGAAATGGAAGGGATCCATTTATTTCTCTTTCAATTTTGAATGTAATACTAGGGACAAGATCATTAAGCATTCAGTTGCCTCTGAAGATGTCTTGCATAAAGACGAAAGCTAAGGTGCTCCATTGATTCCCTTTTCCGTGTCTGATTTTATATATATATAGTGTATTTATTTTTTATTTTTTATTATTTTTTACGGGGATTAGCCCACCCGGGCACAGGTCATCGACCCACCACTGGGCCTAGGGAGCGAAAAAATACGAGTAAAAAGAAATTAAAAATAGAAAAGAAAATTATTAAATTTATATACACCACGAAAGTGAGACAGATTGTATGAGTATGGAAACACAGAAGACGGCAGAGCATTTCACACTTTGGTTGTGTGAGGAAAGAAGAAGAGTCATTAAGACGAAATGACTTTGATTCCACCCTATCTAACAGTTGCACAGAAGAAGAGCAATCCCAGATATCAGAGACTCCATGTTAGGACGAATGAATCCTTTATAAACTTGAAGCAACTGCTCAGGAGTGAAGTAGCTAAAGCATCTCTACAGCATTCCCAGATTTTGGGAGGCATCTTTAGTAATGTTGAGGATGTGTGACTTCCATGACATATTAGAGGAAATGGTGAGGCCTGGCATATCAATTTTAGAACTTGGTAGAATGATTGTGTCCTGAAATATGATTGGTGGGAGATCATCTAATTTGGAAAGCGTAATTGGTAAATACTGTGTTTCATTACTGTTGAATTTAACCAAGTTTCTACCTCCCCATTTGGAGATGCTGCACAGATCCGCATTGATAGATGAAATGATATCAGCTCTAGAAACAGATCTAGTTTGAGAATTAGGAGGAAGGGAAAAATGTGAAGAAAAGTGAAGAGTAGAATCATCAGCGAAAGAACGGATAGTGTAACCGCCTTAGTTAAGGACGGTCGGGTGACAGCCAAGTCGAAGGAAATGATTGAAACCCGTTTTTTAGCTGTGGTATGATATCGAACTATCTCACTGGTTAACACTTCCTTGAACGAGTGTAGGTTAGTCGCTGGTACCTTTGATGCAGCTGAGTGAGATATCAGGTAATCTCACGGCATGTCACCTTTGATACAGTCGTAGATTGGTTGATAGTTGAAATCGTCACAGCTGACCTGGGTTATACTTGTAATCATCTTAGCTTGTAAGTTAAATAAGGCAAACAAGTACTGTTCTCTTCACTCGTTGTTTCTTGGTTTAATGTAAACACATATGGTGATTTTCTAGTTATATTGGGTAGTCATGTCTGTACAATTATTTAGTATTGACAGACTAATGAGCATTAGCTTGTAATTGGCTGATATAATTAGAGAGAGGTACAGTCTGGAGAGCTGGTCTCACGACACGACTTTAGGGAATCATGTCGGGCTGTGAACTGGGAGAACTGAGCTGTACTCTCTTGAGTCTGGTGCCTGGTGGTTGGAGAATAACCCACCCTTCAATACGGACATAATCTAAACAGCTTACCAACACACTGAGGGTTGAGTCTGTAGATTTATGGGCTGTACACTCGAGAAGGTGTGAAAGAACAAATGTTTATGGGCTGTCCACCCTCGGAGGTGTGACAGAAGAAATGCTTATGTAGCTGTATGCTCAATAGTCTGGGTGATATTATGAGTATATGTCCTTAGCCCATATTTATATAATATTAATGTGACAGGAGCTAATACATCGCTCGGCTACCACTCACCAAGTTCCATGCGGTGTAATATCCACGCAGATTAGCCCTATGTGTACATTCGCACCAAAAAGTATCGGTGCAGGGTGAGATAGACGACTTCCAAAACGATAGGTATACACTGTGGTATGTCGGGAAGGTTGGTAAGTGCATCCTCACAACCCCCCCCCCCTTCACTAGGTGTTGCCATATGGCTGACAATCAGTGTGTTTGTTTCCACTTTTCGGATTGTTGATCAGTGTCGACTGAATGATGAGCAAGGGTTCGGTCTCGGTGAACGTGGGTATAAAAAAGAGGCAATATGAAGCAGTAGAGATCTACACATGCCAGACGACATGGAAACCTCAGAGGGAAAACGAGGAGTTATTATTGCCCTTCATAATGAAGGGTTTGGCGTCACAGATATTAGCCGGCGGGTTGGTGTCCACAGGAACACCGCTGCACGATGGATTCGGCAATACTTCAAAACAGGTGCTACAGACGACAGGTCTCGGAGCAGTCGTCCACGCTGCACCACCCCTCAGGACGACCAGGTTGAGTGGTTTGTTTGGTAGCATAAATTAATGGGGCAATATGCACAAGTATCACAAATAATTT
Organism: Homarus americanus; assembly: GCF_018991925.1. NCBI lineage: Eukaryota > Metazoa > Arthropoda > Malacostraca > Decapoda > Nephropidae > Homarus > Homarus americanus. The sequence continues at coordinate 10,192,074 of NW_024748502.1, read as the reverse complement.
TGTTAACAGGGAGCTCCTCATATTTCCTACTTTCTATTTATCACTTCCCGACCTTATTTATAAAAGGTTTGTTTCACTTGACCAGGGCTGCCAACATACGGCTGGAACAACTTGCCTTTCCCAATACCTAACGTCACTGGTCTCAAGTTGTTCACACTACAGTATGCACCGATACTTTTTGTTGAGAGTGTACCTAACCTTGTTATAATGAATGTATGCTTTAGCTAAGCTGAGATCTTCAACCTTTATGTAAATGGTGGTTGATATTCAATGAGAATTGCCTGCAGTGCCCTTCTAAATTGTGTTTCTGCACGAACAAAAAATACTCGTAGACTGATAACACAAATGGTAAGGTGGGTATCACAAAGCTTGAGTTTACAAATCTTAAGATAATAAAAATTAATAATAGTTGCTAAGTATGCAAAAATATGTTTCACTTATATAAGAATTTTGTTAATAATTTTTATTTTTATTAGAACTTATAATGAGTTTACTGAATATTGATAATTGGTTTTATGTATTTATAAATCATGAATTCAAGTTCACGTAGAAAGGTTAAATGTTCATGGGTTAGCAACGTTTTTCAGGGAAATGGCTAGTAACTTATAATAGTCTGGTCTCATCTTGTAACCCTTATCTTGCTCTTATCCTGACACAGCAAAATTAATCTGTTCTGTGTGGGAAAAATAAAAATTAAAATACTGAACATTGTGAAGGTGTACTGTACATGGACAGAGATTTAGTATTAGGTGTGAAGATATTGATGAATGTGTATGCTGAGCATAATAGTATGTGGTAGTGTCAATATGACGACCTACAGTGTATCAGCATTTCCTGATCATCTGTAGCTACTAAGATTAGTCATTCACCACTAGTAGAAGTTCAGTCTGTTTAACCAATGTCAAAATTGTCAGCTTATTTTATTAGGAATAGTCCCATATATCATGCATTAAACTTAGAAGTAGAAAGCAATAGGATACGTAATACAAGTATAATGAGACGAGGAGGGCGTGGGTTAATGTATAGTTCGCTGTCACCTATAACAAGACGAATCTTGCATGAAGAATATTTATATATATATATATAGGAAGAATATTGATAGTATAAGAGTATAAAAGAGAGGAAGATTTTGGTAGCGTGGCCGTGATAGTTATTTGAACTGAACTCACACTTATCGTATCTTATATGTCAATACACATCTATTACGTCTTTAGGGCGACTTCTCAAACACCGCTTCGTTACAACTCTTTATTAATTACGACAATGACATGGACACATTAATAACACCTTCTATTGAAGTTACTAGGACATTATATTTACGTTACTAGGACATCATATTACGTTACTAAACACTGATTCTCGGACACGAACATGAAATGAATACACTTCCCATGTAAGTAACTCATCCAATGGAAAGCTCTGACAAAAACTCACGTGACCTAGGGGAGGCCTAGCAGGTGGTCCTGGGTTGTCTCTATGGGAGACTGCTTAGCTGGGCACCGGTGTGTCGAGGGCAACTCGCTCCCGACGGGAGGCGGCTTGCCTCCGGCCCCTGACTTCTCTCGAGCAGGACTGGGGACGTGGTAGCTGGCCCTTCTTGGTTACAAGACACACTCTCTCTCTGTCTCTCTCTGGGCAGAGGGAGGGCTAGGACGTCCTATATATTGGGAGACCAGCCGTCAGGTGGAGCTGATCGGGGGGGGGGGCGGCGAAGGGTCTCCTTACATTTGCCCTCGCTAATGTAGGGTCAGGTCTGGACTTTTTCAGAGACTATAAGTTGTATATTCTGGAGAAATCTTCAGATGGGGCCCTGTGACATGAGAGGCCCTGGTTGATTTGTGGCCCCTTGACTTGGGCTCGGGGGTTACATTTGACCTGGCTAATGTGAGGTCAGGTCTGGACTTCTTCTGCGGTGTAGGTTATTGTGTATATTGGGAGAGAGTCGGCCGGTGCCTTCTTACATGTTTGTTGGGGCCGTGTGACATGGGAGGGGAGCCAGTTGATTTGTAACTCCTTGAGTGGTTGCGAGGGGTACCCTTACATTTGACCCCCCTAATGTCAGGTCAAGTCTGGACTGTTTCTGAGATGTAAGCTGTGGTCTGACAACCCATCCCTACACCTCCCGCCAAGACCAAAGCGTTCATGCTCAGAGAACTGATGACACATTTAAAGTAGACAGTAACATCATGTGCAGTATCTAATATAGTCCCTGAGGCGATAATGCATCCTTACATTTTACAAATTATAACCCTAGAGATGTATGTTTTTCTACTGGCATAGTTTGATCTGACAAAGCTTACTATACCTCCTGCCAAGATTAAAGCTTCTATGACAGGAGAAAAAAAATAAAATACATACACAGTAAGTGAACATAGAGTGATCTAAAGATCCTTCATATCTAGCATAGTGTCCGAGGCAAACTTGCAAATCACATTCTACAAACAAAAACAGGTGTTACATTGCCTAACCAGGCCGTGTCAAAATAAGAATTCGTCCCACTCGGTAGTATGTCTACAACATTGCATTTGGTAATACAAAACATTGATCAAATGAACTCATAGAAAAAGTGACTAATCTTATAAAAAAAAAAGCATTCTTTGTCGTACATGATAACAACAATCAGAGAATTAAATGCAAAATACAAAATGCTCCTACTTCACATGTTAGGGTGTTATATCTTTTTATTACACATCAGCAACATCAACAACATCAGTACATTTGTTGGGTCCAGCATGGCTCAAGTCCTCCATCCAGCTGGTATCTGAAAATAGGGAATGCCGGCAGCACAACAGCGGTAGTCGATTGGTCCTTCTGATGATCCACCTTTTCATCGTCGACTTTCTTCTGATGTCAGCACAGGACGTCTTCTGTCTTCACATAGCACGTTTTTCTTTCTTCAACACCGCACTTTGTAGGTCGTGTCACCACATCTTCTGACTTCTTCACACTTCCTCCTGGTTTCTATAATATTCCAGATGATTTTTCTGTTCACCTGCGCTTCCTCTACGTTTAGAGCATTTTCATATTCCAGATGAATTTTCTGTTCATCTGCGCTTCTTTATACATCTTCATTTTCATATTCCAGACGATTTTTCTGTTCATCTGCGTTTCTTTATACATCTTCGTTTTCCGTCATATTCCAGATGAATTTTTCTGCTCCATCTGTATTTCTTCTCTGCAACATCATCATTTTCAACATATTCCAGACGATTTTCTTTGTTGAATGCCGTATTGATGGCATATGGTTGCAAGAAGTTGATTCTTAAATTCTGATCCGTTTTCGGATAGAAAAATAACCTTTGGTGTAGTGAACGGACATATGAGATGCGTCACTAACGCGTGTGCCACAGTCTCCGTGGATTTATCCTGCAAGGGAACTAGAATCACGAATCTGGAGAAGTGATCAACACACACAAGTATGTAGGTGGAGTCTTGATGGCTTTTTGGCAGTTGCAAGAAGTCGATTGCGACTGTGTCGAATGGGCGTTCAGGCGTTGGGTATTCGAGAATTGGAGCAGGTTGCATCGTAGTTCCCTTGTGTTGAGCACAAGATAAGCAATTAGCAATGTGTCGCTCAATGTCCCTTTTCATTGTACTCCAATAGCAAGATTTTCTTATTTCTGCAAAGCATTTGTCACGCCCTGGATGGCCTGGTTGAGGTGTATTGTGGTACAGAGTGAATACTGTGTCTCGTAGGTTGTCAGGTACGACAATTTGTGTGACAGTATCCTGCACTGTTTTTGTTGTACGGTGCAGTATGTCTTGTCGCAGTTCAAACTGTTTGAAAGGAAGAGATAACTTTGGTAGATCGTCCTCATCACCTGATACGAGAGCATAAATTAATTTAGACCACATTGGATCTTGTTGTTGTTCATCTCTTAATTTTTGTGGAGTGAACAAAGATATTGGTATAACTGGAGCTATGTGTCTAGACAGTGCGTCGGCAACCACATTCGCTCGTCCCGGTAAGTGTTTAAAGTCGGGTTCGAATTCTTGAATCCTTCCCCCCTGTCACTAGCATTTCATGTTCATGTTCATGATGAATGGTCAAGTATCAACGTGCAAGTCTGCCTGAGAGGTTCTTTCCATGGAATAACTCCGTTACTGTTGCATGCTCCGTATAGACTGTTATTTGATAACCAAATATCACATCTCTGAATTTCTTTAATTACGCCCCTAGATGCGTTACTGAATAGCATGATTCTGCATCATTAAGTTTACGGCTTGCATAAACAATTACTCTATTTTTCCCTCTAGTATCTAGCTGTATGAGAACAGCTCCTAGCCCTTGTCCAGAGGAGTCAGTGCACAGGGTGATAGGTTGAGTATAATCAGGGAATGCCAATACTGGTGCATTGGTCAATGTTTCCTTTGAAGTTGTTTTCCTGTTCATTGTTCCAAACAAATGTTGCATCTTTTTTTAGTAATTTTGTCAGCTGGGCGGCTAACTTAGCATACCCGTGAATGAATGAGCGATAGCAGCCGGAAAGTCCGAAAAAAATACGCACTTTGTCTACATTTGTAGGACAGGGATATCGGTCAACTGCCTTAACCTTGCAGTCCATAGTATGGATGCCGTTTCCATCAACTACGTGTCCAAGGAACTTTAGATTTGAGAAATTCACATTTAGAGAGCTTTATTTTCAAACCTGCTTTATAAAGTTTTTTTTTAAATATTTCACACAATTTGACAAGATGACTGCTTACAACTTTGCTCACAACATCACATCATCTAGATAGGCATAAACTGTATTGCCAATCATTCCTGCAAACAGTGTGTTAATCATTTGTTGAAATGTTAATGGCGCATTTTGTAGTCCAAATGGCATTCTTAAAAATTCAAAATGTCCCAAGGGAGTGCTGAATGCAGTCACCTCGCGGGATTTCTCGTTAAGAGAAATTTGCCAATACCCGCTAAGAAGATCGAGGTTACTAAAAACTGCGTTGTCTTTTCCCAAGGATTGCAACAAATCACTCACAACAGGCATCGGGTACCTATCCGGTATGGCTGCTTCATTGACTTGTCGAAAGTCAATAACAGGGCGCCATCCTCCATCTTTCTTTGGAACTAGAAAAAGAGGAGAATTCCAAGGGGATGACGAATGTGTGATTACTTTCTGTTCCGTCATATCTTTAACCATAACTTAGTCTATAAGCTGGTATGTAGACAGGGTTAGTGTCTGGTTTTAAAGATATGTGGTGTGAGGTTAATTTTGTTTGACTTAGCGGTTCCCCAGGTAATGCTACTGTAGTGGATACACTCCCCTACAACTACCACTGCCGTTAGTCGCTGATCAACCGATCCCGCGACGAAGTTTCTCTGCCAAGCCTAGCCGTCTGGGCCCGGGGGGCGGGGGGGGGGTCGACACAGGCGACGTTTACTTCCCGTGGACGTGTATATAAGCTCCCAGCCTCGCCGTGAGGTCCATTCGGACCTCTCTCCAGACCCCTCACCACCAAAGCAGCCAGCCTTGTTTCTACTATTGACGACCGGACCACAATTCGACCTCTCTGACTACCACTGGACTTCCCAGTAATCCTGTTTGGGGTGACGCCCTTTGTGGGCCTCCATTTTTGGAAAACGACCACGACCGTCACCGGACTACCTCACGAGCGTTCAGGATTGTCAACCCTAGTTAGCCCTCCCCACGGGTAGAGTGAGTGACCCAAACTCCCTGTGGAGGGCAGCTATTGATTGGCAGTACTGACGTGGTTTTGGGGTCTTTCTCTCTTACTAAAATCCTTCCTTGCTTACCCTGGCCGAGGCACCTACTTTATTTAAGTATTTGTGCTAGAGCCCCTCCAGTGGCGAAGACCTCACAGCTGAGTGGGATTGTGTGTGTTCATTGGGGGTCGGGGGACAAACAGGCCGATCCCATAGTGACGACTGTGATCGTGCAGTCACTCCACTGTGCGGGGGTTGTCTCTTGTAAAATCAAAGAAGGGCCTCCAATAACCTTCTACATGCACAATGGCAGTAAACATAAGAATAAAAGTAAAAGATAAGAACAAACCCATCGATAAATCTTGGCTAATTACCCTAGCATATATCGAACTAGGTGTGCCCTTCTATAGGGTATTCAACCTGAACGAAGGGCTCAAAGTCATTTGCCGATATGAAAATGTTGCAGATAAACTACTAACCACAAAGGCGAAACAAATCCTTGCCAAGAATGGATTAATTGTGGTCATGCCTCCCGAGCTAAGAGCCAGGAGATCTGCTTTCTTAAGGGAACTAGATTCTCAAGTAGGTGGGCAAACGGCAGACTCTCTGAAGGCAGACATTGAAAATAACAACGAAGGACTTACAGTAGAAGAAATAATCAAGATAAAAGACTACACGCACGTAATGAAGATTTGTTTCAAAGAAACGGCTATGGCAGACAGTGCGGTTTTTTAGCGTGCAACATGTCGATATCCCCTCATCAAATAAAAAGGGAAAAATACACCAGTCTCCTGACATGTTTCACATGCTATAAATATGAAGAGCATACCCACAAGGGACTGCCCTGAAAATGAAAAGAAATTCTGCTCCAACTGTGCAGAGGAAGGACATGTTTACACGTAGTGAAACAACACCAACAAAGGCTGCATAAACTGCAAAAGGAACGGGGACGTGTACCACACCCACCCAACCATGGCCATGTCCTGTCCCATCAAAAGGACCCTCATCAAATACAAGCAAGAGCAGGAAGACCAACGAAAAAGAATGAGAGACCAAAGCACATATGCTGAAATTGCAAAGAGGCCCGTGAAAGAGGCAACAAAGCCAACTACTGACACCATAATCAAATTAAGTGACACTGATCATTTCAAGGTAATGGTGAGCATGCTACATGCTCACCTTCATAACATCATAGCCCCAGGATCATATGCCAACGAGTTCAATAGGATGCTTAAAATAACAACATGCCGCCAATGAACTTTCCTGAAAACCCAAACTCAGCAAACTTGTTACACGCCACCAGCACCCCACAGCTTACAAAACACTTCAGACAACGAGGAACCACGCCCAAGGATACAACATCACCGACAGACCAGGATATCATACCGGAAAAAGCGGAACGACCTGGAGATTTGAATGAGAGGGCGAAAGACCCAAGACTGACACAAGAAACAGGAGCGAAAAGGAAATCAGCGGCCAAAAACAATGAAAATGAAATGGAAATCGACTTCCCAAACAACTGCCCCCCCCCCCCCAGTGCCTGAAGAAGCAGCAGATAGAGGACTAAGGTTTTAGCAAACCACAAGAATACCATAACCACCACACAGAAAACCAGCTGGAAAATTAATTGAAGACTTAGTAACGGCTAACGAAATAGTGTGGCAATACACAGACGAACGGTATGACAAAGAAACGGTATGGAACATGATTAAAAAAGACAAAATAAAATTCGGCACAAAAGATTTTATTGTAACCACGGAAGCTGAACTCAAAAGGAAATCATCGGGACTCAACGAAATGAGGTCACCCCCTCAACTTCAACCCTCCAAGAAAAAGAAATAATGGACCATCTCCAACTGAAAATACTTAAAATCCTACAACACAATGTCCGTGAATGGCATGCATGCAAAACATTGCTTGGTAACATATACAATGAAAACAATCCAGATAAAATACTAATAAGTGCACACGGCGAACCCGAGAACAACAAAATCAAAATATTTAACTACGACACCCACCAATCGAACAAAAGTGGAGAAAAACATGACAGAGTTGCCGTTGCGTTGAAAAAAGGTCCGCACTTGCTGGGGGAGGATACTTCCTAAGCTATCTGGGTGGTGGGTATCGTGTGATGACCCGTAGAAGGTGGTGAATGTGGTTTGTTTGGGCCTTTCGGGTTAGAGTAGCCGCTGGTGTTGTGTTCTTCTTGGAAGTTTTGAATTCTGTTTCGGAGACTTTGTGTGACTTCACAGTCGAGGAGATAGTGTTCAAGTGGGTTGGCTGCTGGCTGCTGACAGTAGGTGCATTCCATGACGACATTTCCGATCGTCTGCCAGGAGCACTTGTACCCTAGTCGTAGTCGATGAAGGCTAACTTGGGTTTGTCTTGGTGTTTTCTTGTCCGGGAAAGGTGGTTCCCCTTTTGTAGCCGCCAGGTACCATTTGGCTGCTTGGAAACCAGCGTTGAATGCGTGAAGGAAGCTCTTTTGGATGGGGAGCGTGGTAGTCTTTCTGAGGTGATTCTTGATCTGTTGCACGCTTGCTGGAACTTGAATGTGTACGCTTCTAGAACGTGTGGCTGCCTTGGCTGCTTCGTCTGCCACGTCGTTTCCCCCGATCCCTACATGAATGGGAATTCAGTGTAAGTCGACTGGGCGGTTTTTTCTTTGGAAGTCCTGTAGCTGTGCGAGGATCGAGGTTATGATGTGGACGTTGTCTCTTGGTTGACTGTGTTGCAGTGCCTGCATGGCCGTTTTCGAGTCCGTGTGAATTATGATGGACTTGTTGTGTTGCAGCGTGTAGTAGGGCCTTTGAGATTGCTACCAACTCTGTTTGTAGGGTGGAGCAGTCATTAGAAAGTCTCCATAGGAGGGTCTGACCTTGGGTGTAGAAGGCCGCTCCGGATGTATGATGTTGTGGGTCCACCGAGCCGTCTGTGAAGTATGATGCTGCATCAGCCGGTGTCTCGGTGGCTATGGCTTCCAGAGTTACTCTTTTGAGGTCCTCCTTCTGGAGGTTGGCTTTGCCTGTCGCCTAGTTCGGTAATTTTGAATGTGGCTGGTGGAGGGCTCCATGGTGGAGGAACTACGTAACCATTGTCTCGTGTGTCTTGGTTGTTCTTGGCGAGTGTTTCTACTTGCAGGTGTCGGATGACCTCGCTTGCCTCGTGCGACCAGGTGGCCCCTTGCACTCTATGGTCGAGGTAGAGGGAGGCACTGATTCGCGTTTTGGCAGCTGTGGGCTTATCTGATCTGCAGATTTATGCGAGGAGACCGGCTGTCACCTGCTTGACTCGTACTGCCAGGGGTAGTAGTTCAGTTTCCATTTGCAAATTGCAAATTCTGGTCCACATGGGTGCTCCGAGCATGGTCCTGAAAGCATTATTTTGGATAACTTCTAGCTTAGCTATCTGCTCTTCTCTCAGTCCAATGAGTGCTGGAGCGCTGTAATCTACCAGCGATCTGATGGCGGCCGTGTAGTAGGCTTTGAGCAGATGTATGTTCGCTCCTGCGGTTGTGCTGGTGAGCGACCTCATTATATTGTGTCTGCTCTTCGTCCTGTGCCTGAGATACTCGAGTTGCGGCTTTAAAGTGAGTTTCTGGACGAACCAGATTCCAAGACACTGGTGGGTGTTGGTCCAGACTACCGGCGTGTTTTGTATGGAGAGCATCTTGTCTGGTGTGTCTGTGCAGATGGCCATCGCTTTCGACTTGGCTGGATTTATCTTGAGTCCAAGTATGTAGCACTCCTCTTCTATAAATTGGAGTGCGTGTTGCGTGTTGGCTAGTCTGTTTGCTCCTCTTACTATGAGCTGTAAGTCGTCTGCATAACATAGGAGCTTAGCTGTTTGTCTGAAAGGAAGTCTGACAAGATTTTCCATCAGGACATTGAACAGCGTTGGACTGAGGATGCCTCCTTGTGGGGTTCCGTTTTCATGGACCCTGTAGCTTGAGGTTGCTCCCTGAAAGCGTACTCTTTCTTCTCTCTGTGTGAGGTAGTTCTGGATCCACCCCAGCAACCTTCCTTTGATGCCTTTTTCAGCGAGCGTCGTTGTAATGGCCAGTGGATTTGCTAGTTCGAAGGCCTTCTCCAGGTCGAGGAAGACCACCAGAGCTGGTTTGTAGTCCACTGTGCTGAGTATCTCGGCGATGTTGTTGCCTGTGCCGGTGTTCTCGGTGTAAGCAAAGATGTGAGGGTGTGGGCTTCCTACTTTCCACTTGAGTCGGTTGAGAGCCATTCTTTCTCCCGTCTTCGCTCTGCAGCTGAGAAGGGAGATGGGTCTCGGTTTGTCTGGTTCTCTTGGCTTCGGAATGGGCTGTATATCTGCCTTCTTCCATTCCGGTGGAAGTCTTTGTGCTGTCCACGAAGCATTGATGACTTGTAGCAAAGCCTCGTGCCCGGCTTTTCCGGCATGGGAAAGCATGGAGTAGGTTATCCTCTCGCCCCCTGGTGCTGTGTCCTTGCCTCGTTTTATGGACTTCTGGAGTTCTTGCTGGTTGAAGGGTCTATCGGTGTCATCTTCACTGTTGCAGGCCTCTTCGATCATCCGGAGTCTGACCTGTCGCAGACGCCGTTGTGTCTCCTCCGCCTGTCTCGGGAGGTTTTTCGTTGCTGCTCGGTCAGAGAACAGTTTTGCAAGTCTCTCGGCTTCCTCTTCTGGTTTGGGATGGGTTGGTGGTGGTGGTGTTGCCTTCCCAGATGCCCTTCGGATCTGGGCCCACATTTTGCCGAGGGAGGTGTGCTCGTTCAGTTCGGAGCACCAATTGAGCCAGCTTACGCTTTTGATTTCTTCCTTCTCTTCCCTGGTATCCTTAACTATGACTTGCAGGAGATGTCTGTTTGTTTCCGTGGGATGTCTCCTGCAGTTTCTTCGGGCCATGTTCACTCTGTGGTTGAGTTCTTTCACCCTGGGACAGTAGTACCAGTAATCATTGTACTGTCTTGATGTGGGTTTTGTTTTTGGAATAGCCTCTTCTGCCGCTTGGTGAAACGCCTCGACCAATTGTTGGTGGAGGGTTATCTCGTCCACGGGTGCTGCGCCGGCCGGCTGTGATCTTGCGTGCCACTTAGCCAGGTGTTTTTTACAGAGTTCCAATTCCGCCTTTTGGGTATTGTATCTCCATCTCGGCGGGGGTGGAGTGGGGAGTTTGTTCACCTTCAGTGTTGTTAGGGTGGCAAAGTGGTAGCTGGTCAGCGTGGGGTGTAGCTGCCAGGAGGCCGAAGGCTGTAGTGCACTGGAGACGAAGGTTAGATCTAACCTTCCTCTCCTAATGTGGGTGGGCTCTCCGGTGTTCACGAGGCTGATCTAGGGTGTGTCTTGAAAGGTGGTGTATAGGTGTAGGCCGTCTTCATTTGTGGGGCTTACCGAGCTTAGGAAGGGATGATGTGCATTGAAATCCCCTCCTATGAGTATGGCGTGGTCAGCAGCTGAAGCGAATAATTGAGTAACCTCCAGTGAGCCCCTTGGGTTCTTGTAGATGTTGTGAACAGTTAATTCCCGTTCTTGGAGGATTACTTTGACGGCCCGTGTTTCAATGTTTTCCCCACATGGAAATTGCTGCATGACCTCGGAGGAGGGTATGCTTGACTTGACCAAGATCATGCATCCTCTTGTTGACGCCTGCGTGAAATGCCTCCCGTATGTCTTGTAACCACTGAATTTGAAGCAGTGGTGTTCTTGTAGAAGTGTTTCTTGTAGCAGTATAATGTCAAGCTTGTCCTTGGCTGCTGCTTCTTGCAGGAGGTGTTTCTTGTTTTTGATGCCCTGAGCATTCCATGTAAGGATGTTTAGGATGCTGATGTTTTCCACCACTGTTTCATCGGGGACTTCTGGTGGTCCTCGATGGATATGTTCAGGTCCGATTCCGACTGGATCAGGTTCATATCTTCTTGTTCTGTCGTGGTTTTTGCCTTTTGGGCCGTGGTTCGGTTCAGGGGAGTTGAAACGTCCAATTTCTTTCTGGGAGCTGTCGGTATCTTTGGTTCTCTGGTGGCCTTTTTCGGTGTAGAGTGTACCTCGGCTGTCACTCGTGTGGGGACCGGCATGGCGTCCTCCACTGAGGTGGCTGGAGCTGTGGCGACTTGCCCGTGGACGCTCCCCATGAGTATTTGGAGCTGTGTGGGCTGGATCTTGTGGCCCAATAGTCCGGCTAAGCCCTCCGCGAAAGTTGTCAGTACCTTGGCTAGGTCTGATACGTGTACCATTCCTTCAAGTGCCTTGGTGTGTGCTTGTTTTGTCTTTTTCGTAGTTGTCGTTGTCTGTTGCTTGGGTGGCTGAGGTGTGGCCGTAGTGAGGCCAGGAAACTGGGCTGCACTTTGGGTGTTGACCGGCTGAGGAGGTTGGCTTTGTTGTTGTTGCCTTTGGGTTCCCCACACGAAGATACTTGGTGGGGCTGGTGTGCAGTGGGTGGGGGCTGGTCTTGCTGCTGGTCGGTTTGCCTGGACCCTCTTTGTCCTCTCGGGGCATCCAGGGTTCCAGGTGGTGCTTGCCCCCGCAGTTGGCACACTTGGCGGCAATTTTTTCCCCATTTTTCAACTTGGTGAGGCAGGAGTGTGTGCCGTGCTTCTGCACGCAGACTGCGCAGATTTCCTTGTACGTACACCTCGTCTGATGGTGCCCGTATTTCTGGCATCTGAAGCACGGCAGGGGCTCCGGGACGAAGGGCCTCACTTTGTAGATCCCCCAGGTTTTGAAGTCTATGGTGCTGGTCTGTGGACCGTAGTGCGTTATGAGCACTTGTTTTGTAGTGGCCGTCCTGTCAGACGGAGGAGAGCATCTCTAGGCTTGTAGGATCTTCGGGTGGTTCTTCAAGGGTTCGAGGGGTGGCACCTTTGGGTACCGGAGGACTACCGACTTCATCAGTTTCTGGGCGGGGTCCAGCTTGGTTGATGCAACGGTGGCGGTGTTTTTCAGGTAAGTTTCGAGGGTGGTGGCGGAGTCCTTGTCTTTGGGATGAATAATCATCTCCCCTTTAGGTTGGGCCGCACTGAGAACTTGGCCAGTGGATTTAGTTTCTCCATCTCTGTGATTGCGGCATATGTCGTTTTCTTGTCCGTTTTTGAGATCCGGAATTTTGGCAGTGTCGTTGGGGGTGAGCTGGTGGTGGTGATGGGTGCCTTTTGGGCTGCTAGACGGCAATTGGTCTACCCCTCCCAACATTCCCTTCTCTCTTGCTATCAGAAATTTTTTTGTCAGCCTGTCTTCATGCATCCTCGGCACATGTCCATACCACCTTACTGTATTCCTCTTCAACCACTCCACCACACCACACTTCACACATGATGTTATAGTAAGCTCTATATGTTTCCATAAATCTATATCAATCAAGCAATCAACTGTATTTTGCATTAATAATTATTAATGCCCTGCATAGTTTTTGAGGTTTGTGTATTATTAAGCTTTTCTGGGTGTATTTTGCATGCTGATCTCAAAAATGTTATCCATTTTGCTCAATCAGGTCAGAATTTTGTGCTATAGCATTTTAAGCAGAGATTCAGGTAAACTATTGGCATTTTTCGCTCAAAATGGGGTCCTCATATTCGTTCATTAAAAAAATCATCCGAGACATTGGCAAGCCTCACAGAAAGATTTCGGTCAGTTTTAATGCCCTTACGATGCATTTAAATACACCCACGTGCTCGCCGGCCATTTAAATGTCCGCCGTATATGTCCGTGTTTTTTTACATATATTTTCTCACAATTAAATTTCTTTTTCATCTGGTGGTACATGGCATGTTTCCTCTGTCTGTGAGATAGTCGAGCAGACAAGCAGCACTACATGCAATGTGACTGGCCTGCAAGAAGTGGACTTACTCCAGGTTCTCACAATGTTGTTGCCCATGCTCTGGTGAATCAGCAGAACATTCTTCTTCCGCCACTGCACATCAAGCTCGGTCTGTTCAAAAACTTTGTAAAGGCACTGGACAAAAAAAGCCAGGCTTTCAATTTTCTGAACGAAAAATTTCCAAAAGTCAGTGAGGCAAAGCTGAATGCAGGAATTTTTGATGGCCCTCAGATCAGAGAGCTTTTCAAAGATCCCAAGTTTGATTGCAGCATGGATGTAAATGAGAAGAAAGCCTGGCATGCCTTTAAGTCTATTGTCTCCAATTTTCTTGGCAACTACAGAAGTCCAGAGTATGAACGAGTTGTTGAGGACCTACTTCTGAGCTACAAAGTTCTTGGTGCACGCATGTCCATCAAGATGCACTTCCTCAGCTCCCACTTGGACTACTTTCCAGAGAACTGTGGTGATGTGAGTGAGGAACAAGGAGAACGCTTCCATCAAGATATCCGTGTAATGGAGGAGCGGTACCAGGGTCGCTGGGATATCAACATGCTCGCCGACTACTGTTGGTGTCTGAAACGGGACGCCCCAGACACCAACCACCAAAGAAATTCTCTGCGACAGCCATTTATGCATGTCTAACTGTAAAGGCATCTATGTAGTTGACATATTTTGGTCCTATGTGTTGTGGTTACATTTCTTATGATATATTTTGCATAAAAATTTTGACATCATATTTAAGAATTTCGATTTTTTCCTAATTCCCATAGCATAAAAATCTGACCTGATTGGGCAAAATGAATGGCATTTTTGGAATCAGCACGCAAAATACATAAAGAATCAGCTAAGAAACCCCGCACCTCATGATTTTTTTTCAAATGCAGCCCAGTGTAATACATATACAAAACCTAATATATACTCATATAATTAATCTCTCCTTCAAATCAGCTTACATTTTAAGACTTATCAATATTATAGAAAGACTTTGATACCAGGTGCACTTCTAAACACTTAAAAACAGTACTTTTTCAAAAGTAGGTATGTATTTCCTCTCATAAGAGCTATAGATATGTGACCAATGTCGAAAGGATAAGCACATTAGACTACTACTAGATCAAATATTATATATATATATATATATATATATATATATATATATATATATATATATATATATATATATATATATATATATATATATATATATATATATATATATATACAGGGTGTCCCATAAGTTTCCATACAGCGTATCACCAACGCCATTACAAGCATAACTCCAGCTGTGCTTGAACGTGTTCTTCAGCAGTGGAGGACACGCATTGAAGAGTGTTTTCAACAGAATGGTAGTCATGTAGAGCATATTATATAAATAAAAATGGATTTTCATATAAAATATATTTTTCCTATGTATGGAAATTTATGGGACACCCTTATATATATATATATATATATATTTTATTAGCCCAATAAAGCACGGGTGGTCCCCTTTAGAGGTTCACGGCGCCATAAGCTCGTTGAACAGGGTTTGTGTGAAATATAACAGAGTCTAGGACTGCTTTTAGTGTCCTGGTGGCCCAGAGATAACGTTCCCCGGTCACAGTCATAGGATCGTGGGTTCGAATCCAGGCGGGGTGAGGTGTTGATTATATGTAGAAGTCCGCGTGCTTTATTGCGCTAATGAAATTTATATGGATCCTCGTGTTTCGAAGCCAGATTTGGTAAAACGTTACTCTGATCACGTAAGCGGCACTGGTAGACACCCATTAGAGGTTCACTGCGTCATAAGCTCATTGAACAGGCTTTGGGTGAAATATAACAGAGTCTAGGACTGCTTTTAGTGTCCTGGTGGCCCAGAGATAACGTTCCCCGGTCACAGTCATAGGATCGTGGGTTCGAATCCAGGCGGGGTGAGGTGTTGATTATATGTAGAAGTCCGCGTGCTTTATTGCGCTAATGAAATTTATATGGATCCTCGTGTTTCGAAGCCAGATTTGGTAAAACGTTACTCTGATCACGTAAGCGGCACTGGTAGCATTAGAGGTTCACTGCGTCATAAGCTCATTGAACAGGCTTTGGGTGACAGAGTCTAGGACTGCTTTTAGTGTCCTGGTAGATAAGGTCACAGTCATCGTGCGAATCATGTAGAAGCTCATCCTCGTGTTTCGAACAGAGGCTTTGGGTAGATTAGAGGTTCACTGCGCCAACATTGAACAGGCTTTGGGTGAAATATAACAGAGTCTAGGACTGCTTTTAGTGTCCTGGTGGCCCAGAGATAACGTTCCCCGGTCACAGTCATAGGATCGTGGGTTCGAATCCAGGCGGGGTGAGGTGTTGATTATATGTAGAAGTCCGCGTGCTTTATTGCGCTAATGAAATTTATATGGATCCTCGTGTTTCGAAGCCAGATTTGGTAAAACGTTACTCTGATCACGTAAGCGGCACTGGTAGACACCCATTAGAGGTTCACTGCGTCATAAGCTCATTGAACAGGCTTTGGGTGAAATATAACAGAGTCTAGGACTGCTTTTAGTGTCCTGGTGGCCCAGAGATAACGTTCCCCGGTCAAAGTCATAGGATCGTGGGTTCGAATCCTGGCGGGGTGAGGTGTTGATTATATATATATATATATATATATATATATATATATATATATATATATATATATATATATATATATATATATATATATATATTTCACGTAAATCCACAATGAAAACGTGGATAAGATAAATCTTGATAAATTCACACGGGAAAATGGAAACAACGGAGCACCTTAGCTTTCGTCTTTATTCAAGACATCTTCAGAGGCAACTGGATTACATGGACAGAAAGAGGCTTAAATATACAGGGTGACCTTAAAAACATGAGGTCAGGTCATAATAATGTCATCCACTAATCCACACACCAACACACACGTAGAGGAGCTTAAGAGAAGGGGGGTGACGTGACTAGTCAGGTCAGGTCAAAAATAAGGGACCCACAAAATAACTATCTTACATCTAGATCAAAGGTTTTCTAAGCATTTTTAACCTTGGGCCACTGACAAATAAATTTATGTAACATAGATCACTATCCTCTAACTACCGCCCAATCAGTCTAACATGAATAGTAGGCAAATTACTGGAAGCAATCATTTCAAACTCTATTCGAAATCACCTGGAGAAGCACAGATTGATCAATGATTCCCAGCATGGCTTCACAAGCGGACGTTCTTGCCTAACTAATCTATTAACATTCTTTTCATCAGTTTTCGAATCAGTGGACGAGGGGCACAATTATGATGTGGTATATCTCGACTTTAGCAAAGCCTTCGACAGAGTCCCCCACGAAAGACTAATTAGAAAGGTAGAAGCTCATGGCATCAAGGGTGACATCCTTAAATGGATTAGGGCGTGGTTACAGGACAGGAAACAGCGAGTGAGCATTAACGGCACTAAGTCCCATTGGAGCAACGTCACAAGTGGAGTTCCCCAAGGCTCAGTACTTGGACCATTATTGTTTATTATATACATAAACGATATAGATATCGGCATAGACAGCAACATAAGTAAATTTGCTGATGACACTAAACTAGGACGTGTTATCAAATCTGACGAGGACTCGGCAAAACTACAGGAAGATCTAAACAAATTTTTCCAATGGTCTGAAAAATGGCAGATGAAATTCAATGTCGACAAATGTAAAGTACTCAGTATAGGAGATGTAAACAGGGAAACCAGATACCAGATGAACAACGATGCCATAGAGAAATCCGACTGCAAGAGAGATTTAGGAGTAATAATAAGTAGGAACCTTAAGCCAAGTAAACAATGTGTTTTTGCTCGTAACAAGGCTAATAAAGTTCTTGGGTTCATACAAAGGAGTGTTAGTTACAAGACTAGCGAGGTCATCCTAAAACTGTATCTTGCTCTTGTGAGACCACACCTGGATTACGCAGTTCAGTTCTGGTCACGGTATTACAGAATGGATATAGAATCCTAGGAAAGAATTCAGAGGAGAATGACAAGACTAATCCCGGGCATTAGGAACCTTGAGTATAGAGACAGGTTAAAGCATCTTAATTTGCACTCCCTCGAGAGACGTAGAGCGAGGGGTGACCTGATAGAGGTGCACAAGTGGAAGGCAGGGCTAAACAAAGGGGACATTACAAAGGTACTCAAATTATCCAACCAGGAGCGAACTCGTAACAATGGTTTTAAATTAGACAAATTTAGATTTAGGCGTGAAATAGGTAAACACTGGTTTGGAAACAGAGTAGTGGATGAATGGAACAAGTTACCAAATATCATCATTAACTCGAATACGCTGAATTGCTTCAAACATAGGTTGGATGCTCATATGAGCAATAGGGGTTGGGTGTAAACGGGACTGCCCAGTATGGGCCAATAGGCCCGCTGCAGTTTCCTCCATTCTTATGTTCTTATGTTCTTATATTATCAGTTTTGAACTGACCATCACTAAGGTTTATTGATTTTAATTCCTTGATCAAACTAGCTTCAACCAGAAGTCTTTCTGTGACACAAGATGATTTAAATACTTCTAAGCTTTTTTCCCAAGCAATGGGGTGATTATTATTCCTAACATGAACGAACAAGGCACTGCTTTCAGATGCTGTTCCGATATTGTACTTATGTTGTTCGATTCTGAGCTGCAGTGTTTTTCCTGTCTGTCCTACATAATTACAATTACATTTGCTACATGGAATACAATAAACACTTCCATTGAAATGAATTTGTCCCGTTAGTTCGGTCCCTCAAGCTTCTAAATATTAATGTTGTTTTCAAGTATGACTCAACCATTACCAATATGTTAATAAGGAATAGCCCAAGTTTGAATGTAAATGGAAGTGTTTATTGTATTCCATGTAGCAAATGTAATTGTAATTATGTAGGACAGACAGGAAAAACACTGCAGCTCAGAATCAAACAACATAAGTAATATCTGAAAGCAGTGCCTTGTTCGTTCATGTTAGGAATAATAATTACCCCATTGCTTGGGAAAAAAGCTTTGAAGTATTTAAATCATCTTGTGTCACAGAAAGACTATTTCAGGCAACATACGCAAGCGAACTGAGAGAAAGACTACAGCTAGACAAACAAAGGTTTGAGCAAGGAGCAACAGCTGATACACAAGGAACACAAGCGACTGATAGAGATCCCAGACAAATGACTAGAAGTGACAAAGAGAAGATAGAAATAACAAAAGGACAGACTACAAGACAAAGGATTAGGAGGAGAGAAGATAAGATGGAAACTGATCACAATATACAACCTGAATCTGCTGAAGATATTGGATTAAAAGTTATCACTACAACAAAACATGGAATCCCAACATCGAGACCAACAGGAGGGACAATAGTAAAAAACTGTGAAGGAGGGATATACAAGTGGACATATCAAGAAAAATCCCTAAGTGAAGATTATGTCTGGTCACTAATTACTACGGACAAACTAAAGATTACGACCAATGACTTTAAAATAGTAGACCCGTCAGAGTTTAGAAGAGTCAGAAGCGGGAAGCAGGATGATAGGTCTCCACTTCAACAGTTACAATCCAAGTATAAGAAATAATGGACAATAGACAAACAGTAAGAACTTTAAGAATAATACAACACAACGTAAGAAACTGGAAGACCGAGAGAATTAACCTAAGTAATATATATCAAGAAATTGACCCTGACATTATACTCATAAACAGTCACGGTGAGACAGAAAACAACAACATAAAACTCTTTAACTATTATGTAAACCAAAGAAATAAATCGGGCGAGAAAAATGACGGAGTAGCTATAGCGGTTAAAAGAAACTTAAAATTTAAACTAATCGATGACTTCCAGGATGAATTACTAGCAATAAAAATAAATACAACTCAAGGAGACGTAATTATTGCTACTACTTATCAGCCACCGAGACGACCCTACTTACCTATAGAAGACCTATTAAAATTGGCTAACAACAGTCATCCGATGTACATCTTAGGAGACTTTAACGCCAGACATAGGATTTTTGACAATACAAATAATAACGTCGTGGGAAACGCCCTTAATCAATTAATAAATTTAGGGAAAATCAATCATCTGGGTCCTAACTTTCCAACCTGGAGAAATATCAATACACAATCGACACCAGACAAAATTTTACCAACAACAAAGCCTTTTTCAATTACCATATAAAACAAGGACCTCTCACAGGCAGTGACCATCTGCCAATTATACTAAGACTGTCAACAAGCCCCATACAGATACCAATAAAAAAGAGACTGAAAATGAGTAAAACAGACTGGGACAGCTTCAAAGACGACTTAAGTAATCACCACTCGATTAACCTACAAGGGAAAACAACAGAAGATATAGACTCAGAAATGGACAGACTGCACTCAGCAATAAAAACATCTATAACCAAACACACTCTTACTTCACATTTTAGAACATTACCCAACAACAGACTATCAGAAGAAGTTAAATTAATCCAGACCTATTACAATGAAATAAACAGGTATATGGAAAGACACGGCAGTAACAGATGGCTATATACGACGCAGACAGCACTACAGATAAAATTAAGAGACGCATGTAAGGAAGCAAACAATAAAAAATGGAATGATATTATAATGGCGGCTGACATGACTAAAGACACAAAAACATTTTGGACTTCCATAAACAAGATGATGGGACACAACAAGCAAAAAACACCATACATTAAAGACCAAAATGGAACAAAATTGCACGAGGAAAATGAACAAGAGTCAGCATTCAAAAGGGAATGGGTAAAAGTTTTTAAAATATCAGATGAGGAAAATGAAGATTTTGATAGTGAACACGAAGAAAGGATAGAAGAAGAAATGGGAAGACATATACATAGAATCACCCCAAGCAATATATAGACTATAACTTATTACCTAATAATCAAATAATAACCATGGGAGAAATGATGCACTGTCTGAGGAAATTTAAGGAAAAAGCCCCTGGGCTCACAGGTATTACACGAAATATGATCATGAATCTACCTGAAAACATTTTAAATACACTATTGAACATTTATAACGCATGCTTAATAACTGGTTACTTTCCAGACAAACTAAAATATGCTAAAATGATATTTATTCCGAAGGAGGGTAAGGACAATAAGGAAATATTAAACTACAGGCCAATATCTTTATTAGAAATTACTGGGAAACTATTGGAAAAATTTTTAAATTCAACACTTATAGCCTTTTTAACACAACATGGGAAAACTAACAACAGACAACATGGATTTACGCCCAATAGAAATACCCTAACTGCAATAGCTATAATAACGGAAATAATTGCAATAGAAAAAGCAAGGGTAACCAGATCAATATAATTTTAAGGGATGTTTCTAAGGCCTTTGATAAGGTTTGGCATTTAGGCTTAAAATATAAAATATTAAAACTGGGACTTAATGAATACTTGCTAAGAATATTGTGTAACTATTTAGATGGTAGGAGAGCACAAATTCAAATTGGAAACTTTTTGGGAACTATGTTTAATCTTGAGAGTGGAGTACCTCAAGGAGGATGCCTTTCTCCAACACTATATACAATTTATACTTCAGACACACCTCAACCTACCCCCTTTAGCGAATATGTAATGTTTGCTGATGATATTACTCAAATAGTATCATACCCAGGAAAATCAACCCAATTTATGGCACTTTACACGGTAAGAGCGATAAAAAACAAATGATTTTGAGAAAAAATGGAAAATCAGGACAAATAAGAACAAATTCAAGATAATTCCAATAGCCAAGATTAAAACAAGTCCAGT
This sequence comes from Homarus americanus, assembly GCF_018991925.1. Lineage (NCBI taxonomy): Eukaryota > Metazoa > Arthropoda > Malacostraca > Decapoda > Nephropidae > Homarus > Homarus americanus. Next base: position 10,170,837 of record NW_024748502.1, on the reverse strand, counting down.
AATAGTCGACCAGGAACTATACCCATACGACACTGAAGGCAGGATGCTTGGATTAAAACTAACAAAAAGAGGATATATAACATACTTAAAAGATAAAGAACGACAGGCAAGAATAAGATTATCAAAAATAAAACGCTTTAAGAACCTTAGCATTAATAACAAGAGAAAGATATATATTGCCCTTGTCAAATCAATTATGGACTACCCACCCATCCCATTGAACACTCTTAGTAAAACGAGCATTAAAAGGTTACAAACAGTACAAAATATAGCCCTTAGATTTATATATAACATAAAATATACAGACCACATCAGTAATGAACAGCTACACAAGAGAGCAAACCTCCTAGCAATCAATGTAGATATACACAACAAAGCTGTAAATATTTGGAAAAAAGTGACTGAACTTAACACAGAAACATATCAAAACTGGATAAATAATATAGACAACGAAGAATTCCAAGAACACAGTTGGTTTAAATCAGCCAGGAAGAAAGTAATTGAACCATCTCCTGCCCCAATATACATATAAAACCTTAATAGAGAGAATAAAAGATGAGAGTGACCTACCAGCTCCACAAGAACCTGGCAGGCCTCTCCATACAGTGTACCTTTAGACTAACATAACTAATATTTAACAATTAACATTTAACATTGAACTAACATCTTAGCAAAAAAAAAAAAGTGATTATCCTCCCAGCTACACAAGGACCTGGGCGGGCTCACTAACTCCGAAAAAAAAAAATAAAAAATAATAATAATAATAATAATAATGTGATTACCCTCCCAGCTACATTAGCCAGGAAGAAGTAATTGAACCACCTCCTGCCCCAATATACACATTTACACATAAAACATTAATAGGGGAATAAAGATGAGAGTGACCTACCAGCTCCACTAAGAACCTGGCAGGCCTCTCCATACAGTGTACCTTTAGACTAATACAACTAACACTTAACTAACACCTCAAAAAAAAAAAAAAAAAAAAAAAATGTGACTACCCTCCCAGTTACACAATAGGGGGCAGGGAAAAAACACTTTTATTTGAGTTGCAGGCTGCACTTTTCAGGCATCGTTTGTATGGCTGTAACAAACACCTGTGCAAAATTTCATGCCATTTCATGCATACTTACCCTGCTGCATCGCGAACGACTTTTTGTCAACTTTTAGTGTATACCAAAAATTAGGTGTCATTTAATGTTTTCCAGGATAATGATAAATTTTACATGGGTGACATCGATTTAATTCACATGTTATTTTACAGGTACACCGTATAGAAAATCATTACAAGTTCATATTGAAATTCTTTTTTGTGCGGAACCTTGGCATCATTTTCCTAGACATTAATCTTTGCCTAATATATCCATCTCTCGATTCGTATCCCGTCACTTCAGTGCAAGCTTCAGTCATCACTTTTATGCCTCTCTCGACCGCCTGAGTGCTGTTTGGCCACTTGGGCACCACTAATGGTGTCTCAAGAATGTCATTAACCTGTAGATTTGACAGAGAAGCAATGTAAGGAGGCTCAGTCTTGAGTTCATTCCTCCAGTTAATCATGGAATGATAGTTTTTTGCTTGCCACTTTAGTTTCGGAGTCACCACCTTTCTCATGTTGACTACAGGAGGCACATCCTCATTCCCATCTCCATCTTTACCCTCCTCATCAGTATAGTTTAACAAATTCTCGTCAACAGCAGCATCGGAATCTTCCTCCTCCTCTTCAGATCTGCCAGTGCATTCTTCCTTTTGCTGATTCTCCTCTCTAATTTTTCTTATCATTGAGACAGCTTTTTCTCAAACAGTCATGTCCTCATCTGCACACATACCAAGAAGAAGTTGATCTGTGTGGGCGAAGTATGCATTTCTCTGGACAGCCTTCTTCACTATCGTCTCCTCCTCACTATTCAGGTGTTTCATATATAGCAGGGACTGGAATACGTTCCTTGAGCCGTGTGTTACGTAAGGGTGTATCTTGATGTAAAACCACATTGGAGCACTGAACTTTATTATTGTAATGACAATTCTTTTCAACTCATGGCTGGGTCTTGATGTTGCTACATACAGCCTGAGGATTCTACTCCATAAGGTGTTCCACCTTGACACACAGGGAGGACCTGGCTCAATAGCAGCCAAGTCATCTTCAACAACACCTGTGATAACTCCTTTACAAATCCTATACAGGTATTTCTGATCCCAGGACAGATCTTTCTCCACTTCATCATTAAACACAGGGAAATCAGGGAAACTGACTGGCTGGAAGGCGACAACTGGAAGCTCAGACAAAGACTCCTTGATCTGCTTTCCAATGGGACCACGCCAATGCTCAGGACCACTTGGTTTACCATCATAGTGATAAAAAACTGCGCGGAAAGGCAGCTCATTTCCGTGAAGCTGACATATGAAATAATGGAGCGGGTGACCAAGTAACATTTCAAGATGATGAATGACTCCATTTTCTGATCCTACATTTACATTGGTTCCATCACAACCAACACACACAATGGGCTGCTGGGTTAGATTTTTCTCCACCAGAAACTCGTGAATAGTTTTGGCAATCTGCTTTCCGTGTCCAGTCTTGGGAGTCACATGTGTGAGATATTCATTGCCAGGCTCAACCATGATGACATAATGATCTTTCACCATCATCCTCGAACTCCATTTCTCGGTCTTCTCATTCTTTATCATCACACGAGTGGCGGTCTTCTTCCCATCAAAATAGAGTGACGTCAAATTATCGAAACTAGCCATCTCAATTTCTTGCCTCTTAAATCGGTATTTTTGTCTCGCATCCCGCAGCTTATGTGGTACAGTAACACAACATTGAGAAATGAAATGAGAAAAGGCTGATAATCAATATAGACATAGCACCATACTCATCTGCAACAAGACAACTTAAATGAAATAAGAGATATGAAAAAAAGTTGATAAACACTGAACAGAACATTGCACCGCCACAGCGGCTGTTTGGCTTGTACTGTAGGTAAATATAAAAATTTCAGTAGAAAATGCGGCAGACTAAACCTCGACATATCAGCTTCAAATTTGGCATGGAGTCTTAGGTATGTATAAGGAACAATGCCTGAAGAGTGCAGCTTTGAGCAAAATTTCACTGCCCCCTATTACACAAGGACCTGGGCGGGCTCACTAACTCCAACAATAATAAAAATAATAATAATAAGCAGCATTATATAAATAAACCAATATTAATACAAAGGTCTGACGACCCAAGGGAGCAGAACAAAGATAAAACACCAATAAGAAAGATGAAGCGATCTGGTTGAGCCCAGATTCTTTCTACTCCTGCTGTATTTCAGTTTCACCACTTTTCCCTCAACCCCTAATAATCTTCTTTCACCTCTTAACTAAAGACTTCGTACTCGTACTCGTAATCCAGTTGCCTCTGAAGATGCCTTGAATAAAGACGAAAGCTAAGGTGCTCCGTTGTTTCCATTTTCCCGTGTGATATTATCAAGATATATATATATATATATATATATATGCATCAATAGATACGGATTAGGAAATGGAAATTATTTTGACAGATCTGGCACCTTAAAAATTGTAACTGCAACACTGTATTAAATAATCACTTAAGCCACGGCAATCTATCCTCTCCTTAGTACAATCTCCCTTCCTTCACCATCTTTATCCATCCACTGAACCTCCTTCACCCCTGTCACTAGCCATTGATTGATTGATTGAGGGGAGGGAGGGAGAGAGGAAGGAGGGGAGGGGAGGTTAGTCACCGTACATGTCAAAGGTCACGTACTCTATTTGCTGTAACATTAATACTAAGAATGAGGCGGTGTTATCATTTGTTGTATAGGTGCACAGTGATTTTTTTAGTCTCTAGATTTAGCTTCGACAGGTCTGTTTGTTCACGAACTCCTCCTAGGGTTTTGGAGATAGACCCCCATAACCATATATATTCTGAAACTACATTACCCAGGGTACTTGGATAAGTATATTTCATTTTGATCAAAGGGGGTCCCCAGGGGGCACAAACCCCCCACTGAATTTTTTCCCTTCGATTTAAATGAAATTTAAACCATAGGTAAATGACCAGAAATGATGCCTATTCACAAAATATCAGCAAATTTCAATAATATTAAGACACCCTAATGGGGGCTAAGCCCCCCTATATTGAAAATTTTGGAAGCCCATAACTTGAGGATTGGAACCTCTATTATCACGGGGTTTTTCTATTAATTAAACGTAAAACAACAACAAAAATTACCTCTCTTTTATAGAAAAATTTGGCAAACTTAGAAATTTTATCTATGACAAAACATCACTAGAATTATGGCAAGAAAAATTATTAGTTAATGCCTCTAGAACTTTTTTAACATTTTCATTTATTTTTTTTTTTTTCAGACATCCATTATGCCACGGAAAAGAAAGTCCAGTTATGCAAATACTTCACATGCACAAAGGATGAGGCTTCGTCGTCAATCTGAAAGCTGTGATGCAAGGGAAGAACGACTTTCTAGGCAAAGACAGAGGCAAACTGAGTCTCGGCAAAATGAAACCTTGGGTGAGCATCGAGAAAGACAGGAGTAAGATAGATTTCGCCATATAGTTGCAAGAAGAAATGAGTCTGAAGAAGAGAGACAACAGCAATTTCCACCTCTGCCTCAGTTATTTGAAGAACTGTTCACTGGGGAAAGTCAATTCAGCAAACACTTTTTGTCAAGACTCAGGGAGTACAACTCTCTGTTTGCCATGACCAGCTTTGGTCACAAAGATGCATCAGTCCAAGGTTGGAATCCATCTGTAAGAATCCAAGGTCAAATTTACCATCAACTTGGGTCACTGATGCCTCCTGAAGATAGAAGAGCAAGATACATTCAAGTTTACTTTTTGGACACTTTGGAAGATCAACTGAGAGCAAGAGGAGAGCATCAAAAGTTGAATGCTGATATATTGGAGAGAATTACAGCCTGGTTAAATGAAAATAATCATTATGTGAGGGAGCTAAAGACTGCGCTAGAGCAAGTACAGCAAGGAAACATAAATGACAAGAAAATTGTAATTTGGGAAAATAAGCGTGCCCAGGGAGAACATGCTCGGCGTTTTAATGCACCAACAGGGGCTGAAGTTGCAATTTTAATGTCAAATGAGCCAACAGAAAATAGAGATATTGTTCTTCAGTTGAAACAAGGTGGATTGAGGAGAATTTTAGAGCTACATCGATCCTATGATCCTTTGATGTATCCAATGTTTTTTCCATATGGAACAGACGGCTACCACATATATTTGCAAGGGAGAAATGGTCGGAAAGTCACACAGTTGCAGTTTTTCTCTTTCCATATTATGTGCAGAGAAGGGAACTACCTCTTGCTTGGAAGGCGACTCTTCCAGCAATTCTTGGTGGATGCATACTGCAAAATAGAAACTGAAAGATTGAAGTTTTTGAGAAGAGAACAGCAAAGTCTCCGTGCTGAAAATTACTCAGATTTACGTGATAGTCTGCTTGCTGCTGATGGAGATCCAAATCAAGTTGGTCGTCGCATTGTGCTTCCAGCGACCTATACTGGTGGTCCTCGATACCTTCATGAAAAAAGGTCAGATGCGATGGCCTTTGTGAGACACTACGGAAGAGCAGATTACTTTATCACTATGACATGTAATCCACGTTGGCCCGAAATTGTTGACAATTTGGCTCCCGGACAAGAGAGTCATGATCGACCAGATATTGTTGCGAGAGTCTTCAGATTAAAAGTGAAAAAGTTTATGGAACATATGAAGAAGGGAATATTTGGTACTGTGCAAGCATGGCTGTACACCATTGAGTACCAGAAGAGAGGTTTACCCCATGCACACTTTCTTTTCTAGATAGCTCCAGAGCACAAAATCAAAGCCGAAGAATATGATTTGGCAATTTCGCCTCCTACCTTGTTAGGTTTGAACGGGTAGCTGAGCTGCTTGGTGTAGACCCAGATAGCTATGCCGTAAGGTTGGGTAGCCTACTGAGTGGTAAGCCGGTAGAGATTTACACGTCCCTGTCTGCCGACATCACCAGAAATTACTTCTTGTTTAAGCAAGCTCTCTTGCGAGGATTTAACAAGACTTCTGATGGTCATCGTGTTGATTTCCGCAGAACGAAGATTAGAACAGGAGAAACGTACCAGCAGTTTTCGATTCACCTGGGTCGTTTGTTTCAACAATGGGTGGAGGCATCAGAGGTTGAAGAAACCTTTGAGTCTCTCTCTAACTTCATGATATTAGATCAGTTTTTGTCTTCTCTACCTCCAGACTTGAGAATTTTCATCAAAAGAACACCGGCCAGCGACGCTTGGAGAAGCTGTTCGTCTTGCCGACAACTGGGCGTCTGCTCGTAACGCCTACCCTAAGTCTTCCCCTCCTGTAGTGAAGAACGCGAAGCCTCTGTCCTCAGAGGAACCATCCCCAGGAGTACACAGGAGTAGCTCACCAGCGGTACGGTGTCACAGCTGCGGAGAAGGGCACATTCGTTCTCGCTGTCCCAGGAATCCCCTCGCCTTCAAGTCTGCTGACACTCATCAGCCCAGCAACAAGGTCGGATTCTGTTTCGAAGACAGGAGCTGCCCCCGTTATTGTGTCAGTGGAACAATAAATGGGTCTAGGGCATCTACATTCATCAAGGACACTGGTTGCTCGTGCATTATTGTCTCTGAGGAAGCCTTGCCTGACGCTGACATCTCCAGCTGCCCGAAGGTTAGTGTCGCCGATTATTTAGGTAGTGTTGACCAGTTCCCTGTTGTTAGGTGCTACTTGCGTTTCCCCTATTTCACTGGTTGGTCTAATGTGGTAAGAGCTCCCATTAAATTTGCTAGTGTCCTCATTGGTAATGTTCCCGGTGTTCGTGACCCTAACGACCCGGAACAGTTAAAACTCTCCTCGCCACCAGCACCAGTCTCCTCGCCACCAGCACCAGTCTCCTCGCCACCAGCACCAGTCCCCACGCCACCTGCTGACGACGACGACTCGCCACCTGCCGACGTCGCCTCGCCACCCTCACATGCCGCCATGCCTGCAGCCAAGGTCCAAGCTGTAGAGACACGGACGGAGAAGGTGAAACGACCGCATCCCCTGATTCTGCCGAATTTGTTGCCACTGACTGTGACGCCCAAGGAGTTCGCCAAGCTTCAAGACTCGTGTGCCACTCTGAAGCGGGTAAGGGAGAAGGTGACTTCCGGGGAGGAGGATCAGGTGAGAGATGGGTCGGTTTTCAAGTTTGTTTCTATTAATGGGGTGTTACACAGGTCTTGTGTGTCATCCAAGCGACCAGCCAAAGTAGGTCGGTTTTTACTTGTTGTCCCTGCTGTTTGTCGTATTAACATTCTCTCTGTAGCTCACAAGAGCCCTCTAGCAAGTCGCTGTTCTCGTAGGATAACGTATAGGAAGGTTGCTGATCAGTTTTACTGGCCCGGTATGGGGGCGGATATTAGAGCTTTTTGTAGGAGTTGTGATCAGTGCCCACTTATGTCCGCCAAGGGTAGAGTCCGTCCTGTTCCACTTGAACCCTTACCCGTCATTGCAGAACCATCTTCTCGGGTAGCCATAGATTTTGTTGGACCGTTCTCACCCCCTTCCTCTAAGACGCCTAACTTACACCAAGCTAATTTGTTAAGGCAATATAATTACAGGACCCACATTGAACGTGCCCTTGACGACGTTCCCAAGCAGGAGTTAGTCGAGACACTACCCTGCAAGAGTTCCTGTGAAGTTCGGGCGCCAGGCTCTGTTGATCTCGGTTGCCAATTGCTGCTAACACCTGACGAGATAGAATAATCCTCTACGACTGGAAATAGGCCCAAACTCAAACCCGGAATGAAGTGGATCCCACGTGCAGTTCCTTGATACTGCCTTACGTTTTGGACATCAAGTTACCTCCTATTCTTTTATGACCCTTCTTCATTGTGCAATGTGTATTTTTCTTTATTGTGCAATGTGTATTTAAGCATTTGTTGTAAGATGATTATGCTTTGTGTACTAATCTTAAGTTTTAATCTACCTTACAGTAAATTTTTGTTGGGGGAGCTGTGTAAGGGCGGAAACGATCTTCCTACTCGTTACCACTGCTAAATCTCTCGTTTGCTGGTGCGACCAACACTTGGGGGTGTTGGACAGAGGTGAGAACGGCAGCGACTACCTGTATTACTGGACACAAACGACTACCGCTGCTCCTCTCCACTGCCTGTGCCCCGGTGTTTCGTCTGCTGTATCAAGACTCTGTTGCTCGAGTGAGGAGTTGAATGGACGCTTCCCCCTTAGAGTGGATCACTGTGTTCTGGAACCTTCCCCCAGGGCCACTGTCGTAGGACATATCTGTTCATTGTTTGATTCTACTGTTTGATTCCTTTAATTGCTTACCCCCTTTTATTGTTTGATTCTATCAGTTGCTGACTCCCATTAACTGTTTGATTCCATTAATTGTTTGATTCTATTAATTGCTGACTCCCATTAATTGTTTGCTTCCCTTTAATTGTTTTCTTCCCTTAATTGTTTGCTTCCCTTAAATATTTGACCCCATTAACTGCTGACTGCATTAATTGTTTGACTCCCGTAATTGTTACTTGATGTTTGTTGAGTGGTGTCAGAGTTTTGTGTTACATTTTTTATAGTAAAGAGATGTCAATCTCAAACGGTTGTTTGTTATTCCTCAGAAAACCTTGACTTTCCTTTATTAAGATCCTGATTGGTCTGGTAAGGGATTTCTATCCCTAAGCATCAGGCCTTTACAATCATCCGTGATTCATCATAACCTTTTTTTATGATTTTAATCTCTCCTTATGGCGAATATTTCTTTAACTAATTATTATAACCTATATTCTATTCCTTCCTATAGTATACTAGATACTGTAAGTATCACAACCACGAGCATGATTATAACAACCACGACTATGATTATAACAACCGCGACCATGATTATAACAACCACGACCATGATTATAACAACCACGACTATGAATATAACAACCACGACCATGATTATAACAACCACGACCATGAATATAACAACCACGACCATGATTATAACAATCACGACCATCATAATAACAACGACCATGATTATAACAACCACGACCATGATTATAACAACCACTACTTTGATTATAACAACCACGACCATGATTATAACAACCACTACTTTGATTATAACAACCACGACCATGATTATAACAACAACGACCATGATTATAACAACCGCGACCATGATTATAACAACCACGACCATGATTATAACAACCACGACCATCATAATAACAACTGCGACCATGATTTTAACAACCACGACTTTGATTATAACAACCACGACCATGAATATAACAACCACGACCATGAATATAACAACCACGACCATGCTTATAACAACCACGACCATGATTATAACAACCACGACCATCATAATAACAACGACCATGATTATAACAACCACGACCATGATTATAACAACACGACCATCTGGAAAACGATGTCTCTGTACGCTGTCAGCCAGACGGCAACCGCTAGCCAAGCACGAGTGTTCGAACTTTCACGCCTCGGTGAACTGTACCACCGGACTCGCCACCGGGCACGAAGGGCCCACGATCACTTGTATTCTCTATATGAAGAAGGGGGGAGAAACCAGATTTACATAAATAAGCAGTAGAAAATGGCAAGAGGACTCGAAGTTCGATCTCACTAACTTTTGGATATGACTGATACATTGAGCACCAGAATACAGTCAGATATTTTTCTTCATAAAGGTCTCTGGCAGCAGAATCGTTCTGAGATCAGGGTAATCGTCTGAACAGGAACTAGAATCATGCAATCTGAGCGAATCCATTGGAAATGAAAAACTAGCTGCTGCACCATACTATGTAAATATCAAAACTGTACCGTATGGGTATTATGATTATACACAATGACAAAAAAAAGACAAATAAAAAAATAAAAGATTTCTCCCCTTACAAGGCAAAGTAACAAAAGAAAAGTTGAATCAGTTTCCACATTTTCTCCAAACATATACTACTTACACTAGCCCGCCATGGCCCCCTAAAATCTTGCCGTGACCCCCTTGGGGGCCATGGACCCCAGTTTGAGAAACAGAGGGATAGGTCCTATTGTGATATTGTCCGATAGAGGTCCCCAGTTTAGGTCAGATTTGACGTCTGAAATAAATATATTACTATCTATTAAGACAGATAATTAAAGCTTTGCACACGAGTCCTTACCATCCAGCTTGTAACGGTATACTAGAAAGATTTCATAGTGTTTTGAAATCAATGCTACAACGCCGAGGTATTGATCGACCTCGAGACTGGAATAGATATATCCCTTCTGTTCTCATGAATTAAGGGCGTAGAAGCCTGAAGAGTGAATGGTTTATGTCTAAGCAAGTTATTGGAAGCTCCAACAACTTTCCCCGAATACGAATTCGCAACTTTCGATTGACAGCAGGTACCTATTTTGCTGCTAGGTGAACAGGGACCAAGGGAGGCTGGGAAGTGTGCCCGAACAACTTTCCACCAGCCCGGGAATCGAACCCGTGACATCTCGCTTGCGAGGCAAGAGCCCTACCGCTATACCCACCGGCGCCCCCCTTCAGGGAATGTAAAAACAAAGCTACCCCCCAAATGCCTAAACTATGAAGGAGATCACAGAACACTGGGTGTACGATGCCCCACAGGAAAGGCAATAATTAACCAAAGGAAGGAGAGGAAAAAGACACGGGAACAGCAGAACAGGACGTATTCAAGAGTGACAAAGTTAATCAAAGAAACGACGAAGGTCCTCGAAAAAGTCACCACACCACCCCCCGCAAAGTAACCTATAATACTCCAACTTGAAAGTCACCGTTCCATAAAAATAATGGCCTCTTATTATCCATGCCCACCTTATGAATACAGCCAGACCTGGAACTTTTAAGGCAGCAAGGAACATGTTCGCCGCCAACAACCAATCAGAAATGGAAGTCCCAAACAACGTGCCCTCTACCGAAATATTCAACATGATATACAAACCAAAGAGCACCGCAAACCAAGAACCATCGACCCAAGCACAGGCTACCCCTGACATACACCCAGAGCCAGCAAGCGAAGAAGAAACGATGGAGGAAGAAGACGAAAGCTCCACAAAAACAGAACACGCCACCAAATTCAGCACCACCAAAAAAGAACAAAACTGGAACTATGACACCATCACCTTTACGAAAAAAGATCACGGAGAATGAAGATTTCGGAGACGAAATCGGCCTTCGATTTTTCTTTTACACTTCCCCCATAGTCTCGAGAGAAAGACTCCTGACACAAATACGAAAAGGCAAGCTAAATACACATACACAGACAAAAACCTAGAAGACACACACATTGAAACACTAATTAAGAAAGGGAGAATCCTCACAAGATACAGCAGGATAGAGAGAGTTGATTCAGTCATCGTATAGGTTATTATTATATAATTAATATATTACACCCCAGTGGGCGAAAAGCCTATTCACAAGACCATGCGGTCAGACACTAATATAGTGATAATAGTGTTTCGCAGGACACGCTATGACTTGTGATATGAAGACATTGATGTAAGTTGAGGACAATGGGAATTAGTACCCACCAAAGTGTGGGTAGTGTACAAGAATTATACAGTAGGTGGTGACATAGCGATTAGTGGCTCTTCCTGTGGTAGGAGGTCCCTGACAGTGGGACAATCAAGGCAGTGGTGTTGAAGGGTGTTAGCGTTGGGACAGTCATAGAGTTTACGAGAAGAGAAGTGCAGGAAATCCCCGCCTCAGATACTTGTCAGATAGGTCTGTATCCTAAAGTAATACGAGCTGAGACAACATTATGTCTGCGGACCTTATGGAAGAAAGTGATCATAATGTTGGATGGATATACTCTCAGCCCATTCACAATCCCTGCGATGGATTGTGGGCAGAAGAGTGACTGAACGTATTCTCTTTCGGTAGCAGAGGAAAGAGGGTGTAGCCCCAGGACTAGGTAGGGCCAGTCCACAGGCATTCTTTGCGAGGTGGTCAACAGTGTCATTGTTATTCCAATATGAGATGGAGCCCACAAAAAATGTATGACAAGTGAATTAACATGGGCTAAAGCTCATAGACCTAACAACTGTTGAATTAAAGGGAGGCATAAAAGCTTAGAGGAGGAGAGGTCCTGGAGGGCAGATTGAAAATCACAAATGATTAAACCGTTCAATCTCCTCTGAAGGAGGAGTTCAACTGCATCTAAGAGCCCATGTAATTCACTGTAGGATGAGCTCGACCAGTTCGGAAGTCTACGGCTAACCCAACACCCCGCCGGTGGGTCCACATCCAGTGAGAAGGGAGCACACCCTGCACTCCCATCTGCCTGGAGGGAACCGTCGGTGTACGGCAGTGATTGAGGTAGAGACTTTGTGTTTGGTCTCCAGAGCTAATTGTTTCTTAAGTAGAGGAGGGTCAGCCTTATTTTTTTTGTTTTTGTTTTTTTTGTTTTTTAGTTTATTGGGCACCCCCCTACATCCTGTGCAAGGTGAAGCGCTTACAGCGCCCATCTGGGAAGCATGCTAAGTTCATGCTTGCCTTTATGTCTCATGAGTTAAGGGCGTAGAAGCCTGAAGGGTCATAGGGTATTTTTTGGTCAAGGGCGTAGAAACCTGAAGAGTCATAGGTTTTTATCAGTAAGTTATTGGAAGCTCCAACAACTTTCCCTGAATACGAATTCGCAACTTTTCGATTTACAGCAGGTACCTACTTTACTGCTAGGTGAACAGGGACCAAGAGGGACTAGGAAGTGTGTCCAAACAACTTTCCACTTGCCCGGGAATCGAACCTGTGGCATCTCGCTTGCGAGGCAAGAGCGGTGCCGCTCTACCACCGGCGCCCCTGGGGTCAGCCTTTGTTGTGTGAGTAAAGGTGAATGCTGGACAGGGAATCATCCAGGGTGGAGGACCGTGATCAACCCCTGCTACGGTACATAAATATCGAGGTTTTGAAACACAGAACAAATTATTTTAATGAGGGTGAGACCAACCGGCCGAAGTAGAGGCTGAGGTGAATTTGGGTCAAGGGAGGTTCTAATGGCATGAGAATAATGGGGGACAAGGTGAGGAGAGTGAAGACATTTGACACTGAAGCAGGAGATATTAGCGTATACTCTCTCAACAAGGGAAGGAAGATTAAGTTCAGTTTGCATGGTGACTCTCTTGGTGGAGGTGGGACAACCCAAGATAAATCTCATGACTTTGTTTTGGAACTTTTCAAGCGGATCTAGGGATTTGGGGGGAGTTGACATAGGGCAGGAGAAAGGTAGTCGACAACATATCGGATAAACATGAAGTAAACAGTTCTGGCTACAGGGACAGCAATCCCGGCAGCATTGTTAGTGAGTCGCAAGAGAGGGGGGCTAGACGCTGTTACAGTCGATTTATGAGGTCCCTGACCAAGGGAAGGACACGTTGTCGTACAGGTGTAGCTGGAGTACTCCGTACACGTGCACCCAGGTAGATGCACTCTGTACACGGAAGGATAACATTATCTCCCACAGTGAATTCTGGGATTGTCCCCGGGTTATGAGGAGAGAAGATCCTACTATTGTCTTCGGAGAGGATGGGACCACAAGTAGAAGACGACGCAGAGAATGAGCTAAGGAGGCGTTTATGATGTTCCGGCGACTCAGAGTGAATACAGATATCATCTGCGTAACAGGTAACTGTGATACCGTGAATGTCAGAAAGAAGAAAATGTAGGTGATGCACAAGAACATTAAAAGGAAAGGGGCTAAGAACACCACCCTGAGGAGTACCAAGATTGAAGTCCTTGGTAAAGCTACATGCACCCTAAAGAAGACACGGGAGGTTCTGTTCAGGAAGTATCCACGAATCCATCTTAAGAAATTTCCTTTAACTCCGAAGACTACTAGATGATCAAGGATATTTGCCACATCAAAGGCGCTTTTAAGGTTGATGAAGGCTACGACACTCATGGGGGAGAGGCCAGTATAGAGTTCCATGCGTACTCCGTTGTACTAGGAAACCATACAAGCTGGATGAGTTTGTCCTCCAGCCGAAACGTGAGACGGATAAGTAGATTGCGTTCCATCACCTTGCTGAAGCAAGAGGTGAGGGAAATGGGTCTGAATTTGGCAGTGACACATTTTGGAATGGGTATTATTGTGCTGGAAGTCATGGCATTGGGTAGCAAGTATTAGGCAGCTATCAAACAGGGAGGTACTACCACCTGTGAAGATATTGGAAGCATAATGTATTGTCTCATGATAGACCCTGCTGCTATACGGCACCATAAAAATTGTGACCAAGTCCAAGGTTCCTCATCTGACTTTCTGCCTCATTTACACACAATTGCAGGTATTCATTTGTTTATCATTATTATTATTATTATTATTATTATTATTATTATTATTATTATTATTATTATTATTATTATTATTATTATTATTATTATTATTATTATTATTATTATTATTATTATTATATTTTCACCCCCAGGCCCTGATGTGGGTTATTGACCTGTGCCCAGGTGGGCAAATCCCGTAAGCAACAACAACAACAACAACAAAAAACATATCCTGTGCGGAGACATTGTAAAGCAGGAGGAAGGGGTTGCCTGTGACTTTCACGAGCAATGCGGAAAACTGAGTAGGTGACACCGTCATCACCGGAAGCAGATGCTTTACCGCGAATGAGGGCACGCCGCAGTTCCTCCTCGGTTATCTCCACCGTATCCTCTTCTTCGACCCCCAACAACGGCACCATGAGACGGAGGGCGCATAGATTTGACTGGGAGGAGAGGGCCTCTTGAATGTGCTACGGGAGGTTATGGGCTTGTGATTGCTCAGTCCATGTTTTGACAAAATCTCGCGAATACTCTGCTGGGCTGTGGTAGAGGGCACTAGAGGACTTTTTCTTGACCACCTTGTTGATGAGGTGCCACATGTCTCCCACGCTAGTCTGATGGTTAATGCTGTCTGTGAGATCACGCCAGGTCCGAACACATTGTTGGAGGGCAATTTGTTTTTATCTTTTATTTAAAAATTTGTACTCTCTCTCTCTCTCTCTCTCTCTATATATATATATATATATATATATATATATATATATATATATATATATATATATATATATATATATATATATATATATATATATATATATATATATATATATATATATATATATATATATATATATATATATATATATATATATATATGTTACCGCCACAGTAAGATAAGCTAGAAGAGAGAGAAAGAGAGGGATAACCATAATAAGATAAACTAGGCGAGAGAGAGAGAGAGAGAGAGGAGATGAGATAAGAGATATAGTGTTGACAACGAATTTGCTGACCAATCTGCTGAGGTGTTTCAATACGAAAACATATGGCCCTCGCCTCCGGGCTGAGATTGCCCTCGAGGGTAGTCTACTGATTTCTACAGGACAGACAACACGTTGGTTCAGACCACTAGACCCTAAAACGTGAGTGATCGTGAAGTATTAGAATCTGCTAAGAAACTCTAAATAACTTTAATAAGTATATTTGTGTACTGCAATTTGATCATATTATACCAATTGTCTCCTGTATCAATAGTTATAACATGCGAGTTATATTTAAGATGTTAACAGGCTATGTACTGTATATTGATTGTATTTCATAATATGTGTCCTGAGATAACAGCATTTGTTATATGAGAAATGTTCTTTAACAGGTTTTGACCGAATTATATGGTACTCGTCAACGTTGAGGGTTTATTTCTCCAGCAACAAACCAATAACGCTCCTATGAGCGTTAACAGTCAAAACGTATACGGGAGGACTGTCGAAGGACCAACGCCGGAGTTCAGCGTGGGAGAGCATAGGCTCGTCGAGCGCCCACCCACCCATAGTGGGTGGATCACCCACCCACCCACAGTGGGTAGATCACGTGCGTCGTCAGCAGCGAGGCAGTGATAGCGAGTGCTCTGTGTTTGAGTGAAGTGTCTTAAATACCTGGACAGACAGTGTCGTAAAGCTTCGGTCTGCGCGTACGGGGCTGTGAGCGTTCATTTCCGAACAGGGAGGCCGCGCACCTAGTGAGCTAAGGTTTCAGAACACCCGGACAGTGTAGTAATGTTTGGTCTGGGCGGACTGGTAGTTTGCGTTCGCTCGGACACGCACGCAAGTGATTATAACTAACAGCTGATCTTCCTATACCAGTGACACCATAGTATATCAAACAATGATGATAAGGAACCATGAAGAAATACATAAATGAAAGGGATTTGTGGGTTAAGTGTGTTCAACATTCAGGTTATATGTACATGTATGTATATATGTATATATAAGTATGTGTGTGTGTAATTAAGAAATAACAACGAAGGTTGTGACAAGCCGTAACGTTGTACAAGTAAGGGCGCCGCAGTAGTGTTTGTGACATCAGTTGTGTAACGAGTCCCTACATTGATTGTGGATCTCTGTGGTTGTGTTAGTGTGACATCGTAGCTGGTGTGTGACATCGCTGTAGTCGTGTTTGTGTGACATCACTCGTGCGTATTGCACATCACGTGTTTGAGGGACATCGCTCGTGTGTGACATCACTGTGGCCATGTTAGTGTGACATCGTCGCTCGTGCGTGACATCACTGTGGTCGTGTTTGTGTGACATCACTCGTGCGTATTGCACGTCACGTGTTTGAGGGACCGTGTGACATCACTGTGGTCGTGTTTGTGTGACATCACTCGTGCGTATTGCACGTCACGTGTTTGAGGGACCGTGTGACATCACTGTGGTCGTGTTTGTGTGACATCACTCGTGCGTATTGCACGTCACGTGCTTGAGGGACCGTGTGACATCACTGTGGTCGTGTTTGTGTGACATCACTCGTGCGCATTGCTCGTCACGTGTTTAGAGGGACTTCGCTCGTGTGTGACATCACTCGTGCGCATGGCACGCGTCTGTGTGACATCAACTCCAATTGTGTGATATCTGCGATCGTGGGCACCTGATACTAAGCGTTACTGCATACACTTATCGAGCAAGACAGATTACGCTTGCTGTTCGGGCAGTCATGGACGGGAAAGAGAATAAGTCAGAAGTGGGGAGCGTGTCCGGCGTAGAACAAGGAGACACTGTGGACATAGAGACCGATGTCTCACCCACCTCGCCAAGGCAGCGTGAGATAAACCCGTCTACCGTAAACCTGTTTCCCGAGAAGAGAAAGGAACCACCTGTCAAAGGAATCGAAGGACAATTATGTGAGCAATACCAACAAATGCAGCAAATGTTCGCTCACATGACAGCGATGATGCAAAACGTCACCGAAGGTATGAATCAACTACAAGGCAAGGGCAGCACAGAAGATCGCGGAAAGGTGTTATCACCACCAGAGACTAAACTTTCCTCTGTAATTGAAACTAACGAAGAAACGTTATATACTCCAAGAGGACTCCCGGCGCTCACCTTAACCGCAGAGCCGGGAACATCTCACCAGGGGGAGCGCGGGAGTACTTCCGAACATCAAGCTAGTTCGCCGAAACCACTACCTTTGATGAAAGACAAAAGGGACGACCCACCGAGGACCGAGGTTTAGGTGAGAGAACTGCTAGAGACTATGAGGTTCTCCCAAAGGCCAACGCCGAAGTTCAGCGGAGGAACTTGTAGTGAATACTGGGAGTTCAAGCGAGTCTTTCAGCGACACGTTGGGATGGCGCAGATACCTGATACCTTGAAATTAGAGACACTTCTCGCTGCCTACGCTGGGCCCGCTAAGGACGCTTTGCGGGGATGTCTGCAAATTCAAGATCCCAAAGCCGGGTAAAAGGAAGCTTTGGACATATTAGAGAAACGACACGGCAATAGGCACACTTACGTTTGCCAGCTAATAAAGAAGGCCCTGCGAGGTCCAACTGTGAGACTAAGTGGCGCAAAGGGCCTCCAACAGTTCTCAGACGAACTGGGGAATTGCGTGAGTAACTTGAAGGTCTTGGGAGAACTACGTCAGATTGACACGTATGGATCAATAAGCACATTAGCTAAGAGAAGTATATAGAAGAGATGAGACGTCTAATCGACGAGGGACATGCTGAGCGAGTCCCAGGTCAAGAACTCAGTGTTGCACCCGGGAAGACCTGGTATCTCCCACACCACCCTGTGTTGAATCCCAACAAGCCAGAAAAGGTGAGAATAGTGTTTGATTGTGCAGCCGAATATGAGTCAATGTCGTTGAACAGCCAGGTGATGCAAGGGCCAGACCTTAACAACAAATCGATGGGAGTCCTCATCAGATTCAGACAAGGAAAGGTGGCACTCATGGCTGATATCGAGGCAATGTTCCACCAAGTGCGAGTAGTACCCGAACATCGAAATGTCTTACGATTCTTATGGTGGACGGACGACCAGCTGTCAGGGGCCCCCACCACTTACCGAATGACAGTACATCTCTTTGGAGGAGTGTGGAGTCCTTCATGCGCCGGGTATGCGCTACAACGAACATTCCAAGACTACGGGGAAAGTCTTCATGACGACATCAAGAAAGTGAATCGTAACTTCTACGTCGACGATTTGCTTCTCTCAGTAGATTCGCCGGGAAAGGCAACGATAATTACCCATCGGCTGAGACAGCTGATGAAAAGGGGCGGATTCAGACTTACGAAGTGGGTCTGTAATCACAAGGAGGTCCTCAAGGCAATTCCACAGACAGAGAAAACTGTGGGAGTAAAGGAAGTAATTTTGAAAGCTGACAGGCTCCCCACTGAACGAGCGCTGGGAATCTTGTGGGACTTGGAAAAGGACGAACTAGCGGTCCGGGTCCAGATCCCTAAGAAACCGGAGACGAAAAGAGGCCTTCTGAGTATGGTCAGCTCCATATATGACCCACTGGGACTCATCGCTCCGAGTGTCATAAGAGCCAAAATCATATTCCAAGATGAGTGTAGACGAGGTGTTGGATGGGATGAACAAATCACTGAACAAAACAGGGTCGCATGGCAAAGATGGCTGGATGAACTACCTCACCTATCACAAGTTCACGTTCCACGGTGCTACCGACCAGAGGATATGAATCCAGTGACTACCGTGCAACTACATCACTTCTGCGACGCCTCCCAACGAGCGTATGGAGCTGTATCGTATCTGAGAACCACGTGTGAAGATGGAACTCACCATATCTCCTTCGTGTGTGGCAAAGCCAAGCTAGCCCCTCTGAAACAGCAGACCATACCTCGACTTGAGCTCTACGCGGCAGTACTGGCTGCTAAGGCAGACAAACAACTACGGCAAAAGCTTGAATTACATATAGACAGATCAGTGTTCTGGACAGACAGTACGGCAGTCCTTCAATACATACGAAACACCGAAAGACGCTTCCAGTCCTTCGTGGCCAATCGAGTGGCAACGATACACGAGGACTCCAATGTAGAACAATGGCGTCACGTGACGTCGGCACTGAACCCGGCCGACGACGCTAGCCGTGGACTACATGGAGCAGAGCTCAACGAGGAGGGCAGGTGGATTCGGGGACCTGCTTTCCTCTTTTTGGAAGAAGACAGTTGGCCAAAGAGTCCATTGAGGATTCCAGACCTCACAGACGGAGACCCAGAGGTGAAGAAGGAAACCACGGTGCTGACGGCGAACGTTGACCAGGGGGAGGGTATCCTCGATAAGCTATGGGCCAGGTACTCATCGTGGCATCGACTTCTGAAGAGCGTAGCGTGGATTAGAAGGTTTATAGAATGGCGGCTTGGGAAGCGAAAGAACAAACATCACCGAGAAAATCGGCTCCAGGTCAGCGAATTGGAAGAGGCGAAATTAGCCGTCTTAAGATTTATGCAAAGGAAAGGATTCCCTCGAGAACTAGGAATGTTAATACAGGGATAACCCGTGAGAGGTAGCGACATAAGGCGGCTGGAACCTCATCTAGACACAGACGGTCTGATCAGAGTAGGTGGCCGACTGAAGCACACCGCTCTCCACCCAGACCAGGAGAATCCCATACTATTACCAAGGGAAAACAGGATCACGGGGCTCATCGTGAGAGAGGTACACTCAACTAGAGCTGGACACTCAGGACGAGAACACACTCTTGCCATAATACGTGAGACGTACTGGATACCTAAGTGCCGAAAATTACTCGACCGCACAATACGGACGTATGTGACTTGTCGAAGAAGCAACTGGAGGCCTACCCATCAACGCCAAGCCGACCTGCCAGAAGATCGAGTGCGCCCAGGAGGCCGGCCGTTCACCTACACTGGAATTGATTGCTTCGGCCCTTTTTTGGTTAAACAAGGACGAGCCCGGGCGAAGAGATGGGGATGCTTATTCACCTGCCTGACCACCAGAGCCATACACCTAGAAGTCCTCACCTCACTAGACACCGACTCGTTCCTCAATGCCCTAACAAGATTCACCTGCCGCAGAGGACCTCCCAAGCATGTTCGGTCTGACAGGGGAACCAACATGATTGGAGCTAACCGAGAGTTACGAGAGGCGGTGAACGGCTGGAACAACAGTGACAAGGTCGGGAATGCCCTTCTACAGAAACAGATAGAATGGCAGTTCAACCCCCCAACAGCCTCTCACATGGGAGGAGTGTGGGAGCGACAAATCCGCACTGTAAGGAAGGTCCTCCAGGGAGTGGTGGGCACCCAGACACTAGACGATGAACGCCTCAGCACTGTGTTCTGCGCCGTAGAAGAGATCATCAACGGAAGGCCCATCACCCCAGTGTCTGACGACCCAAAGGATCTAGAAGCACTAACGCCGCTCCGCATACTACGGATGAACCCGGAGACACTGTCCGCCGGAGGCGATCGGTCCATGACAGAAGGGTACCGACGAAGATGGAAGCATGCCCAATTCATTGCGGACCAATTTTGGAAAAGGTGGGTAAAAGAATATCTCCCAACATTACGTCAGTGACAAAGTTTCTTCAAAACTCGCCGTAATCTTCACGCTGGGGATATCGTGATCATCTCTGGACAACCCCTTCCCAGGAGTCAGTGGATGCTAGGAAGAGTACTGGAAGATCTACCGAGCAAAGATGGCCTGGTGCGAAGTGTTAAAGTGAAGACAAAGGACTCAGTGTTAATACGCCCAGTGACGAAACTCTGCCTGTTGGAAGGGGTGGGAGAGTGAATCTAATAATATGCCGTGATTTCGTGCGAAGCCCGACAGGGGGAGTGTTACCGCCACAGTAAGATAAGCTAGAAGAGAGAGAAAGAGAGGGATAACCATAATAAGATAAACTAGGCGAGAGAGAGAGAGAGAGGTGAGATAAGAGATATAGTGTTGACAACGAATTTGCTGACCAATCTGCTGAGGTGTTTCAATACGAAAACATATGGCCCTCGCCTCCGGGCTGAGATTGCCCTCGAGGGTAGTCTACTGATTTCTACAGGACAGACAACACGTTGGTTCAGACCACTAGACCCTAAAACGTGAGTGATCGTGAAGTATTAGAATCTGCTAAGAAACTCTAAATAACTTTAATAAGTATATTTGTGTACTGCAATTTGATCATATTATACCAATTGTCTCCTGTATCAATAGTTATAACATGCGAGTTATATTTAAGATGTTAACAGGCTATGTACTGTATATTGATTGTATTTCATTATATGTGTCCTGAGATAACAGCATTTGTTATATGAGAAATGTTCTTTAACAGGTTTTGACCGAATTATATGGTACGCGTCAACGTTGAGGGTTTATTTCTCCAGCAACAAACCAATAACGCTCCTATGAGCGTTAACAGCATATACCTAGATCACGCGCACCAACAGTGATTTACTTGCATATATATATATATATATATATATATATATATATATATATATATATATATATATATATATATATATATATATATATATATATATATATATATATATATATATATATATATATATATATATATATATATATATATATATATATATATGTTGTGTTGTGTGTAATCAAATGCATCTGTTACTCATTGTGTGAGAAAAGTCAACCCATCGGAAAAATATATACAGTATATACTGTATGCCCCTCGTGCTGGTGACAGTTGCTCACATTTCTACGGGGGAGGGAAAGACCTGAAGGAACAGAGCACGGCTGATGGTCGTGAGTGTAGGTGGGGCGAGTGCAGCAGGAGAGTGATTGTTGTATTATTTTGGCTTTTTTATTGTCTCACATCATTTGGTCAGTAATACTATATGAATATGTAATTAACCACACCAGTAAGAGACACAGACTTACTAATTTCCAATACCACATTATTCTCTTTATTACGTATTAATAGTTGGCTTAATAAATACTGGGTTGTAGCTGAAGACGTTTTACCTCGCCCTCTCCCATCCATGTTGCCACCTTCTACTCCTACCCTCCTAACCCCCCACCATTAGCCTGCCACCCTCCTCTCACACCGGGTGCGGGTCCCCCACTCCACGTCACGAATGAAGGCTTCGTACACTGGGTTCATACTCCCGTGGTTCACAACTCTATGAAATTATGATTGCCAACAAGAAACATTGACATTTGGTAAATTGGTTAGTGAATCTATCACATTCAGGACATATATTTAATAACAATATTGTAAAGGAAGTATATTATACATATTTGAAAGTCTATATCTGGATAAAACACCCTATACATTGGAGGAGTGAATGCTTCAGATGCGGTTTCATACTCCTGTGGTTGCCGGAGAAGTATACTCCTCCCTGGTGAACTCCAAACATAACTTCTACAGCCACTACGTTTCTCGGCCATGCATCAAACGCCGCTCCGGAGCCTACACCTGGACCCTTGAAGAATGTATCCTCCAGGCAGAAAAGAAGGGGTTGGAGGATGATATCTCATTCCAAGGCAAGCCGACCCTTGACCGCCTCCACGAGTACCAGCGTCCAGAGACGATATAAAACGGGTCAACACAGCAGACATTCGTGAAGCTCATTGTTTTTCCTGGAAATACAGCTGTTGTAGCTGCTTTTGACAGCCCAAAGTGTATTACAAAGGCCGTGAAGTCATAGTGCACGGGTAGGTGGAAAGAAAATTTCTGGTAGTGGTGGACTTCTCAATACAGTCTGCAATGTTAATAGCAAATTATTTCTGCATTTTTAAATGATTAATATCAACAGTAGTAATAATAAGGATACGAATACAATGATCATGCTAATGTTAGATTATATTTACTGGATGTGGTTAAGTAGGAAGGAAAATCGCAATGTTAAGGAGACTATATAGCCTTTATTAAAAGCAGGATATATTATGATAAATGGATGATCAAATGTATTTTAATATATATATATATATATATATATATATATATATATATATATATATATATATATATATATATATATATATATATATATATATATAAAGAGTACTGTAAATTTTTAAATAAAAGATAAAAACAAATTGCCCTCCAACAATGTGTTCGGACCTGGCGTGATCTCACAGACAGCATTAACCATCAGACTAGCGTGGGAGACATGTGGCACCTCATCAACAAGGTGGTCAAGAAAAAGTCCTCTAGTGCCCTCTACCACAGCCCAGCAGAGTATTCGCGAGATTTTGTCAAAACATGGACTGAGCAATCACAAGCCCATAACCTCCCGTAGCACATTCAAGAGGCCCTCTCCTCCCAGTCAAATCTATGCGCCCTCCGTCTCATGGTGCCGTTGTTGGGGGTCGAAGAAGAGGATACGGTGGAGATAACCGAGGAGGAACTGCGGCGTGCCCTCATTCGCGGTAAAGCATCTGCTTCCGGTGATGACGGTGTCACCTACTCAGTTTTCCGCTTGCTCGTGAAAGTCACAGGCAACCCCTTCCTCCTGCTTTACAATGTCTCCGCACAGGATATGTTTTTGTTGTTGTTGTTGTTGATGTTGCTTACGGGATTAGCCCACCTGGGCACAGGTCAATAACCCACAACAGGGCCTGGGGGTGAAAATATAATAATAATAATAATAATAATAATAATAATAATAATAATAATAATAATAATAATAATAATAAAGGACGATAAATAGATATAAAACAAATCAATACAGTTGTGAAAAACGATATATGTATGTTGTGTTGTCAAGGAAAGATAAACAAATGAATACCTGCAATTGTGTGTAAATGAAGCAGAAAGTCAGGTCAGCAACCTTGGACTTGGTCACAATTTTTATGGTGCCGTATAGCAGCAGGGTCTACCATGAGAAAATACATTATGCTTCCAATATCTTCACAGGTGGTAGTACCTCCCTGTTTGATAGCTGCCTAATACTTGCTACCCAATGCCTTGACTTCCAGCCCAATAGTTCCCATTCCAAAATGTGGCACTGCCAAATTCAGACCCATTTCCCTCACCTCTTGCTTCAGCAAGGTGATGGAACGCATTCTACTTATACTCGCCTCTCCCCCATGAGTGTAGTAGCCTTCATCAACCTTAAAAGCGCCTTTGATGTGGCAAATAGAGATATTATCCTTGATCAGCTAGTAGACTTCGGCGCTAAAGGAAATTTCTTAAGATGGATTCGTGGATACTTCCTCAACAGAACCTCCCGTGTCTTCTTTGTGGCCCTGGAAGCGAAAAGGTTGTGCATCTATGCTCATGAAGATCGTTAAGAGGGACGGTCTAGATATCTGAATGACCATAAAAGATCTAATAATTTAGTTGCCTGATACACAGTCTTCTCACAATGGCCCGAGAACTTCAGCTCATTTTCAACATACACACCTAGGTCCTTTTCATATTCAGTCTCAATTAATGCAGTTTCTTCGTCCTGTTAGGACATTATGATACCCCTCCTTACCGTTGGTGAGCAGCCTCTTACACTTAAAATTACCAATACGTTTTTCATTGTTCGTTAATCGTATTTACTCTAAATATCCAATAAAACAAACAAAACAATTACGAAGAGGGTAACGAAGATCAACTACAAGCACACATCTTCAAATTCCCATGTTATTAGTTCCCTTTTCCGCCGCCCTTCTCGAGCAGCTGAATGAGTATGCACTTAAGAGGTAAAACAAACACAAGTCTTGAAAATTTCATAATATTCGCCGTAAAATTATGAATGTAAAATAATATGTTTATAAAATTATCATTGTGGTTTTTATTAATAAATCATATTTACTATAAAAAAAAAATCATTACAATTACGAAGAGGGAAACGAAAACCAGCTACTAGCCACATCCTTCAACAGAATACACTCATAATATGAGTGTGTTTCTTTAACTGATCAAAGTTTTTAGTTATAAATTTCTGATAATTTGAGCTGAACTTATTATTCTGGTGTCTGCGACAAGTCTGCAATATTGACTTTTTCGATTAGAAAGTGAAAGTTAAGTTTGTTTTACCTTATATAACGTGTCATTGAATTCTTACCTAATGAGTTTGTTGAAAACTCCAAAAAATTGTAAAGTTTTGACATCGTCAAGAACTACTAATTCAAGATCTACGTAGCCCAACCACCCCCCCCCCCCACAATTCTATCTAGTATTCCTGTCACATGTTCACGTATGTAAACCGAGCTAACGGTCATCAACTATCCAAAATTACTGACTGCAGCTCACCTTAGGGAATCTTAAGTGTATTAAGGGGTAGAAGGTTATTTTCTCCCATGAGTACCAATTGACCTATTTCGTGCAGTTTCGTTGATTTTATTTGGTGTTCCAAACCCTGGTCTTTAAGTAATGAGATGACGTCATTCTTTAAGTTCACAACCTAACCTAACCAAAATAATAATAATAATAATAATTATAATAATAATAATAATAATAATAATAATAATAATAATAATAATAATAATAATAATAATAATAATAATAATAATAATAATAATAATAATAATAATAATAATAATAATAATAATAATAATAATAATAATAATAATAATAATAAATAAATAAATACACACAAAAAATCGACCAATAGTGAGAAACGATATATGTATGTTATGTTGTCAGTTGTCAGAGAAATAATTGAGACCCTGCAATTGTGTGTAAATGAGGCAGAAAGTCAGATCAGCAACCTGGGACTTGGTCAAAATTTTGTGATGCCATATGGCAGCAGGGTCTGCTAATCGCCTATTAAACACTTCCCGGTCATCTCCTAATCTCCTATTGTTGTTTCATAGTTTTCAGCTTTGTGATGTACACTGTGCTTTTCAAGCTTAGGTTGCTAAGTTGGAAAGTGTCCCAATTCTCTTTTAATGAGTTGCTACTAAAATAGCTTAAGTTTTGTTCAAAAGCTGACACATGGTTTGCGACTTGCGAAACAAGTTGGTTACTCCCCTGAAGTTTGGCATTCAAGTTATTTAAATGACTGGTGATATCAACAAGAAATGCCACATCGTAAAGCCACTCCACATTTTCAAGCTGTGGAACCACTTTACTCTTGTCATTAAGAAATATCACTTACTTCATCTAGGAGGTTGATGGATCGTTGCAGTGTATTTCCCCGACTTAACCACCTGACTTCAGTGAAAAACACTAGATCACCATACTCAGCTTCAATTTCTTCTAGAAACTGCTTGAATTGGCGATGGTTCAAAGCTAGCGATTTTATAAAGTTTGCTGTTGAAACTACTATTTTCATTACATTTTCAAAGTTCAGTTCTTTCCTACACAAATTCTGTTGATGTATTATGCAGTGAACTGTATCAGTTCATTTTTGCGCTGTCCCTGGTGTTTGATCAACAGCGGCACCATACCATTATGTGTACCAATCATCGAGGGAGCCCCATCAGTTGTTATGCCAACCAAGTTGTCTACATTCAACTCAATAGTGCTAATTTGCTCCAGAAGTCCACTTAGGAAGTCGCTCCAATTAGATTGCCCCTTCAGAGAACTGAGACCAACGAGTTATTCATGAACAGTGAAGTCGTCTGTTACACCACATACGAAAACTAATAACTGAGCTGTAGATGTTACATCAGTTGGTTCGTCAGCGGCTAAGGAGAAGTACACAAAGTTTATTACCTTTCTCTTTCAGCTGGTCTATTGTCACTTGATAAATCACGAATTCTGTGTAGTACCGTCATGCGATTCAAACTAATGTTTTCAACTTCTTCACTGCACCTGGACAAAGTTTTTGAGCTGCAATAACCATATACCTTTTCACAAAATCACCATCTGTAAATGACTGAAAACATTTTGCTATCAGATGTGCAACTTCATAGCTCACTTCTGTCACATCTTGTGTTTCTTTCTTCCTCTGAGCGAACATGCTTTTCTTCAGGTCAAGACCTTGAATCAAAGAATTTATTTTCCGTTTTCTCAGGTCACCTGTGATATCTTCATATTTTTTGTGCTTGGATAAATAATGTATTTGCACATTTTACTCCTTAAACGGCCACACTATTTTAACAAATCAAACAAATGATTTTCTTTGCACTATTTTCCACAAATATATAGTTATAGGTCCATATTTCTTGAAAGTTTCTGTTCTCGTCCTTGAAAGTTTCTGTTCTCGTCCTTGAAAGTTTCTGTTCTCGTCCTCAGGTTTTCTCTTCCATGGTGTATTTTTTCCAGTCGACTTACTAGCCATTGTGGGGGGTGAAAAATATTCAATAATGCTCCAATAATGGTAATTGTCTCAACAGAGTGCCAGGGGATATTGTTCAGTCAATCAATAAATCAATCACCTCAAACGAGTCCCGGCCAAAACTGCTGGAGTTCGTTGTATGTACAGTGTGAGTGGTAGTAATCCCATAATTATCTTCTTATTTTTATTAGTAATCACTTATTTTCGTAAAATATGAACCATATAATTTTCTCGTTCATTTATAGAGGTTTCTCATGGATGAAAGTTAGATATGTTAAGGAAGATATAATAAAAGCAACATAACTGGTTAGCGGCAACAGCCTAGACAGCCTGGCTCTCCGATCGACACGTTCACTTCCCGTCCAGCTTTCGACCTGCTGCTGAGTGTGGTCTCCAAACTGTTACAGTCAATTTGAAATTGTAATTACCTTTCAGTAAAATGCAATGCAAAAATGGAAGACAAATAATCTTTTCAGTATAGCTGGTAACAACTGTAAGTGTAAACTGAATGGAGGTAGAGATTGTTCCCATTGCCTCAAGTCCCAGTTTTATTTCATATTAAGTTTGTATTTCAACAGTCTTGATTACATAAGACACCGAGGACCGCAACAGAGCTAATGGAGGTCCGCAGGTTGTACATCCCTGTTCAAGAGTGAGGTGCTTTCCTGTCTGGAGTACTGTCACCCTGTCTGGTCCCCGAGTTATGCTAGTGACTGTCAGTTGATTGGAAATGTCCAAAGGAGGGCCACCAGGCTGGTGCCACCACTTTGTCACCTCAGCTACCCTAAGAGATTAGAATGCCTGCAGTTGCCTAGCTTATACTACAGACGGGCAAGGGGGGACCTAATTGAGGTGTATAAACATCTCAAAGGACACTACTTAGTCGAGCGTCCTTACCTGGAGCTGACGGACGCTCGCCCCACAAGGTTGAAGAAGCCACAAGTCCAGAAAACTGTGAGGGGTAACTTTTTCGGAGTGAGAGCTGTGAACTCTTGGAACAATCTGCCAGAGAGTGTTGTGACGGCACCGAGTGTGAGCTATTTCAAGACCAGACTTGACAAGCACTGGAGTTGGTTCAGATATATTCAGGAGCCAGTGCATGCCTAGTACTTGCCAACGAGCCGATCAGTGGTGAAGAGGAAAAAAGTAAAAGTATAAAGTAAAGTAAACCATTTTTTTTACATTAATTCCTTTACGATCAATATTATGACATTTTCAAGAGAATTGTGTTTTGTTATCATAAGAACATAAGAATGGAGGAAACTGCAGCGGGCCTGTTGGCCCATACTGGGCAGTCCCGTTTACACCCAACCCCTATTGCTCATATAAGCATCCAACCTGTGTTTGAAGCTATTCAGCGTATTCGAGTTAATAATGATATTTGGTAACTTGTTCCACTCATCCACTACTCTGTTTCCAAACCAGTGTTTACCTATTTCACGCCTAAATCTAAATTTGTCTAATTTAAAACCATTGTTACGAGTTCGCTCCTGGTTGGATAGTTTGAGTACCTTTGTAATGTCCCCTTTGTTTAGCCCTGACTTCCACTTATACACCTCTATCAGGTCGCCCCTCGCTCTACGTCTCTCGAGGAAGTGCAAATTAAGATGCTTTAACCTGTCTCTATACTCAAGGTTCCTAATGCCCGGGATTAGTCTTGACATTCTCCTCTGAATTCTTTCCAATGATTCTATATCCATCCTGTAATACGGTGACCGGAACTGAACTGCGTAATCCAGGTGTGGTCTCACAAGCACAAGATACAGTTTTAGGATGACCTCGCTAGTCTTGTAACTAACACTCCTTTGTATGAACCCAAGTACTTTATTAGCCTTGTTACTAGCAAAAACACATTGTTTACTTGGCTTAAGGTTCCTACTTATCATTACTCCTAAATCTCTCTCCCAGTCGGATTTCTCTATGGCATCTTTGTTCATCTGGTATCTGGTTTCCCTGTTTACATCGCCTATACTGAGTACTTTACATTTGTCCACGTTGAATTTCATCTGCCATTTTTCAGACCATTCGAAAAATTTCTTTCGATCTTCCTGTAGTTTTGCGGAGTCCTCGTCAGATTTAATAACACGTCCTATTTTAGTGTCATCAGCAAATTTACTTATGTTGCTGTCTATGCGTGAGTGCTGGTGATCAAAGAGCCGCCGACACCAACATAAGTATGTGGCACTGACTCCCACACTCTCACAACCTCAGATGTGTACACTTAATTCATAACTGGATAAAGCCCCTATGGTGTCTTGTACCCTGTCATGGGTAGCGTTAGGCTTACCCACGCAACCAACTCCAAAGTTTGTTTTACTAGAGATAAGACGCCCGGCGAGGCATAACTGGGTCATGTATTTTCCATTAGTGTATGTCAGCCAGCCTTTAGGGGAGTGGGCAGTGAAACAGTGTTGTACTGTTCATCGCTTCACACCCAAAAACCTCATTTTACTGCCAAGTGTCATTCGTTCAGCTTCTGGACTCATCTCATCTTACTAATCAGGTAAGCACATTTAAGGTAATTTATTAAACTTATTAGCAGTTTCGTAAGTAAGTTTTCGTCAGAAAAATATAAACTGCCAAGTTTCTGGGCTAGAAATCTTAAAATGGAAAGAGCCACAATTCACTGAGAAGACATCGTCACCAAGTTTTATGTGAGTGCATTTAAGTTAATTAATACCACTTTTTAGCAGCTTTGTAAGTGTGTTTTCGTCTGAAAAATATAAACTGGCGAGTTTTCGGGCTAGAAATCTTAAAATGGATAGAGCCAAATTTCACTGGGAGGGCTTTGTCACAGAAATGGTAACATTATTTACAAAAAGAACTATGATAATGTATCATGGGATATAATGTGAAATACTGCAAGTTCTATTTCTTCATCACCAAATACAGTATTTGGTTTTGGTAAACATATAGTTCCATTTGGCTAAATTAGGTCCATAATACAAAGAAGTTCACATTGGGAAATGGGGAGCTGGAGTTTGATCATTTAATGATACTGTGAATTCGGCGTATATGATAGTTGAAGTAATAAAATATATCTGGAGTAGAAATAAGGTTAGGTAATAGAAACACATCTAGATATAATAAGGGTATATCAGCACTTAAAATATGCATCCTAAAAGCTGGGTTAGGTAAGGTATATTACTACTGTAGTCATATACCTTTAAAAATAGTAAATCATTATAGAGCCTTAAGATAATTCACTCCCTTTTTATACCCATATTATGTTTTTAATGTGTATGTGACAAGGTGGTACTAGCTTTACGAATGAGTGGTCATGTTATTGGTCAGTTAATTTTTCATTTCTTGAGTAAAACAGTATATTTATGATGTTTACACATTGATTGGGCATCAACCTGACTCAGCAGCTACTTCCTAATATTTTGGCATTAGGGTGTGTCATAGGAGGGAATATCAGCTAAAACTAATGGCCCATCACTTTTTTGGTAGATTTTAGTGTATATAAACAGAAAATAATTTCAGTTTCAATATTTTGCAACCTTTTGCTAGGTAAATTTTAGCGTGAAATTTATCGAAAATCTAACGTACAGCTGCATTAGTGCATTACAATTAAATAGTGAACATTGCTTTCTGACTTCATTCTTTAACAACCCAACTGTATAGATATGTACATACCAAGATATGTGAACACGCCTGACGCCAGGACTCTTGTTACCATTCATTGTACCATTTATTCACATGTCTGTATCACTACATATTATTATAGCATGTCTGATGTCTATGCTTATGTCTAATGCCTATGTCCATTTACTATGTCCCGATGTACTATGTCTGTACCGCGCTAGTCGAGTAATTAGAAGACCTCATTTATTGTCCTAGGAATGTCTAGCAACTCCCCTTGCCTAGCTAGCTAATTTCCCTCAGATCGGCCTCGGCCTACCTACGGTCCAGGGTCCCTAGTAATCGCTCCTGTATCGGTTGGCTATCACGCCCAGTCTTGTACACTTATTGAATATATCTACTGCTCGTGCCCTGGAGTTTCAAGAACCTTGTCTAGGATTACATCCACCACACCACATGGCGCAGTTTGAGTAGCTCCAACACGACAGTTTACAAGCCTCAAGAGCCGGCCCCGTCTGTTTCCCGGCCTCGTGTTTCCCGCCCAGAAGATATACTCCACAGTGCCCCTGGATTTAAAGTGCTTTGTGACCTTGTGAAGTGCCCTAAGTGAAGTGCAGTGCCTTTCATGTCTCTTTGCTATGTTTCTGCGGCCCTACAGGTAGCAGACACGCCTCCAGCCCAGTTTCCAAGACAGCACTTCCGGCATACATCCTCCATCCACGCAGGCCCGCAAGCCACTGATTTGACTCTCTCCCCTCCACTGAGTCATCACCAGCATCTTGCCCGGGCGCGCGGAGGAATACACCGCCGCCAGCCGCCTCCTCTCACTTCACAAATATTACAGTCAGTACTCTTTTACTTGCCAGCCAGTTCCTGCACTTAAGCAAATCCATTGGCGAAAATATAGCACTTCACCTTATTCTCCTTGTCTTTCCCATCGCAACAATACCAAACACGAGATGTCTGACCACGACGATTTGCTGGGAAATTTATATGAGGATTATGAGGAAGACGACGCCTCACAGACCCTCCCACCCCCCCTCACGCCTCACACGCCGGGCGCGCCAAATTCAAAGGATGGGAGCCAGGATATACGTCGTTAATCCACTTCCTACAAGTTTCTCAAGAGAAGGAAGCCCAAAGACGTCAATTAGAGGAGGAAAAACGACGTCAAGAGGAATTGTCAAGACAGTCAGAGGAATCAGCTTACCGCCTTCAACTTCAACAACAACACCAAGCTGATAACCGCAAATTCCTGGACCTATTGGAATTGCTGGCAACGAGGACGACTTCACCAGCTGCCACAACCAATTCGCCAGCTTCAGCCTCTTCATCTATCCTTCAGACAACGCCTCCTCACACGTCACCTATCTCCCCTAGGTATGCCTCAGTGTCTTCTCAACCACCCGTTCCAGTCTCAACTCTCGTCGACCTCTCCGTGCCTCCTCCACCGCCTGCCGTCTCGAGTACACCCCTGCACAGCAAGTCTTCAGTTCCCAGCCCCCCACCTCTTCAATCTGATGCAACATATCAAGTATACCGTCAATGGCGACGTCGTTTCGAAGACTTTGCTGTTATGTCTGACCTCAATCGAATGCCCCCTCATAAACAACTCATCCAATTAAGATCGTGCATTTCCCTCGATGTTCAACGCCTCCTAGAGCACACGCTATCCATCCCCCCTGACTCCCCCAGGTCAGTGACAGAGGTTTTAAACGCCTTGCAGAGTCATTTCCGTGGCCTCCGCAATGAAGCTTTGCGTCGTAGGGAACTGCTATCCTGCAAACAAGCTTCTGGGGAATCATTCTCAGACTTCTATGCACGACTTAAGGACCTAACAGCCGAGGTGGACCTATGTACAGGCGATCCTGTAACCTGTGCTGAGATCCAGCTCAAGATGATCTTGCTGATGGGTGTACGTGACGAGGACCTGCTTCAGAAACTCCTCACCCTCGACGCCGCCTCTTCCCTCACCGACTTCGTCACCTGTTGCAGGTCGTATGAGGCCACAAGAGAGGCTGCCTCAGCTATACACTCATCGCCATCTCAAGTCCACGCCGTCTCCACCTACAAGAGGAATCAACGCCAGATGCAGACGACGTCCTCTCCACAGCCCCCGTCACAGTCACCAGTTTCTTCTCCCGAATCCTGCAGAAACTGTCAGCACCAGCATGGTCCAGGAAAGTGCCCTGCGGCTGATAGTACATGTCGAAACTGTGGGTTTCAAGGCCATTGGCCCCGCACACCTCGATGTCCTGCCAACAAGGCCTCATGCAACGCTTGCAACAAGCAAGGACACTTCGCCAAGTGTTGCAGGTCCACCAAGAAGCCTCCATCTCCAGGTCAAAACGTCTCTTCACAGCCCGACAGAACGTCCACACCACCGTCTCCCAAGAACAACAAAGGATGCCGACGCGTGGATGATACCTCGAGTGACAGGTCCCCCAAGCCCGTCAATGTTCGTCTGTCCTACGGTACCAACTCTTCCAACCTCCTGATGATACCTGACACGGGCGCGGACATCACGGTGATTGGACCAACACACCTGGACGCCCTCAACATCCCCAGGAGTAGCCTGTCACCCACAGCCATGAACGACGTGCTCACAGCGGACGGGTCCCCGATGTCTCCACCTTTGGGTTGCTTCAAGGCAACACTACAGCTCGGTCCCAAGTCTTGCCTTGCCACAGTCCACGTCCATGAGGGCATCCAAACCCCTCTCTTGTCATGTGGCCATTGTCAGGACTTGGCCATCGTCTCATCCGAGTTCCCAAAGCCCATCCTCGCTGTGACACACCTCAACAGGTGTGCAGAGATACCTGTTTCAGCCATGACCACACCTGCTGCCGCCCGGGAGTTCTTTTTTCGTCAGTTCAGCGACGTCCTTGTCTCCAAGCCCGACCTCCAGAAGACGCCGCTCAAGAAGATGACAGGCCCCCCGATGAGAATCCACCTCAAGCCTGGCGCGACGCCTTTCGCCATCCACACACCCAGGCCTATCCCCTTTGCCATACGGGACAAGGTGAAGGCAGAGCTCGATTCTCTGGTGCAGCAGGGGATCATCAGACACGCCGGTGAGGAGCCCTCCGAGTGGTGCCACCCTATGGTCTTGGCACCCAAGCCTGTAGGTGTTCGCATCACAGTGGACCTCACCCATCTCAACTCGCAGGTCTCCCGTCCCGCCCATCCATCGCCTACGCCCATCCAAGCAGTCCGCAGCGTCACCCCGTCTGCAAAGTTCTTTACCACGGCGGATGCACTACATGGGTACTGGCAAGTCGACCTGGCGGAAGAAGATCGCCACCTCACTACATTCATCACGCCCTACGGCCGCTTCCAACACTGCCGCGGACCCATGGGCTTCGCAGCAACGGGGGATGCGTACTGCCTCCGTGGGGATATGGCTCTGCAGGGTGTCACCAACTGTGTGAAGGTCGTAGATGACATCCTGCTCTTCGACGATGATCTCCCGGCCCACTTGAACCGAGTTCATCTGATGCTCACAAGATGTCGTGCCCATGGTATCACCCTGAACAAAGATAAATTTGTGGTCGCCGCCCCCCAAGTTAACTACTGCGGCTACAACATCTCGCCAGAGGGGATCTCAGCTGATGAGGAGAAGGTCAAGGCCATCAGGGACTTCCCTACTCCAGCGAACCTGACCGACCTTCGCTCATTTATGGGCCTGGTAAATCAGCTGGCCGACTTCTCCCCTAAAATCGCCACATCAGCCCAACCTCTACGCCCCCTCATGAGCCCCAAGCGCTCTTTCCTCTGGACTCCTGACCACGACCTAGCGTTCAGGAATGTTAAGAAGGCGTTGCTGTCACCACCAGTCCTGGCACCCTTCGACCCGTCCTTACCAGTGGTCCTCCAGACCGACGCCTCCCGTCTATACGGCCTCGGATATGCCCTCCTTCAAGACCACGGCCAGGGTAGACTGTGCTTAGTTCAGTGTGGCTCCAGGTTTTGACGGACACGGAGACCAGATACGCCACCATTGAACTAGAGATGCTGGCAGTCGCCTGGGCTATGGCCAAGTGCCGCCTTTACCTGTTCGGCCTTGGGCATTTCACCCTCATGACGGACCATCGCCCGCTCATACCCATTCTTAATCACTACACGTTGGACGCCATCGAAAATCCTCGCCTCCAACGTCTCAAAGAGAAGACCGCCCCTTACGTCTTTACAGCTGTGTGGCGCGCCGGGAAGCTTCTGTGCATACCAGACGCCCTCTCCCGAGCCCCTGTTAGTCGCCCCACACCTGAAGATGAAGTCGACTGTACCACGGCCGCTGCTCACGTTCGGTCTTTAGTGACACACACAGCCACTTCTCTTGCTGACAAGACGACGACGACGCCCTCCATCGAAGACGATAGGACTCTCCAGGAGCTTCGCATCGCCGCCGCTCAAGACCCGGCATACGTCCAACTCCTCGACTACGTCTCCGCTGGATTCCCCACCAACCGCTACGACATTCACGCCTCCGCCCTCCCCTTCTGGAAGCTAAGGGATAGCCTCTATGCGGACGGAGAGCTGGTGTTGTACGGCCCCAGGATCGTCGTTCCCGCTGCCCTCCGCCGGCGCACCTTATCCCGCCTCCATGACAGCCACCGCGGCGTTGAAGCCACCAGGCGCAGAGCCCGTCAGACCGTCTTCTGGCCTGGTATTGACGCCGATATTAAGAGCACGGTTGAGGCCTGTGAGCCTTGCCAGCAACTCCAGCCCAGCCAGCAACAAGAGCCGTACCTGTGCAATGACCTCCCAAAGCGGCCCTTTGAGTCCGTGTCCGCCGACTTCTTTAATGTGGCCGGAAAGTCTTTCCTGGTGGTCGCCGACAGGCTCTCTGGATGGCCCGTGGTAGTTCCCTGTGGTCGGGACACCACCTCTTCCAGGGTCATCCGGATGTTTTGTTGCTTCTTCCGGGAAGTCGGAGTGCCTCTCCGCCTCCGAACCGACGGTGGGCCCCCGTTCAATAGCCACGAGTTCAAGAGCTTCGCCGAACGCTGGGGCGTCCACCACATCGTCACCTCCCCTCATTACCCGCAGGCAAATGGCCACGCCGAGGCAGCGGTAAAGTCCGTAAAATACCTCATCCTCAAGACAGCACCGACGGGGAACCTGGACTGCGAGGAGTTCGACAGGGGCCTACTAGAACTCCGTAACACCCCTACCCCTGCCGGACGCTCTCCTGCCCAGGTGTTGTATGGCCGCCCCCTTCGTACTTGTGTGCCTGCCCACCCCCAGTCCTTCTTAGATGAATGGCAGATCAAGGCGGACGAGTGTGACCGCCGTGAGGCTGCCCGGATGGCCCAAGTGACAAGCCACTATGACGCCCACGCCCGCCCCCTTCCCAGGTTGACGGTCGGCCAGCAAGTACGAATCCAGGACCCGACGTCACACCGCTGGGACAAGGTCGGGGTCGTCATGGGCCGTGGCGAGTCTCGTTCGTACCAAGTCCGCCTCCCCAGTGGTCGTGTGTGGTGGCGAAACAGACGCCACCTCCGCCCAGTGCCATCCTCTAGTGACGAACCTTCCTCCCCGTCCCCTGTGTCCCCTTGCCCAGACCAGGAACGAAGGTCGTCAGTTGATCCTCCCATTGTCCCTCGCCGCTCCCCCCGACTCATGGAAAAAGAGTCCGTAGCCGCTCGAGATTGCACTACGAGCGTAAAGGGGGAGGGAGGTGTATAGATATGTACATACCAAGATATGTGAACACGCCTGACGCCAGGACTCTTGTTACCATTCATTGTACCATTTATTCACATGTCTGTATCACTACATATTATTATAGCATGTCTGATGTCTATGCTTATGTCTAATGCCTATGTCCATTTACTATGTCCCGATGTACTATGTCTGTACCGCGCTAGTGAGTAATTAGAAGACCTCATTTATTGTCCTAGGAATGTCTAGCAACTCCCCTTGCCTAGCTAGCTAATTTCCCTCAGATCGGCCTCGGCCTACCTACGGTCCGGGGTCCCTAGTAATCGCTCCTGTATCGGTTGGCTATCACGCCCAGTCTTGTACACTTATTGAATATATCTACTGCTCGTGCCCTGGAGTTTCAAGAACCTTGTCTAGGATTACATCCACCACACCACACCAACTAACAATATTTTTTTCTGTTTCAGATTTTGATGCATTTATAAGTTGATAATATTTGCGATGGCTGCTTGTGTCAGGACGAGGAACCAAAAATCCAGCCATCTCAGTCACTATCTTGGGTCTGGGAGAGAGCTCCTGAAGTCGGAGTTGCCTACATTGAGAGAAGCTTTGAGATACGGTGTTTTAATCAGGCAAATTAGTGAAAAGAACCAAAGAACTTACACAAACAAAGACATTGCCAGTGATATGACCAAAGCTGTCTTGGCACAGTAAACTCTGGCTAACGCTCAGTTCAAGCCTCCAGTCATAACAAGTCAGAAGAAGATTAGTGAGAGACTGCTAGCCAGTTGGGAAAAGGCAAGAGATATCTCTCTTGGGAGAGGAAAGCTTGCAGTTAAGGACAGCTTTGCCAAGCAACTGGACCAGTTATTTGACATAATTACTTGCAAGTGCCCAATTGTTGTCTGTCCTGAGTTTGGATGCGATCGTGACTGTAAATCCGAGGCCCACATCTCCTGTATTTGCAAGCGTGAACTGAAGATCTTGTGATCGAACTGGCATTTGTCAAAGCTATCAGAGAGAAGATCATGTTAGGGCTCTCTATGATTTCTAGCCAAGATATTCCGGAGTCCAAGAGACAGGAAGCTGCCACAGAGAGACAGAAGAGGAGAAGAGTTGCCGAGGAAAAGAGACTTGAGAAGGCCCAGGGTGAGGTAAAAAAGGCCGATGATTGGAGTCAAGCTGATTCAGAGTTTAATGACTTCCCCATGGCTGATCCGAGTGCTGACCAGAAGAATGGTGACTTTGTCCCTAACCCAGAAAATAATGATCCCAAACCTTCCAGGCATAAGATTCGAAATAGGAAAGATATCCCGAGCATAACTCTGGCCAGCATGCGACACCACACTGGTCTCAGAGAAACTGCAGAGATAGCAACAGCTGCCTGGATTGACGGTGGTTTGATAACACCTGATGATGTTCACCAAAGTAAGGAGAGCTCAGGAGAAACTTGTCAGTAACCTAGAAGAGGAGTTTGATAAGGGGATAAGAGAAAATGGAATCAATTGTTTGTTCTTTGATGGGAGAAGGGATGACACTAAAGTGTTCATGAAAGTTGGAGATTTGACAAGTTGTTCCTGCCAGCGTGAAGGGAGGTCACTACTCCAAGGCAGAACCACAGGAGGGCACGGCATTTCACCCAGAGAAAGATGACATCAGGAAACCAGCTGAGATAGTGGCAGATAACATTGTGAACTGGCTCAGAGAGAGGAACGTAGACCAGACCCCTGCAGGCCATTGGAGGACAGCACCAACACCTAACACAGGGTGGCAGGCAATAAGCACAGGATAGAGCTTTGAAGATTGGGAGGAAGTTGGTCTGGATTTTCGTTGTGACCTCCACACCACCGAGAGTTGCCACCAGACATCTGATCCAGGAGCTGGATGGCAAGACTTTCAAACAACAGATGGTCTGGTCCTCTTGGCAAGATGCTGGACTCTGCCACTGAGTTAGAAATAAATCCGAGCTTTGAAAAAATCACAGTTGGCCCTCCACTCGTTGAGCTTGCACATACTGTCATTGACGACCTGAGTACTGACCAGTACTATGGTTACATGATTTGTAGTGCCATCAAAACTGGGGTCATGCCTGATAGACTTGCTTACCTGCAGATAGGTCCAGTCTCACATTCTAGGTGGCTCACAACGGCTCTCAGGTTCTGCAGAATTTGGGTCGCTCATCATAAACTGAAAGGGAACCAGCTTCACAACCTGAGACTTATTGTCCAATTCATCGTGAGTGTCTACTTGCCAAATTGGTTCAACACCAAGGTCAAGTCATCGTTCTCCGAAGGTCCGAGGCATGTTCTCTTCAGCTTGGGCTCTGAGGAGTCAGCCAAGGAAGGTTGTTCAGATTGTGGAGCAGACTGTGAGGAGATCTTCCTGGTATGCTCATCCCGAGGCAGTTCTGCAGACAATGCTCTGCAAGTAAGGATGAGGAGGAGAGAAGAGTGGCAGTCAAAAGATCTTGGATATGAGACTTAGGAGGATCTGGGCATGACGAATCAGTTGGTGACGATTCCTTCAGGGTCAGGAAGACTCCTGAGTCAATCTAGGTGCCAAGACCCTCACTGATCTCATAGATCTGGATAACATCCAGGCTGGCAGTGAGCCCCCTCTTACCTGCAGCCTCACCAATGTTCAAGTCAGAGCTTTCCTGGACAACCCCATGCATGTCCCTGCCTGGCCCTCGCACACCCAGAGTATAGAGCGTTGTGCAGCAAGTGAGCGAGGCCAGCAGTCACGTGTACAGCCAGGAGAGGAGGGAAGGCTACATCCGAGCTCAGGTGGTCAGCAGGGAGGTGATGAGTAGAAACAGAAGCAAGAAAGACATGTTCTCTATGGTGTGCAGCAACACCGGGTCGTAGTAGTAAAACCGGTTTTTGTATTTGATGATTTTGTTTTCTAAAGGAATATTAAATTTAATAAATGTGTCAAGATCATTCGTTTCACTATTCTGGATCATTTTCATCCTAATAAATTAACCTGATACATTTACTTTACTTTAAATAAGCTATTTAGTGGTATTGGTAAAAGGGTGGGAATACTGAATTTTCATAAGATTTCAAGTTAAAATTTACCTAGCAAAAAATGAAAACTTTTCAAATCTGAAGATATCACATGATTTTGCACATAGAACTACATCATTAATACCATGGGCCGATTTTTCAAACTCAAAAAAAAAAAATTCGCCTCCGTATGACACACCCTATTTTGGCATTACGTTAGTTATAATAGTTCAAAATTACATTGGAAACTTGTGAAAAGTTATATTTCCCCTGTTTGTAACTAACAGGTTCTAGCAATTAAACTACCGCTTGAAGGGGGGGTGGGGGGGGGGGGTGATTAAAATTCCGGGCGTAAGAACTTTGTTTCAAAATCCGAGGCATCACACTACCATCACTGCACTTGACCCACACTACACTCCATGTTAGAACCAGCGCATTTTTTCTAATGCATCTTCCATTTTGATTGCAGATTTCATAAAAATGAAATAAACTGGTAGATTTATACTTTGTAACCATCCAAGTTATTGTTTCAGCCTTATACCGTCTACTGCAGGAGAGGCATTATTCACTCCACATCAGGTGGATGGATTGTAACAGCCATCAGTCCCGTGGTCGGACAGATGGCCGAAGGACATTTGGCCGACAGACTTTTCACAGACGGACATTTGATCGAACGGACTGAGCCGACAGACATTTGGCCGAACGGACAATAGACCGAACGGACAATTAGCAGAACAGACATTTGGGCGAATGGACATATGGCCTTTTTAATTTTTTGGTTATTTTTCTTTTTTCTTTGCAATGTATTTGCTTTATGAAACACAGGATAAAAAAGATAACATAATTGCAATATGATACATTTGCATGACAGAAAAATATTTTTGCACATTTATATAGGTTAGGTTAGGTTAGGTTAGATACGACCATATGTCCATTCCGCTATTTGTCCATTCTGCTAAATGTCCATTCGGCCAAATGTCCGTCAGTGAAATGTCCGTCGGTGAAATGTCCGTCGACCAAACGTCTGTTGGCCAAGTGACCGGGAGCCATCAGTCCATAGACTGATGGCATCACAACTCATATATTTGTGTGATGGGTCACCCAAGCAGAGATCACTGACCCACATCGGGGCCTGGGGGGGGTGGACGAAAAATAAATTAAACCATAAAAAATTACAGAAATGTAAAACAATAACTCAATCGTGAGAAACGATACATATGTTGTGTTGTCATATAAGAGAAGCAGTTGATACCCAGCAATTGTGTGTAAATGAGGCAGAAAGTCAGATCAGCAACCTGGGACTTGGTTACAATTTTCATAATGCCATATAGAAGCAACCTCTATCATTAGACTACTACATATTACGCTTCCAATATCTTCCCAGACGGTAGTACAGTACCTTCCTGTAAGACTTTTTTATTTATTTATTATTATTTTTTTTAATGGTCTCCATCCTCCCCCAATAGCCATACCTTCGCCGTCATTTTATTACCTTAAAATTAAATATCCTAATAAATAAGTAGCTATCCTAGCTCTGTTGAGTTAGTTGAGCAGCAGATCTTTGCAGCATTCAGTGACTGTTGCCTCATAGTCAATAGCTGCAACTGTTGTCGGCTTTGGGGCCGATGCTCTGGTTCCCCTGAGGCAGAGAAAAGCAGACCTAAGGAGAGAGAAGGACACTCGACATCTCATCCAGGCTGTAACATAACTTCTGCGCTGCTGCTTCTGTTCGGATAGCACCTCCGAGAGTCTGGCGTAGAAGCATCTTGCACTTGGTCCCATCCCACCAGAGGTTGTGAACACCAGAGGAGTGAAGCTGCCCTGCTCAACGTTCTGAATTGTCTTCCCATATGCCCTTATCTTGTCGTTCTCGTTCCTCCTGTGTGCAGCATCGAGAGCTAAGTTACGGTGACATGCGGCCATGGAATAAAAAATCCTGATGTCGAAGAAGGCTTGCTGTCCCCGAGCCCAGAATCCTTGAGTACTGACGTCAACATGGGCTTCGTTGGATGTGTTTGAAGTCCTATTTTGGAAATTCTCACCGTCCAATGGAAGGAGGGTCGGTTCTACCATGACATCACGACAGATTTCCTTCAAAATATTTGCTGTGAGATTCCTTACTTCGTCATGCCTCATGCATATGAAGCCCCCTTTCTTGCACACCATGGGGTGATCGACGTCATAGAAAGAGCCACACACAAATTGGGAGGGCAAACCTTCTACTGGCCAACCTTACCTTAGAGCAATGGCACCTGTAAATTCTTGTTTATTGAGACTGAAACCATTTGCCCTTTCGGTAACGTAGTTAACCAGTTCGAGCCACCCACCTCCTGTGCTATAACTACTTTTTTTTTCAAATTCTCTGGTACTTGCAGCATCAGTTGCTGCAACTTATCACTTTGGCCGTGCTGTCGTTCTGTCGTAATGGATCTTCGAATCTTGTTTACTTCACTGGTATCCACCTCACCTGTTGCATTCTGAGCTATTATGTGGTCAGTGAGGGCTGCCGTGAGCTTATCGGAGTTTTGATGTTCGGTGGCAGCAATCTCCTCTGGATTGGTCAATCCCATTCCTTCCAGACTCGGCGGTAGTGCAAGGAGTGATCTTTCTGCTGGGGTTAAGTGAAGATGTTTCACGAATTTGGAAATAAAATTGACGCTGATAGCTTCTTCCAGAGGGTTGAGGAGGGGTTCGATATCAGGGATAGTGAGCATCAGGTAGTTCCAGCGATGCTTGACTCCATGGGTAAATGCTGCAGAGCTGCATGTGGTTCTGTGTTAGCAATATCAGACAGAGCTTGGATTTCCCTAACCCACTCATTCACCTTTCCGTCGTGCCGATTACTGCGCCTAGGTGTCTTTGGCCATCCTTTGTTATTTTGACCTCACTTCTACCGAACACCTCCATTGCCCGTTCATAATGTTTTGGCTTCACAATGAGGTAGGACTTGCTGGCGTTTGGGTGGTACCCTATTTGTGGACCTCGTGATGTTACCAGGTCCCACCACTTTTTGATGTCCTCCACTTTTCCTGCTCCTGTAAGATCGTCAGCATACGCCACTTGCTTGACCTTGGTTGTTTCAAATTTTATTGTTTGTTGGAGCACGGATAGGCTTATTGCGTACATTGACATTGCAACAGGGCCCCCCTGCGTTGTTCTCTCAATTGACTGTATGATGGTATCACCTCTTAGAGCCTTATTGTTTACTATATAGAGGTCTTATAGATTCCTATAAGTGTTTCAACATACATTGCAAAGCTTGGACACTTGATCTTGATGTTTTGCAGTGCGGCCTTGCGGTTAGGTATGTTGAATGCGTTTGAAGCGTCCACCAGGAGAACGGCCTCACAATCACGCTGATCAAATATCGCTCTCATGGCGTGAATGGCAGCTTCCCCTCCAGCCTGGTGACCAGTACAAACTTGCAGGTTCCCTGCTGCTGCCCTGACATCATCCTTTACCACCTCCATTATGCATTTTCCGATGATCCGCCTCAGCACCTCCCCTACCTCTATAGGCAGGCCGTCAGAGCATGGAGGTGTTGGCAGCACGAGGTTGCCAGCTTTCTTGCAAGGGCGGCAATGGCAGTGCAGAGATCACTTGCTTAGGGGCCATACTTGTTAGTGCTGAGGATGACTCGTCAGCCGTTTGCATCCAGGCCTGAAGGGCCGGCCCCTCCCTGAGTTTTCAGTGCCTTTTTCTACACCATCCCTCCTGTTATTTTCTCGAACAGGACAGCATTTGGTGGGATATAATCACCCTGGAACCTGATGCCTTCGTATTCACTTGCAGGGGGATGTTTTTCCTTCAGTTGTTTTAATGTCTCTCTTTTTTACCGCCAAAGACACTTTTCCACACGCATTTTGTTTCCAAACTTTCTTGCAACGTCATCGGTGTTTTACTTTCCGTCTCCTATAAATTTTAGTCTCTCTTGCAGTGTTCTTGCTTCACATAGGAGATCATCAAGGGCCC
Organism: Homarus americanus; assembly: GCF_018991925.1. Classification (NCBI taxonomy): domain Eukaryota; kingdom Metazoa; phylum Arthropoda; class Malacostraca; order Decapoda; family Nephropidae; genus Homarus; species Homarus americanus. The sequence goes on along the minus strand of NW_024748502.1, from coordinate 10,127,129 downwards.
CATTCTGCCACATTATCAATCTTCTCTTCATTACTGCCACATTTTCTTTGTGCCTAGCCTTTGTGTGTGTCCTCTGACAGAATAGATGTGGTATTATTGCCAGTATTTGAAGAGCTAAAGGGGCAAGGAAGCAGTCCTGAGTGTACTCGGTTATGAGGCGAGTCATCTCCCGAATCATTTCTTTGGTAGCCGCTCACTTGGGTGGTTCAAACAGGTTAGTTGGCGACCACCTGCCAATTTCTGAGTAAGTTTCTTTAACCCATATGTCCGGATTTTCCATCGACATGCCATTCCACTGTGGTGGCTGTCTCTCATTCACCTCGTGGACATCTGCTACTATTGGAGCAGCGTTTATTGGTACTACATTTTCAGGTTGTGTAGACTCACTGCTGTCATTTAGGATATCATCGGGCGGTTGGGTCCCGGCGATATCCACTGTGGCCTCCTGTGTCGGCTCCCTGCCATGTGGTTCCGACAATTGTTTCCCTTTCTGCAAACCACACATGGTTGGTTGCTTCTCGCACAATCACAGCTAGTGCAATTTTGGTTCTGGCTAGCACAGACGCAACAATGTCTGTTACCCGGTATAGTGTTCCGCACTTTGGGCGACAGTTACGTCCGCCTCCGACTTTTGTTTTGGTCCCATGCAGAAGAAGAAACTAGTTATCATAAGGAAAGGGTAGTATGACTACTACCCACTACTGCTACTTTGCTGTTATTCGGAATCGAGTATGACGATCAACCAGCTATGATACAATGGTATGAGTTATTAAAGATATCACCTTCGTTGGTGAGCTCTGAGGTGACACGAGAGGCCGATATGGGATCACCAGGGTCGTCCACAGATGTTGCACATGTGGAGGACTATATCTAATCCGGGTGAGGCGACGGCAGCGTCCTTCCGGCGCTGGCTCTTGTCTGTCTCGGTATGCAGTCGGGCTAACTCGAAAGTATTGACATCTCGTGAAGTGCTCCTCCAAGCATTATAGTGTGGAGTAATCATCTCCCAGGTGAGGGGGTCGATTTGGCACCTTCTCAGGTTTGTCTTAAGACTATCTGTATGCGTTTTCAGTTCCCTGCAAGTGTTACGTTTACAATTCGTTAGGTGATTGTAAAGTAGCTGCTTTGGCAGTCTACTGTCATCCATACGGGTAAGATGGCCAGTCCAACGTATTTGTTCACGGATTATGGTAGCCTCGATGCTCCTACAGTTGTTTTCAGCGAGAATGCTGTCATTTGTTCTCTTGTCTTCCCAGCGAACCGGAGGACGGAACATAGACTTCATTGGTGAAAGTTTTCAGGTGCCTTGAGGTGTCTCCTGTATGTGACCTTTGTCTCGCTGCCATACAGCAAAGTGGGGAGGACCATTGCTCGATAAACGTGCAACTTTGTACATAATTGCAGCTTCCTACAGTTGAAGACACGATTACTGAGTCTGCCAAAGACTTGAGATGGACAGTAGCTAAAACAACTATCTGTGCAGATTGGGGTCGATATGCTGCACCTTAACACTAACATAATCCTACCACTCTAGAGGCATTACAGTACCCAATGTGCATAATACCTACTACCTACTACTTCCTAGTAGACCAACTGATGTAGTATGGTTTTGATATAATGTTTTGTACATATCAATTACAAATGACAGTCAGTCGGTAACGGGTGCCAACTTAGACATGAGGTGCAATTCAATTATTGTCAGTTTTTTTTATAAAATATTGTTACTGGCATAAAGCAATGAATGCTACTTATTCATGGGGTGGTTTACTCTTGCTCTCATCGACAGGTTGATCAGTAATTATTTTGTGTAGGTTAATGCTTAGCATAACACCATACAGGTGTAATTTATTATTACTCAACATAATACCTATAAAAGTTACTAAGTAGGCCCATATAAAATTTCGCTTTCAAAGTAACTACTTATGGAGACCTCTGTGTCTTGCTAAAGCGTGTTGGCAATCTTACAGTTTATCATTGACGTCATACAGTTGTGGGCGGAGCTTCTGGGTGACCACGAGGTAGAGGTGGGGGGGACACTCAAAACGCTGTTCTTCCACTGTTTAATGATTAGAGAATTATTTGATCAAAGACAGTATGAAAATATCAAATTCTTTATTAAAACAACATATTGCCGAGCCACAACAACTTCTCTGGTATCAGCTGACTCTCCTTAATGCGTCAATTAACCAACAAATAACTTATATCAGCAATATACAATACGAGCTAACATCCCAAGATATGGAGTATTATATCACTATGTATGCAAGATTCTACATCTATTGATATAAAACACCGATATTTTATATATTGTATGCCTATTAGCTCGGTTTGTGACCTTTGTGTTAACCATAATTTAGTGTTTTTGGTAACAAGTTGTATTAATTGCAATCAATTTATTTTACCATGTTACATATATTTCCATTGAATATTATTCCAATTATATTTTGTTAACAATAACTAATAAGTTTCTTTGTAATCTCTTTGACCAATAAATGTTTAAATTATTTCAATATATATTTAGCACAAGTATTGTGTGAAATGTAATTTAACTCCATATGACTTATTTCATTTATAGGTTAATATTGACGATTGACCCGCAGATGCATTATTTGTTTTGATGTTTATTTTCTTACTATATTTTCATCAGTGGAATCTGATATGATAATCATCTCTTGTGCAAATGCTTCGTCTGGTAGATAATTAGCCACTTAGGTTCGCAGATTTGTTAGACAAGATTTTCCCTTTGTAAACCCATGTTGAGAGTCGTAGTCACACACTATGGGGGGCCTCTGGCTCGACAAAAATACTGAGAGGAATACAGAAACAATTTGGATAGAATTAAGCGACGGTCGGGAAAAATTAATCACAGGAGTAATATATAGACCCCCAATCGTGATAGCGTCAATGAGCGACTTATCTGGGATGAAATGCGCAGGGCTTCCATACACAACAAAGTCTGTATAGTAGGCGACTTTAACCTTGGCCAAATAGATTGGACTGACCTTAAGGGTAACTCAGAATCTGAGGATTTTCTCTAGACGATCCAGGACTGTTTCCTAAGTCAACATATAACCGAACCCACACAGGGTAATAATATACTGGATTTAGTTCTGTCGAACAGAGGAAACCTCATTAGCAATGTCGAGGTAGGGAACGAACTTGCAAACAGCGATCACAAAGAAATTCGATTCCAGTTAGATTTTCAGGGAAGACGTAAGAAAAATTCCACTAAAGTACCAGATTTCAGAACGGCAAACTTTGACAGTTTAAAGAGGCAGCTGAGAGAGGGGGTGTCGCGCTTGGCCGTGAACCTGACAGATGACACCTAATAACGAGATCTGAGATTGCCGAGTTCCACGACAATTTAAATAGTGAGTTACTTAATGCACAAAGGCAGAACATACCATACAAAAAACTCAGATCAGACAACAATGACCCTAAATGGATAAATAATTATTTAAAGAACATCATTGGCCAAAGGAAGGCTATAGGTAGAAGGATAAATCGTGGCGAAATTCACCTCCGGGATTATTATTGGGTATTGGCGAGTAGGGTTAAAACCGAGATAAGGAAAGCCAAGAGGAATAATGAGGTAAGGATAGCAAGGGAGGCGAAGACAAACCCCAAAGGATTCTACCAAATGTATCAAACTAAAACACGAGAAAAGATTGGACCAATACAGTCACACACCGGCGAGCTCACTGATAACGACAGAGAAATAAGCAATAATTTGAATAAATATTTTTCAACAGTTTTCACCACCGAAAATTTAAACATGATACCCGGGACACCGACTTTGTTCAGAGATAGTGAAGAAAACAAATTAAGCGAGATAGTAGTGACTAGTAACGATGTTAGTAAGCAAATAGACAAACTAAAGCCTAATAAGTCACCTGGTCCCGATGAGATATTTGCCAGAGTATTAAAGGAATGTAAGGAAGAGGTTAGTATGCCCTTAGCAAAGTTGTTTAACATGCCCTTAAAAACAGGTGTAGTACCAGAATCCTGGAGGATAGCGAATGTAATACCGATTTTCAAGAAGAGGGATAGATCACTATCCTCTAACTACCGCCCAATCAGTCTAACATCAATAGTAGGCAAATTACTGGAAGCAATCATTTCAAACTCTATTCGAAATCACCTGGAGAAGCACAGATTGATCAATGATTCCCAGCATGGCTTCACAAGCGGACGTTCATGTCTAAGTAATCTATTAACATTCTTTTCATCAGTTTTCGAATCGGTGGACGAGGGGCACAATTATGATGTGGTATATCTCGACTTTAGCAAAGCCTTCGACAGAGTCCCCCACGAAAGACTAATTAGAAAGGTAGAAGCACATGGCATCAAAGGTAATATCCTTAAATGGATTAGGGCGTGGTTACAGGACAGGAAACAGCGAGTGAGCATTAATGGCACTAAGTCCCATTGGAGCAACGTCACAAGTGGAGTTCCCCAAGGCTCAGTACTTGGACCATTATTATTTATTATATACATAAACGACATAGATATCGGCATAGACAGCAACATAAGCAAATTTGCTGATGACACTAAAATAGGACGTGTTATTAAATCTGAAGAGGACTCCACAAAACTACAGGAAGATCTAAACAAATTTTTCGAATGGTCTGAAAAATGGCAGATGAAATTCAACGTGGACAAATGTAAAGTACTCAGTATAGGAGATGTAAACAGGGAAACCAGATACCAGATGAACAATGATGCCATAGAGAAATCCGACTGCGAGAGAGATTTAGGAGTAATGATAAGTAGGAACCTTAAGCCAAGTAAACAATGTGTTTTTGCTCGTAACAAGGCTAATAAAGTACTTGGGTTCATACAAAGGAGTGTTAGTTACAAGACTAGCGAGGTCATCCTAAAACTGTATCTTGCTTTTGTGAGACCACACCTGGATTACGCAGTTCAGTTCTGGTCACCGTATTACAGAATGGATATAGAATCCTTGGAAAGAATTCAGAGGAGAATAACAAGACTAATCCCGGGCATTAGGAACCTTGAGTATAGAGACAGGTTAAAGCATCTTAATTTGCACTCCTTCGAGAGACGTAGAGCGAGGGGCGACCTGATAGAGGTGTATAAGTGGAAGGCAGGGCTAAGCAAAGGGGACATTACAAAGGTACTCAAACTATCCAACCAGGAACGAACTCGTAACAATGGTTTTAAATTAGACAAATTTAGATTTAGGCGTGAAATAGGTAAACACTGGTTTGGAAACAGAGTAGTGGATGAATGGAACAAGTTACCAAATATCATCATTAACTCGAATACGCTGAATAGTTTCAAACATAGGTTGGATGCTTATATGAGCAATAGGGTTTGGGTGTAAAGGGGACTGTCCAGTATGGGCCAATAGGCCCGCTGCAGTTTCCTCCATTCTTATGTTCTTATGTTCTTATCAGGGCTGGTCGACTTGAAACCTCATGAATGACTCCAGTCATGTCTCACTTGTGTGTGTGTGTGTGTGTGTGTTGGGAATTTGTACACTATCAATAAATATACAGTTAATTAAAATTTCTCAATGTTTTAATTTCCTCAATATAACTGCATATGGCAAAATTCTCCAAAGAAGTGTTCAAATTTAAAAAAATTCTGGGGGACTTACAGCGCCCCCCGGAACTCCCAGATATTTAAGCGCGCTTCACTCGCCACCCCACCCTCTTGGGTAGTTATAATGAGGGGGGCCTCCACAGAGAGGCTGCCCATGGGCCTCCACAGGTCTAAATCCGGCACTGATCACCTGACCTGAATCCCATTGAAGTCTATGTATCGGGTCAGTTTAAAGCAAAGTGTATGCAACATATGACCCGATTCGTGAAAATTATGGTGCTGAGTGTAAGACAGTGCTACAAGCATATATGTGCACTTTGAGACATCTTCATGAAATATTGATTTGTCTGCTGATAACGGCCACCATGCAAGACTAGGATGCTCATATTCAAGGGGATGCAGCTCTTATAACGAGGGGACTGTGTATTTTTAAGTTATTTTTACTGTCACTGATGAATTAAATCCTAATGTACGAACCACCGAGAATGGGACACTGGATTTATATGTCCAGTTGTCCTTTTTGATGAATTACATAAACTAAACACGTTCCGGTCCGTCAAATCATTACTAGTTCAGTTGTAATGGGTTAGGACACTAGGTATCAAAATATCCTTGACACGTTCGAGCTGACTACATTGGGACAAAGGCACGAGGACCTGTGCCTGAAGTTCGGTCGTGATCTACCGGAAGAGCCACGATAACGCGACCTACTGCCGCCATGGAGGCGGGAGGTGCATCCCTTATATTGCATCCTAACTTAATTAGCTCATTTGTGATTAATTTAAACTTTATCTTGTAATACTGTAATTCATGTACCAAGACGCTTAACCCTTAATGTAATTATATGGTGGAGAGTTTAACCTTGACTAGTGTTATTGTGTTGAATTACACAACGTCTTATCAACATGTGCTTTATGTAGTTTACGCAGCCATGTAATGTTTATCAGTAGACCGTTTTCTCTCTCTCAGGACGAGTACAAGGAAAGTGGGGATTCTTTGTGCCGTGTGAAATATGCGACAATTCGTTTTTCTCATAAGAACATAAGAACATAAGAAAGTGGGATACTGCAGGAGGCCGACTGGCCCATACAGGGCAGATCCCTTTCACACCCATCCCAGCACTTCCATGTGCCTATCCAACTTCGTCTTGAAGCTCCCTAGCGTCCCCGATCCTACTATAGCACTCGGTAGCCTATTCCACATATCCACAACTCTATTACCAAACCAGTGCTTGCCTATATCCTTTCTGAATCGGAATTTATCTAATTTAAAGCCATTTGTTCTAGTTATTTCGTTATTACTGAGCTTCAGAACATCTTCCATTTTACCCTTGTTAATCCCACTTACCCACTTGTACACCTCTATCATATCTCCCCAACTCTACGCCTCTAATGAATGTAAGCCTAAGCTTTTCAGTCTTTCTTCATATGGAAGGTTTCTAATATTATGGATCATTTTTGTCATTCTTCTTTGTACTCTCCAAAGAATCTATGTCCATTCTATAATAAGGACACCAGAACTGAACCGCATAATCCATGTGTGGCCTCACTAATGCTAGGTAAAGTTTCAAGATAACGTCAGCAGTTCTGTTACTCACAGACCTAGATATGAACCCAAGAATCCTGTTTGCCTTGTTGCGAACGCTAATACATTGCTAACAAATACACCTAGATCTTTTTCACAAACTGAGTTTTCTATTTCCGTGTTACCTAGTTTATACTTAACGTTTGTATTCGTCTTCCCTATCTGTAGTACCTTGCATTTATCAGTATTAAAATTAATTTGCCAGTCTACTGACCACTCATGTAAGGTATCTAGATCTCTTTGAAGGTGTTCAAAGTCACTGTCTGAATTTATCACTCTCCCCATTTTGGTATCATCTGCAAATTTACTAATCCTACTAGTTATGCCTAAATCAAGATCATTAATGAATATAACAAACAGCAGAGGGCCTAATACAAAATTAAATTATTTTTAAAATAAATTTATGTTTTTATTGCCTTCGGAAAGTTAAATTGCTAACGAAATCTAAAGAATAAAGCTTCTTATTTATATTGTGTTAAAATGAAGCGTAATTATAGGAGCATCGGCGAGCTGTCAGGTTGGAGGTGATGAAGTCATCCAACATGGCGGATGGTGATGCTATCATCTAGATAGGTCGGTGGTGATGATGTCATCCAGTCAGGTGGGTGGTGATGATGTAATCCGAACAGGTGGGTGATAATGATGTCATTCATCCAGGTGGACGGTGATGATGTCCTGTGTATAGGTGGGTGGTAATGTTAGCCAGCCAGGTGGGCAGAGATGATGTCATCCAAACAGATGGCTGATGATCATGTCATCCAGACAGGTGGGTGATGATGATGTAATCCGAGCAGGTGGGTGATAATGATGTCATCCAGCCAGGCGGGTGGTGATGATGTAATCCATCCAGGTGGATGGTGATTGTCATCCAGATAAGAGGGTGGTATTGATGTCATCCGGCTAGGTGGGTGGTGATGATGTCATCCAGCCAGAGGGATGGTGATTGTCATCCAGATAAGTGGGTGATAATGATGCCTTCCAGGCAGGTGGGTGGTGATGATGTCATCCAGTCAGGTAGGTGTTGATGATGTCATCCAGCCAGGTGGATGGTGATGATGTCATCCAGCCAGGCTTGTGATGAAGATGTCATCCAGCATGTTATGCAGCCAGGTGGGAGGTGATGATGTCATCCAGGCAGGTGTGTGATGAGATCAGTCAAGTGGATATTCATAATGCCAAATATAAATGAAGTGCATCATTATCAAACAAACTTGCCTTATCTACCTAGCCTCCTGGAAATAAGCATCTGTCAGCTTTGTTGGTTCTCCTTGGTCTAATTGCTTTACTCTTTAACCATTATTGTATACCTACAGTACACTGTTTAGGACTCTAGACACACAGGAAACTATAATCCCACGGCCGATGTGCACCGTATACACTGTACACCTTCATTGTCTCTATTCAAGCTGAACTCTGTACCTACACTGTTTAAATGCATGCCTATTATTTTAGGTATGTTTAGGTATACTATGATTTAAACGATGCCTTAATTAAAACAGGGACAGTTTCATCATGTATGAATATTTGGTATGAAGTTACAATAATATAAAGAAAAAGGTTCCCATAATGGTAGAAATTAATTATTTAGAAATGTGTTCTCTCCAAAGTTCATCATACTTATATCAAATGTATAACGTATGAAAACTGCAAGTATAGTTTTTATATTGTGTGATTTCAAATTTCATATATACTTCCACCATGGTTGTGAAGGCTAAATGCTATTACGTGGGTACTGTGTCCCGAGATTACAAGAATTAGTAAATAAATTAGAGACTTGCCATTAACTAGTCGTATTTAGTGATCCTAGGATCAACGGTGTCGTCTTTGAAGACCTGGACGTAAGTTGGGGCGGTGACGACGGCGCGGGCTGCACTGCGGGACCGACTGTCAAGGCCTATTAGATTCTCCTTTACCCTGCAACACAAGTGATCTAGACTCAGCTACTCGTATTTTGAAATGATAATCTGAAAGATATAATCTGTGGCTAACACATCACAAATGGCAAAGTTTGCTCCTTCAGTTAAGATTGTTATAAGTAACGGGGAAATATTTTCTTACGTTATTTTGGATGGTCCAGTGAGGATGAAAAAATAAATTTTTATTAATTTACAATAATCATTCTAAATCGCAATATCTCGCGAAAGCATTATCACTGACGGATGGAATATCGGAATGTGTGGTAACTATGAAAAATAAATACTTACGGTTCAGTTGGCACTGCTGGGTTGAACAGAGCTGGCACAAATCCTTCCGGAAGCTCCGTCACCAACGGGTAGCATATACATGTGGAGGGAATACCGAATGGTGGAGGAGGAGGTGGTGTGGAAAGAGGGAGTGGTGGAACAGTTGTCTGTTGTTTTGTTCTTATGTTCCCCGGGTAAGGGAAGTCCTCCGGAAGGAAGGGCTTGACCGTACTTTGTTGATCCGCAGAGACGCTCACCACCCATAACGCCGTGCACACAAACACACCTATTAAATACACTATAACATATTCAGGTACGTATATTTTATGCGGTTTTCAAATTTTCTTTGTAACAATTACCCTTCCTGCACACAGAAATATAGAAGTATACACACACACAGACACAGACATATATATATATATATATATATATATATATATATATATATATATATATATATATATATATATATATATATATATATATATATATATATATATATATATATATATATATATATATATATATATATATATATATATATATATATATGTATATATATGTATACTTCCCTCACCCTAGCAAACTAGTTAGCATAGCATAACCAAACAGCCTAGTAAGGACACAGAGATATATAAATATATATATATATGTCATGGGTTGCGTTAGGCTTACCCACGCAACCAACTCCAAAGTTTGTTTTACCAGAGATAAGACGCCCGGCGAGGCATAACTGGGACATGTATTTTTCAATTAGTGTATGTCAGCCAGCCTTTAGGGGGGTGGGCAGTGGAACAGTGTTGTACTGTTCATCGCTTCACACCCAAAAACCTCATTTTAAGTAGTATCCCCTGAGCCATGGGTTAGTTAAGACGTCGTCTCCATCCTCTCCCTCCTGAAGGGGGGGCGGGACACCGCACCACACAGAGTCCTCCACCGCACTCCGTCCTGTGAACCGTCGTCGACACGAGACTAAGCGTGTTAACCTAGGTTTGTTATCCCCGTGGAAATATCACGTGTGGATGCCTGGTTGCGACAAGAGCAATCCAGGCTGGCCTATCAAACCTACAGTAAATGGTTAATTAATTCATGCTTACAGAGTTCTCCTGCACGACACCCGTCTACCGTGACCGTGATCGACACGAGACTAAGTGTGTTAACCTAGGTTTGTTATCCCCGTGGAAATATCACGTGTGGAAGCCTGGTTGCGACAAAAGCAATCCAGGCTGGTCTATTGCACCTAATGGTTAATTCAAGTCACGCTTACCAGTTCTACTTGCGGCGACAACCGTCCACAGTGACTGTCAGTGACGCGAGACTATGTGTGGTAATCCAAGAGTACCTTTTTGTTGTTATGGCCGTGGGAAGAAGTTCTTGTGATGAAGCCTGGTTGCAACAAAAGCAATCCAGGCTAGCAGTAAATGTATCACTTGAAGAATTAAGGCTCTGTTAAGTCACACCCATAGTAGAGTAACCACATGTGTCCCCAAGTTGAAAATTCCCTGTTTTAGAAGATTAATTTTATTACAGCGTGAACGTGAGTAAATCATATATCCATGCAAATTGTAAATCATTGTATGGAAGCTTGACAAATAAATGTAAGTGCAATTATCTGCCCGTATCTGTGATCCTATCTTATTATTACTAAAGGTAATGACTGATTGGTTATGACAAAGTATAACCAATAACTTAGATGGATGTTGGAAATTAAATGAATTCATTAAATCATCATTTATCAAGTATAAATCATGGAATGTCGAGTGGTGGAGTGAACTTCTACGTAGATACGCCATAATCTCCTGTAAGTAACCAGTGTGAAGGTATCGAACTCTACGGTAAGAAATAAAAAATACGACATATTATTATCTTTATATAATATAATACACCCACTACCACCGATTCACCGAAAACCATGACACTTAGTCTTTGTAATTCAGTTGCCTCTGAAGATGTCTTGAATAAAGACAAAAGCTAAGGTGCTCCATTGTTTCCCCTTTTCCTGTGTGATTTTATTAAGATTTATCTTATCCACGTTTTCATTGTAGATCTACATGATATATATATATATATATATATATATATATATATATATATATATATATATATATATATATATATATATATATATATATATATATATGTATACTTCCCTCACCCTAGCAAACTAGTTAACATAGCATAACCAAACAGCCTAGCAAGGACCAATAGGTCTGGTTATAATGTGTGTGCGTGCGCTAAAATGACCTAGTATATTTTACTAATGTCTCATTGTACATGGGTTTTCTTACAGTTTGGCTGTGAGTTTTCTATTTTGTCTACCTGCCAGTTCAACAGGACTGCTAATCATCCTCCCAGCAACTCATATGCCATCCCAGACCCACAGCCTATATGTATGGTGCAAGACCGCAGTCCAATACATACAAGTCAGGCAGTCAAGCGTTGGTTTGAGGCGCACCCGCAGATTATTCTATTGGACTGGCCCCCTAAAGGAGCCGATTGTAATCCAATAGAAAATCTATGGGCGCATATGGTTGTTGAATGGGATGTTGAGGAGAAAACGAGTGAGGCAGTGAGGAGACACGCATATAATGTGTGGGAGGGAATAAGGAGGAGGCCGAACATCTACAGCAATCTGGTAGATTCCATGCCCACCAGTTTGCATGAAGTTATAGCAGCAGATGGAGGTTGGACACGGTATTAACTGTGGTCAAGAATTAAATCTCCGCCCACGACGGTGCCTTGTAGGGGTGGCGGGGGAGTTAGCTCTCTGGTGTAACCTCGTTGGGGCCACATAGACTTCGTTTCCTAACTCTCGGGAATTTGTCCAGGTATTTTACTATGTGGTTTTACGTCACTTCGCATAAATATGCTTACAAAATAAATGCATTAACATGCATAACTCTTGGGAATCTGTCCAGACATTAAATATATGTTATATACTACAATAATCACATAGATATATTTACAATGTTTATGCATAATATATGTGACAAATATTTTTGGGGTTTCAATTAACCAATAGTCATGCCTACAAAACAATCTTGATGCTCTAAGTGCATGTATGTGTTAAATAACGAGTAACTGATCCACATTATTTTCGTAAATAAAGAAATGAAAAGCAAGCACTTAGCCATATGGATATAGTTACACGGAAGAAGGGAAATATGGATGAACCATGGTTTTGATGGAAAAAATGTGCTCTGGGACGATGCTCACAATGACGAATGGGAGAAACCTCTTTATAAAACATCTTACCGACTAAGGATGAAGCTCAATGTTACAGAACTCACACACACACACACACACACAGGCCGATTACTGACTCTGCAGTGCGCCTCTTCGGGCAGTGGATAGTTCACCATCCCTGGACTGAAGTACTTAGCGTGGATGACGTGGAAACCAAATGGATAAATTATACCAACACCACCACGGAAGCTCACCACCACTTCTTCCCCGAGAAGTCCGTCAGATCTCACCCAGCTGACTTGCCCTGGATCACACCTCGGATCAAAAGACTTATGCAACAGAGAGACAGAGCCTTTCATCTCAATGACCACATCCGCTACAGGTCCCTTCGCAACCGAGTCATCCGCGAAATACGCACTGCAAAGAAGTCCCACTACCCAACCAAATTACAACACCTGAAGCAGACCAACATCAGTCAATGGTATGGTAAGCTTAAAGAACTCTGTGGACTAAACAATAAGACACACCCCCTCCCCTTCCTTAGCCATCTCACTAATGTTGACGCAGCTGAGCAAACAAACAACCATTTCGCTACTATATGCCAGACGCTCCCCGGCTTGACACAACCACTCTCCCTGCTTACCTACCAGCCCCCCTTCCCACTGACTTAGTAGAAGAATTTGAAGTAGCAAAACGCTTGGACAAACTAAAATTAAAACGCTCTACCACCCCCATTGACTTACCAATGAAACTCTTCAAGGAGTTCTCCCCGGAGCTTGCTAAACCCCTATGCTCCATCATCAATGCTTCTCTCAGTCAAGCCAGATGCCCAGCTGACTGGAAGACCTCTTATGTATCACCAGTGCCCAAGTCAACCAGCCCACAATCCTTAAATCAGCTACGACCTATTGCAATCACCCCAATACCCAGCCTAATCTGTGAAAGTTTTGTGTTCGACTGGGCTTATGCTGATATTGCAGGAGTCGTAGACCCTCAGCAATTTGGCAACATGAAAACTTCCTCCACCACTCACTGTCTTGTCAGCTTTCTCGATTACATATATCGCCATCTCGAGAAACGAAAAACGTCTGTAGCTGTCGCCTTCATTGATTTCACTAAAGCGTTCGACCTAGTCGACCACAATGTAATCATCAACAACGCTATTGACCTCGGGCTTCGGAGAAGTCTTATACCATGGCTTACAGACTTCCTCAGTGACCGACGCCAAGCTGTACGCTTCCGAGGGGCTGTCTCCACCTTTCAGCCACTCACTTGTGGCGTCCCCCAAGGCACCAAGATGGGACCACTCTGCTTCCTTATGCTCATCAATGATGCCCTAAGAGAAACTCCTGCTCGCTGGAAATATGTCGACGACTCCACCATTGGGATCAGCGTCAACAATTCTGCTCCCAACTATACCGCCCTTCAGGATTTATTGAACAGTCTCCAAAACTGGGCCACCAACAACCATGTCACCATCAACCATACCAAGACCATGGTTATGCACATCAACCTCTCCTCCGACATTGTCCCACCTCCTTCCATTACTCTAGGTCCGAACACACTCCAGGTTGTAGATTCCACGAAGCTCCTCGGCGTCACCATAGACAACAAACTAAATTGGAAACCACACGTCAGTGAAGTTATCAAATCCTCCAGTTTCCGTCTCCACCTCCTCCGCCGACTCAAGTCCCTCGGAGTTCCTGCACACGAGCTCCTCAGTGTTTACACAACATTCATACTTCCCAAGCTCACCTATGCCTCCCCCACCTGGTCTTCCTCCCTAAATGCCACACAACGTAAACACCTAGAAAAAGTGCAAAAGAGGGCATGCAAGATTATTCTCTCCCCTTCCTACTCCACATATCAAGAAGCGCTCAACACACTGACCCTTTCGACTCTCACTGACCATCACCTCATCTGCAAATTTGGTAAGAAGCTTCTACACCATCCCCGACACCGGCTCCTACTACCACCTGAGATCCCTAGTCCGAGAATTGCTGTTCGACACCACAACCGCATCCAGCCCATACGTGCACGAACTGATCGCTATAAGAACAGCCCAGTCCCTACCATTGTAAAAATTATCAATAACTTGTAATAAATCAGTGTATTCACTCCCAGTAAACACTGCTCCTTGCACTGTCACTATGTTGAAATGAACTGTAGTTTGAGCTTTTCCCCATCTAGTTATTATATGTCTTATTTGTGTCACTTATGTTACTTGTATATTATTTGTAATTCGTAACCCATTCCCCAAATATGTAACTGTATATTTTCAGCCTTCTGGCTGCCAAGCTCTTTCAATAAACCGTTAATTATTATTATTATTATTATTATTACACAGTGTAACTTTGTGTGACGCGTTGTCTGATTTGGGGTGGCTTTGAGCGAACCATACACTTGATATTATAATTTATGTATCCTTCCTGTCCATGATTTACAACAATAACTGTTGGGTAAAAGTTACAATATTATACTAATAACACTGTCATGTATTGTTACTATGACTAACTACCAAGATACAGAGCACAATGCACATAACATGATAATGATAGTGAAGCCTGGAAGGGTTCATATCATAACTTGTGTGTTCGTGCGTATGTTGCCCGGTGAGAGTTACCGTGGGCCTCCTTGTGCCCAGGAGGGATGGTCAAAGTATTACACTATAAGTGTGTCAAATGAGGAGTGACTGATCCACATGTAATTTAAGGTTTTTGAAATATGTAGTTAAATTAAACACGATTTTTCATACAGTTATTCGAATGATGGGAAGCATCGTGGTCAGGCACACACACACACACGTTGTGTGGAGTCACTGGGTGGTTTGGAAGTGTTTATTTCCATTCATACTTTCGTAACTACAACCTACGGTATTTTTTCTTCGTGTTCATATATAATGAAGATAATGCAGAGTATAAAATGCCATATACAATATTTATACATAATGTCATCTATACAGCCGTACTATGACTGTGTGTGTTCGTGCGTGTGTTGCCTCGTGATAGTTTGAGTGGGCCCCCGTCCGGAAAGGACACTGTTCTAACCTCCAGTACCGACCCAGGTGGGCTAGAGATTATGGTTTCTGAGTGTACATTCGCACCAAAAAGTATCGGTGCAGGGTGAGATCGACGACTTCCGAAACGATTCGTATACACTGTGATATGTCGGGAAGGTTGATAAGTGTATCCTCATAACCCCCCCCCCCCTCCACTAGGTATTGCCATATGGCTGACAATCAGGGCTGCCAACATACTGCTGGAACAACTCGGCTTTCCCTATATCTATCGTCACTGGTCTCAAATTGTTCACACTACAGTAGGCACAGATACTTTTTGTTGCGAATGTACATAAATTACAGTGGAATTGAAAAACATAAGCATAATGGGAGGGCAGTACAACATGGGTTGTACAGTATTAAGGTTGAACAAGAGGACAGAGCTGTCAGGATTATGTCTAGTTGGCAAATATGTTTGTTTGTATTGGTAATTTCTCATCTATTTACATGATAATTTCCGATAAAACGGTTTGGATGGTGCAATAAAAGAAGGTACTGTAAATAAAGCAGGTATTACAAGAAATATTAATACTTAGACAATAGATATTTTTTAAGAGATGATTTAAAGGAGGGGAGAATAGGCTTTGCTCTGTTGGGTGGGGGTAAGTTGTTCCACTCCTTCACACCGTAATAAAGGTATTTTATGGAGGTCAGGGACTGAGAGGAGCGCATAGGGGGTGGTCTTAGTAGCTCTGGGTGCTGTAAGTTGTATCTCTGATTATTCCGAAACTGTAAATAATTATTGTCAACAAAGAGGGCACAGCAGTAGGTGTTAATATCTTCAAATTTAAAAAAATTTCAATTTAGCAAATTTTTCGTTTGTATGATCTGTTTTTTCCAAGTAGGTCATAGTCCGTACAACTCTCTTTTGTGCAGTTACCAGGGATTGTGTATTTGAAGAGCCAGAGGTCCCCCATAGTATGTAACAGTGTATCAGGTGTTGGTAAACAAGATTATGATAGATTTCTTTCATTGCTGTGAGAGTGAGTGACTATCGAGTGTGATACATGATACTGCACTGTTTATTGACTTTACTGTGAATGGCTTATGTGTGGTTTCTCCAGTTAAGTTTCACATCAACAATAACTCCGAGGAATTTAGTATTTTGTTCGCGTTTGAGGACTGTATTACCTAGGAACAGGGGGTCCAAGTCTGGGGGTAAGTTTTTCCTTCTGTGAAACATCGTGTAGTGGGCAATCTCAAGGTTTAAAATCAGTTTATTACGTATTACCCAGGTCCTGATTTTAGTCAATTTAGTGTTCATAGTTCTCATCAAGGAATGGAGTTCTGAGCTGCTGGCATAGAGATTATTATCGTCTGCAAACAAGTTGTGTTTTATGAGTGTGCTGGCGTGGATTATGTCGTTTATGTACAACAAAACAGTACTGGACCGAGAATGAAACCTTGGGGACGCCATACAAGATTGGCGAGGAGTCAGATTGATGATTATTATAGCAGACATACTGCATCCTGTTGGACAGATATAAAGTAAACCAATTGTGGGACAGGCCCCTAACGCCGTAATGTTCAAGCTTTGAAAGGAGGATGGTATGGTCGACAGTATCGAAGGCTTTAGAGAGGTCCAAGAATATACCTACAGTGAACTGACTGTCATCAAAGGAATTTGAGCTGTCATTAGTAAAGGATAGCAGAGCACTCTCTGTCGATCTTCTAGCTCTAAATCCAAACTGGGAATCTGTAAAGATGTTATTGGCAATGCATAAAGAATTTAGTCTACTACATGCTAGCTTCTCCAGTATCTTACTCAAGGCTGGGAGGACTGATATGGGGCGGTAATTCTTAAAGCGACCTTTATTCCCAGATTTTTTATATGCTGGATGAACTTTAGCAATTTTCAGTTTATCCGGAAAGACACCACTAGTGAAGGAGGAATTACAGATGTGTAGAGCAGGTAGCAATGAGTGGGGTTCTTTCTTAATGATGCTCATTGGTATATTGTCGTCGCCTGCTGCTGCATCTTTGGACATTTTTATGGTGGCCCTTAATTCATATGCTGTGACAGGGGATAAGAACAGCTCATTTTGCTGTCTGTTTTGCAGGTAGCCTCTAAATTCCCCATGGTGATCAGGGATGCTCTCCGCAAGATTTTTGCCAACATTAATAAAATATTCATTGAAGTGGTTGGCAATGAGGGAGGGTTCCGTTACAATTGATTCATTTATCATAAAGATGAGGGGGGGGGGGCCGAAGGCTGAGTGTTCCTGAATAGAAGATAATAACATTCCAAGTTTTCTTACCGTCACCTGATGCTGACTGGAGCTTATTTGTATAATAGCTACGTCTGGCATTTCTAACTGCTTGAGTTACTCTATTTCTGATACTTCGGTAAACATCACCGAAAGTTATGGGTCTTTTTGCAAATTTCCTTTGGAGTTTGTGTTTTTCTTTTATCATTATCTTAATTTCGCTTGTGATATAGGGTTTGGAAATGGATACAGTTTTTACTGACTTAGTCTTGAGTTCAAAGCATTTATCAAGCAAGCATTGAAGATGCGAGAGAAGTTGCAGCTGTTCACGTTAGGGTTGTCGGAGGCATAGACAAGATCCCAGTTATCATTCATTAAGTTATTTTAAAAAAGGAGTATGTTGTGGGTGCAGTAGTCTCTGTAATGCATTGAGACTCTACTAAACCTTTCAGGTCTTGTGGCTGTTTTATACATGGCAAAAACTGGGAAGTGATTTGAGAAATTGTTATAAATAATTCCACTTGCAAGATTGTTAGTCCAGATATGATCTATCACAGTGGAGGTGGCAGTTACTCTAGTGGGTTTGGTTATAGTGTTGAAGAAGAGTTTAGTATGATATGTAGCAAGAAGGTCTAATACTGAGGTGTCGGTTTCTCATTTTAATAGATCAAGATTGAAATCTCCTGAAATGTAGCAACGTTTCCTCTCTGAACTTATGATAGAGATAAGCTCAGAAAATTTATCAAGACAATTCCTTACATTAGTGTGGGGGTCTTCTGTTAATTAATTCTACTTGGATATTTCATGTGTAGTTACGTAATTCAGTGAAAACACTCTGCATGTGCTCCTCCTGAACCTTTAAATCATCTCTTACAGAAGTGTTATACTTGATATCAACACATAGGGCGACACCACCACTGTGGCTTGACGTGTTGACACAGTGTATATTATAATTAGGAATGTTATACAAATGTTAGTGAGTTTGGTCTCACAGAACCCAAGTACATCAACTTTGTGGGCAATAGAAGATAAACACTGTTCTAAAAAGGCATCTAGAAGAAGGGAATACTGCTGATGTTATGGCTAATCAAGGAGAAGGAATTAGGTAGTAGAAGACTAGAACTAAACTCGGGAGAGTCATGAAAGTAATAGTTACAGTTGGGGGTTGGTGTAACCCAGTGAGTTTTGTACAAAGGCATCAGGATCGATATGAGGGAGTATTGTGTCGACACCACGGGTAAATGGGGTGTAACACATACGATCTATTATTATTTATTATTATTATTAAACGAGCAGGATGTTTGTCCGCCGCTCGTTTGCTTGTTCGCGGCCCCCACTAGGGGGTATAGACGGAGGTGAGAAGGTCGCTGCTGCTTCAACGCACCCAGCTAGCACCACAGCTGCACTTCCCCGCTGCTCGTTCAAACTCTGGTTGTCTCATCTGAAGTGTCCTGGGCTCGTGGGCTTATTCCCCAGACCTTCACAAATCGACTGTCAATCTCCGGACATCTACCCCGGCTACTACAGCGGCTGCCACGTCATTGCCACTTCCTCCACGCCCTATCTCCCGTCCGTGCCCAGGCGTTTCTCCTGTGTGACAAGACCATCGCCCACCAACACCGGCGACAAGTGAGGAAGCTGCCCTTGAGCTCCCCAAGAGCGGATCACTGCTTTCCGGAACCGTCCACTGGGCCACCGCCGTAATTGTTTGACTTCCGTAATTGTTTGATTCTCTTAATTGTTTGACTCCCTTAATTGTTTGACTCCCGTAATTGTTTGACTTCCCTTAATTGATTGACTCCATTAATTGTTTGACTGCCTTAATTGTTTGACTCCCGTAATTGTTATTTGATGTTTGTGTGAGTGGTGTCAGAGTTTTATGTTATTTTCATAGTAAAGAGATGTCAATCTCGAACGGTTGTTTGTTATCCCTCAGAAAACCATGGTTCTTGAGTTTCCTCTTATAAAATCCTGATTAGGCTGGCAAGGGATGCATATCCCTAAGTCCCAGGCTTTTACAAGTATCATCATTGTGGGAACATTGATACTGATTAAGGAACAGTAAAACTCAGGGTCACTGAGGTATGAAAAAGGAAGATCTATGAAAATGTTAATAGTGGGGGGAACGTACTTACACGTGCTACAACCAACAGAAATAGGATGATTGATTGATTGATTGTGGTAATTACATCCCTGTCACCGAATTAAAATTAAGGCTTAAAACTAAAATAAAATAATGCAGGCTATAAACAATAAATAACATATAACTTTCATAACAAATATTTAAACGTCCCCTCCCATATTACCCCCCACCTTCCAGCACTAAAGAGACCCGTTTCCCCCCTGGCATCGGGACAGGTGCTTACTACAAAGATTTCTGAGACTGGGGCACTCCGCCAGGAGGTGTCGAGCAGTCATTTGGACCAGGCAGTCATCAAAATGGGGAGGGGGCGCCCTCTCCATTAAAAAAAAAAAAACATGAGTCAGCCGTGCGGCCAATATGAAGGCGGGCCAAAGCAGTCTCTTGACGGCATGACAGTCCCTGATATCTCCAGGCAGCCAGTGCAGGGTGGATGCTGTGGAGCTTGTTTGCTCCGACAGTTCCCACCTGCATTTTCAATTCCAGCGGATGGCAAGTTTTATTACTGGTTTCATATCGGAGGCAGATAGAGGGTAATGATGTGCCACAGAGAGAGAAACAGTTGCCTTCGTCACAGCATCAGCACGCTCATTCCCCTTCTTCCCCACATGGGTCGAAGCCCTGCAAAAACGGACTTTCCAGCCCCGACGTTGGATGAGAAATATCCACTGTAAAATATCTATAATTAAGAAATGTGGCGATGAGACACTAGCTAAGGCCTGGAGAGCACTACGAAAATCACTAAAAATTGTAAAATCATTATAAGGTTGGGTAAAAATACTCTTGAGGGTAAGTAAAATACCCGAAAACTCTCCCGTAAAAATAATGCCATAGTGGGGAGACTACCGTCCTGACAGAAATCGGGAAAGGCCACCACAAAACCCACTCCTTGCATCCGAATTAAAGCCTTGGGTGTAAACAGGAATAGGCCTCCTGTGAAAGAAGGCATGCTCTAAAAAAAGAGAATGGACCACACAGGAAGGGAGTAAGTCCTTCATTTTTGTTAAAATACTGGCAAACTTGAACTTAAGGGAAAATCTACGGGGCAGCACAAGGGAGCCGCATGGGACATATCTGAACAGGAGAAAGACAAAGAATTCTCACAACATCCCTTACCCTGAAGCCAAAAGGTCGTGAGAGTCCTGGGTGCTGAGTGTACTGTGGGGACATATTCTCGTCAACTACACAAGTGTTGGTCACAGACTGTGAAAGACGGTGGAGGCGAAACCAACACTGAACCTGGAGATACTGTCATCGAAGATCAAGGGGTGACTCATTAGCATCAACTAGCAGACTCAGGATTGGCGAAGACCTGAAGGCACCTGTCGCCAAGCGTACTCCAGCATGATGAATAAAATTCAGTGTATTGAGTTTAGTCTCAGTGGCTGAGGAGTACACCTCACACCCATAATCCAGTTTGGGTCTAACTAGCATGTGGTAAAGGTGTTGCAAAGTTCCTCTGTCAGCACGCCACGACGTGTGCCCCAGGACTCTTTGAGGTAACGAATATGGGGCTGCCACGTCAGCTGGTTGTCGAAGATAATGCTTAAGAAACAGGTATCTGTGACATACTGCACACAACTGTAGACCGGGATCTGGGTAAACACCTCGAAGGCGGCTGAAATGCATGGCAACGGTCTTGAAGGGAGAAAATCTGAAACCATGCCCTGTGGTCCAACGTGAAACCTTGTCTAGTGCAAGTTGCATGCGACGTTTAGCCACTGACATGTGGGAAGCTGCATACCAAATGGCCAAGTCGTCAACATACAATGAGATTGATACAACACTTGGAACCGATGCTGCTACCCCATTTATTGCGATGGCAAATAGGGTCACACTCAAGACTCTGCCCTGAGGAACCCTGTCCTCCTGAATATGTGGTGTTGACATTTCTGTGGCTATGCGGACCCTGAAAGTCTGACGTCCCCCAAAAACTAACCTATTGTTGATGGTAAATTTTCCCGCAATCCAAAATTCTGACGCTCCTTAAGGATGCCAAATCTCCAAGCTGTCTCTTTTGCTTTCTCTAGGTTGAAAAAAACACCAAAAAACAGACTAGATGATGAAGAGGAGCAAAAGCCTCACAGACCGAGGACTCAAGACGAACAAGGGCATCTGTTGTTAAATGCTTCTTCCGGAAGGCAGATTGATATGGTAAAAGAAGGGCATTCTTCTCCGGCTTGTATACTAATAGCGAGTTGACCATCTTTTCAACCAGCTTGTAGATACAGGACAGTAGCCTCCCGCCATGAGAACGGGAAGGTACCGTCTCGCCAAATCCTGATATACAGTATATACATCTACTAGAAAGGTCTGTGCCTCAACTTGAAGGTGGCGGACCATTGAAAATAGGATATCATCAGGCCCTGATGATGCACCTCCAGTGAGTGAGATGGCGGTTCTCATTTCTTTCATTGAGAACATGATGTTTTATGTCTCGCTACGTCCCACTCCAAAACCCAGGGTTCTCTACTCTACTCTACTCACCCGCTTAAACTCTGAAGATCGAGCCGCAGTAGAAGACACACTTGCAAACGCTGTGGCAAAAAGCTCTGCAACTTCTTGAGGGGCAGCAACTGAGCTGCCATCATTAGCCCTGAAAACTGGAGGAGAATTAGATGAAATTTTGCCTATTATTTTCTGCACTCGTTTCCATACCTGGGACAAGGAAGTTTTTCCATTTAGAGAGGTGACTTAAGAAGAAAAAGACTGGCGATGGGCATTCCTTAAAACTCAACGATCTTGGGCTCTGGCCCATTTGTATTCCACAAGCCTTGAGCTGCTCAACAACTGCCTGTCTGCACTCCTCAGACCACCAAGGAACAGGTTAGCGAACTACACGACCAGAGGTCCGAGGAATGGAGCAGTGACCAGCTTAGTGGAGGAGACTGGTTAAGTATTCAACCGTTTCATCTACAGAGGAAAATTCTTTAGCGCTCCGGTCTACCTTTACTTGTTCCTTGAACAAGTCTCAATCTGCCTTGTCTAACCATCAACGGGGAACTGTGGTGTTGGGAAGACTTCCAGGGAGGACAGTAGAATAGGGTAGTGGCCACTCCCTCTGAGGCCTTCTGTTACTCTCTACTCAAAGTCCTGTAGAGAGTCTATTGAGCACAATGAGAGATCTATGACTGTAGTCGTGTTGGTCTGAACATGATAGTGGGTGATATCACCAGTATTTAATATACTGTACCCAGGTCCATTTCTTCAATTATCGAAGCCATCAAGTTACCCCTTAGATTAACTGTGGTATCACCCCAGAGGGTATGCCTTCCATTAAAATCATTGAGGATAAGGAGAAAGAAGTTGATGAATTAATGAAACCAATTCCTCCGTGGCAATTGGTGTACTGGGTGGAAGGTAAATGATGCATATGGTACAAGTACGTTGGAGGTAAATCTTGCAAGCTGTTGCCTGCAACGGGGAAGTGATGGATAATTGGCTATAGAGTACACCACACTTATCTGAGACAAGGATGGCTGTACCCCCATGATGCATCTGTTCTGGATTTTGAAGAGATTAAAAAGCCGAATATCTTCTGGAGGGGGATGATCATAGGCACCTAACATATTCTCCTGGAGACAAATGCATATAGGGGAGAATTTACTCAGGAGCAACTGGAGCTACTCCCAGTTGGCTCTTAAGCCTCGACAATTCCATTGGAATATGGTAGCCATGATTATTGGAGATCTAGGTAGGGGTACGCGAGTGTGCCGCCACCAACAGGCGTTTAAGCCTGTTGGGGGAAGATGTACTGGGAGTGTACCACTACGTGCGCCTCTTACAGTCCCCATGTTGAGGTGAGGATGACTTGTGTGGGGCTATGCTGGACCCACACCAGAGTTAACTCTTAGAGGTGGCTCCCCAGATAGAGGATCTGTGGAAGTGACTCCTGTGCCATGGGTACCCTCTGCCAGCTTTATTTTAGCTGGGGTCTCGTCGCAAGATACTTCCGGAAGAGGATTATTTGGCATCTCTGAGGAGGGGGCACCATCTTGAGCTAACATCTGTTGGAGTGTCTGTGACTTAGAATTAGGTTCTGAAGTTGGCAAAGAGGTCTCGATTTCTTCGCAACAGTCGGAAGATTCTACCATCAATACCTAGTTCAGAGGATCGTCTACCTCCACAGACTCTGGGGACTCTCAGTAGTACCAGGATGACGGGTGGAGGAAAGATGAGGAGTAGCACCTGTGCCTGCCTCATCCATATGGACCTCAGCCATTAAGAGAGAAGTCTGAGGACTGAGGATTGGTGGCATATAGTCGGGTGTGGGAGCTGAATTCAATTACAGTACGGATGATTCTCAGGGCGGTGTTCCAGCAACATTTTGCCCAGCCTTATGTCGGGATAGAACCTGTGCATAGGAATCCCCATGACTTGAGCTATATTTCAGGGCTGTGTTTATGGCTTCAACAAAGCTCACTTTGTCTCTTGTGTGGATCTTTAGTATCTCTTTCTCAATTTGGAACTGGTCACATTCACTAGAAGAGGCCGGATGCGCCTCACTAGAGTGAAAACAGCAGACCAGACCCAGACATTTCTGACCCTCATGAGCCTTACCACAGTTAACACATACTGCCTGGAACACCGTGCTCTAACTTATGACAAGTGCGGCTGACATGGTCATCATCTGACAATGGAAGCATCGTCTAGGGTCTGGGACATATTGTTTCACCTTAAGAGAGATCCAGGCAACCTTGATAGAGTTTGGAATTTCGAAGCAATCAAATGTCAATGACAGAGTTGGTGTAGGGTTATGAGCGCCATTTTGTTCCTTGAGGAACCAATTCACTTTCATCATCTTTTGGTCTCGGAGCTCCTCCAGAAGCTTCTCCTCTCAGTGTCGAAGCAGCTCTTTTGAGAATACCCCCCCTCGACACTGGTTAAAGGTGGCTGGCATGCAGAGTACAGGAAACTGGGGCACCAGGTACCTCAGACAGGGTATGTAGGCAAGCAGTCTTCTCGGGGGAGGAGTCTGAAGGTTCCAAGTGTTCCCTGAAGAAGGCAGTGATGGGTAGGGAAACACCGGGTAACACTGAAGTCCATTTATTAACGGATAGGAGAAATACAAGTGGTGACTAGCGTGTGCCATGCACGGCCCACAGAGTCAGACTCAGACTGCCTTGCCATATGGCAGCCTCGGGGCAATGTTGCCACATAACCCGTGCAGTGTTGCCACGTAATTGCATATATAAATACTACTCGGCACAGTAGATTAGATACATAACCTACTTCTCCCTCCCCCCTCACGCTCATAGTCTTTATCTTGAGCGGACTTCTTAGTCCTAAGTCGCTCCGAGCGTCGTGGTGGACTGTGGGGCGGATCCTCGTGAGGTGTAGGGGACTCGTCCTCGGTCTGGGGGCCAGCAGCAGGGGGTGGGACTGGCCGGAGGAAGCGGCGGTTCCTCCACCAGACACGGCCGCTCGGCATCCTGACCTTGTAGTCCGCAACTGGCCGACGCCCATCACTATGCCCACCTTGTCCCAACGTGTCGTCGTCGGGTCCTGGACGCGGACAAGGGCACCAATCTCCAGTGGCTGAAGAGGGCGGGCACGGTCGTCATACCGAGCCTTGGCGTCCTGGGCACGTGAAGCGGCGCGGCGGTCGCAGCTCTCGGCTCTGGTCTGCCACTCCTTCGCAAAGGCCTTGGTGTGTGCCGGAACGCAAGAGCGGAGAGGGTGACCATACAGGATCTGGGCAGGGCAGCGCCCTGTGTGGGTGGGAGTAATACGTAACTCCAGGAGTCCTTTGTCAAACGCTTCACAGTCTATGTTGCCTGAAGGGGCCACCTTGAGAATGAGGTGCTTGACTGTCTTGACCGCAGCCTCAGCATGGCCGTTTGACTGTGGGTAGTGGGATGTTGACACGATGTGGCGGACTCCCCAACGCTCCAGGAATCCTGTGAAGTCCCGGCTGGTGAACTGTGGCCCACCGTCCGTCCGCAGACGTACGGGGACGCCCAGGTCACGAAAGAGGTGCCGGAAGTGGTGAATGGTGGCTGCGGACGTCGTGTCCGAGCCACAGATTACCACCACAGGCCAGCCAGAGAGTCGGTCGGCGACAACTAGGAAATGTTTCCCAGCTGTGCTGAAAAAATCAGCCGACACGGACTCGAAGCGCCTGGTGGGTTCGTCGTTGCACAAGTGGGGCTCCTGCTGTTGACTGGGCTGCATGATCTGGCACGGCTCACAGGCACGGACCGTATTGACGATATCCGCGTCAATGCAGGGCCAGTACACAGCCTGCCTTGCGCGGCGCTTGGTGGCCTCTGCTCCACGATGGCTGTCGTGTAAGCAGGCCAGAACGCGACGACGGAGAGCTACAGGGACGACCACACGGGCACCGTACAGGACGAGGTCCCCATCTGCGTAGAGATCCTCACGTATCTTCCAATATGGGCGTAGGGCGTTGTGGAGGTCAAAACGGTCGCGAGGGAACCCAGTCCTCACACTCTCCAAGAGCTGAGTGTAGGAGGGGTCGTCGCGTGCCGCGGTCCGTAGTTCCTCAAGGGCCAGATCGTTGTCGGGTGGCGACACTGAGGCCTGGGTGCTGGGGAGGGACTGTACGGCCTGCAAAGTGAAAATGTTGCTGACGGAGAAACCGGCCTCGGTGCTGAGCATCTCGTCTTCAGGTGTAGGGCGGCTGACTGGGGAGCGGGAGAGGGCATCCGGGATGCACAACTCCTTACCTGAGCGCCAAGCCGCGGTGAAGACGAAGGCCAAAGTCTTCTCCTTGAGGCGCTAGAGGCGGGGATTCTTGATGGCGTCCAGCGAATAGTGATTAAGAATGGAGACCAAGGGCCTGTGGTGTGTGATGAGGTCGAAGTCCTGTAGGCCAATGAAGTAAAATTTGCACTTCGATAAGGCCCATACCACTGCCAGCAGCTCCAGCTCGATGGTAGCGTAGCGAGACTCAGCATCGGTGAGGAAGCGAGAGCCACACTGTACGAGCCGGTGCTTTCCTCCACCGTGATCCTGGAGAAGGGCGTAACCAACCCCGTACAGGCGCGAGGCGTCTGTCTGGAGGACGGTGGGGAGCGCTGGGTCGAAAGTAGCGAGGATAGGTGGATTTGACAGGGCTTCCTTCACCTTATGAAAGGCGAGGTCGTGGTCAGGGGTCCACGTGAAAGTCCTCTTGGGGCTCATCAGGGGGCGGAGAGGCCCCGCCCGCGGCGGAGACGTCAGGAGAAAATTCTGCCAGCTGGTTCACCAGGCCCATGAAAGACCTGAGATCCGTAAGGTTGGCAGGTTTTGCAAAGTCCGCTATGGCGCGAACTTTCTCCCGGTCCACAGCAATGCCATCCCTTGAGAGTCGGTAGCCGCAGAAAGACACTGCAGGTGCGGCCAAGACGAACTTCTCGGCATTCAGAGTGATGCCGTGCGTCCTACACCTGGTCAGTACCTCGTCGATGCGGCGAAGATGCGTCAGGTAGTCCTCATCGTAAAGGAGGACGTCGTCCACTACCTTCACGCAGTTGGTCACGCCTTCAAGTTCCATGTCACCACGGAAACAGAAGGCGTCCCCCGTAGCAGCGGATCCCATAGGGCCACGGCAGTAGCGGAAGCGTCCGTAAGGCGTGATGAAAGTGGTCAGTGGCTGATCCTCCTTCTTCAGTGGGATCTGCCAGTAACCACAGAGGGCGTCGATTGTCGAGAAGTGCCGTACCTTCGGGTCCACACTCCGTATAGCTGCAAAAGGTGTGGGTGAAGGGTGGGCGGGACGGGACACCTGGCTGTTAAGCTTAGACAAGTCGGTAGTAATCCGCACTCCACAGTTAGTCTTAGCCACAGCGACTAGAGGGTGGCACCAAGGGGACGGGTCGTCACCATTGGGTACGATGACACACTGGGCCACCATAGAATCCAGTTCCTTCTTGACTGAATCCCTGAAGGCGAAAGGGATCAACGGGGAAGTGTGTATGGCAAACGGCTGTGCATCTTCCCGCAGGTGTATCCTCATAGGCGGAACCGCCATAGCCTTCAGTGGCCCGGTCCGTAGGGCCTCCTTCGTCACCAGCACATCCGAGTACTCCTTCAGGAAGTAGGCCCTTGTGGCTGAAGGAGACGTCTTGCTGTGAAGAGGAAGCAGCCGTGACTTGGATGGAGGCGGGGCGGGAGTGGACGCGGGTTCTGGGCAGCTCTTTGCGACAGCGCCAGGCGCGTCGCTTGTTGATTCACGCACCCTGCTGGCGGTGTACCGAGCAGCTGGGATCTGCTCAGGAAAGTCTCTGGGCACCACGCCTAAATTCTTGCAGTGCTCCCACGACAACAAGGGTGTAGCGAGAGTAGGCTGCACGTCGATCCATCCGTGACACGACCTGTCGCCGTAAGTGACCTCCGCTTGAAAGGAGCCCACAGCATCCGGCATCTGGGAACCGTTCGCATTGTAGTACTGCAGCTGCGGCGGTGGCCCCATGCCGCGTTTGGTGAGGCCCAGTTAATGGAGGTGCGTCAGGCCTATCACCGTAGTATCAGCACCGGTGTCCGGTATCACCTCGATGTGACCCGACACATCACCGTGTGTGACGGCGACGCGGATGGTAGGGGAAGGGGTAGCCCTGGGGCGTGTGGTCGAGTCCACCCTTCTGATGTGACTCAGCTGCTGCTTGGGGCTGCGTGGGCCATCTGAAGGTGACTGCGTGCAAACCACTCCGAGGGAAATGCACTGCTTTCCTCCTCGTCTCGGGCTTTTGGGTTTGGGTTGGCAGCACCACTTGCCGTAGTGCCCATAACGACCGGAGGCCTGACACTTGTGGCCTCGTGCAGGGCACCTGTCTGTGTTAGACCAGTGGTCCTTCCGGTCATATCCACGACACAGTGCGTCGGCGGCCGGGCATGTCTTGGGGCCATGCTGCTTTCCACAGCTGCCACAGGAAGAACGTGCGGCAGCCTTCACGTTGTTGGCCGCCTTCTTACCCTTCTTGTACTGTAAGATAGCTCTCACAGCAGGTGGGGCCCGTAAGGCAGAGGTGGCGGACTTAGTGGCCTCGTATGACCGACATTCAGTCACTACCACCTGGAGTCTGGAGGAAGCGTCCATGGGGATGAGTCGCTGCACCAACTCTTCTTGCCTGGCACCTGTCAAGATCCCGTGCTTTATACAGGCTTCCTCACATTCCCGGCTGTGCGCCTTGCAGACGTCGATCTCCTCCGACAAACTCTTCAAACATACAAAAAAGTCGTCAAAGGATTCATTCTCCGCCTGCTTGCAGCTGGTGATGGCACGGCGACGCAAAGCCTCGTTATTCCGACCCTTAACGTGCTCCTGCAAAAGGTAGAGCACATCCGTCACTGAAGAGGTAGAATCGGGAGGCACTTGCAACGTGTGCTCCAAAACTCTCTGGGTCTCCAGCGACAAACACATCCGCAGTTGGATGAGCTGTTTGTTTGGAGGCATGCTGTCAAGGTCCACCATCGTGGAGTAATCTGTCCACCTCCGCCTCCACTCACGAAAAAGCTGAAAGGTGACGTCTGGTGAGAGGGCGGGTGGGGGTTGAACAGATGCCTTGGGAGCTGTTGGAGTAGCAAGAGTACCTGGAGGACGCTGGTGTGGTGGGGGAGGGAGGGTACTGGCGCCTTGGTGCGCGATACCTGCGAGTGAGGGAGGGTGAGTTAGTGCCAAGGTCGCCAATAGTGTATCAAAACGCGCCTTTTCCTCCTCTCTTCGTATTTCCTCCCTCTGAAGTTCCATTTCTCTGTGTCTCTCGTCCCTGTCGTCCATCCACCTCAGAATTGTGGCAATGTCCTTCGCTGGAGGTGGAGGATGAGAGTCTGCGCCCAGTGGAGGGGATGGTGGTGGGGAGTCGTGTCTCCTATCTTGACGTTGTCCCTTCTTACCGCCCATCTTAGTATGCTTGAACTGCACTGTTTAGTATATAAAGTGGCGCCTCTTCAGCTCGAACCACATATATATGACATAAACAGCGCAGAAATAACGCATAGAGTCCACTGTTCTGTCCGTGAGTGCGTGCTTGTGTGTGTGTGTGTCTCAGAGAGCAGCTCGTGGTGGCCGCTGCGGAGGCAAGAACGTCAGTGTCTCCCCGGATGTCACACTAGAAGGGTGTACGCCTGCGTGCTCTGTGGGTACCACAAAAGACAGGCCAATGCTCAACTCTCAGCTCTAGACACACTAATACACTGACACTAACACTGATACCGTCACTAAAACGCACTGTGAGGGCGCAACACTGCACGTCGCGGCGAAACACAATGCAACACAACACAACACACTAGTAGATGCACACATCGCCGGCAGTCGCACATCACCGGCTAACTGTCCATTGTTCACACACTTGTAAGTCCACATATCCTACTCACTGTGCCATGAAGGTTCCAAGTGTTCCCTCAAGAAGGCAGTGATGGGTAGGGAAACACCGGGTAACACTGAAGACCAGTTATTAACGGATAGGAGAAATACAAGTGGTGACTAGCGTGTGCCATGCACGGCCCACAGAGTCAGACTCAGACTGCCTTGCCATATGGCAGCCTCGGGGCAATGTTGCCACATAACCCGTGCAGTGTTGCCACGTAATTGCATATATAAATGGTACTCGGCACAGTAGCTTAAATACATAACCTACAGAGACCTCCACTATGAAGCTACCATCTTGTTGGGTGTATATTTTTGTTTCTCTCCCACAAATTATTACTATTAATCTGTGAACATAAAAAAATGTCCAGGTCCATTACAGTCTTACCTTCTACAATACAGAGCACTAGATATTACAAAATCTACCTGCTTGAAAACACCTGGTAAAATCTCATGGGTAAGATCTCATGAAGGGTGCTGGAACCAGTGGACCTCCTGTGGCTCTTATACTTGGGTATTTGTTATGACCCAGAACCACATTTCCCAATCTCATAGGGCTGCAATGTAGCAATTGATGATCCAGAGGAAGGTCCAGGGACGGTTGCAGGGTCTTTTTTTATTATTATTATTAGGCATCCCCCTACATCCTTGTGTAAGGTGAAGCGCAGAAGCGTTTACAGCACCCAACAGGGAAGCATGCTAAGTTCATGCTTGCCTTTATGTCTCATGAGTTAAGGGCGTAGAAGCCTGAAAAGTCAGTGGTTTATGTCATCAAGTTATTGGAAGCTCCAACAACTTGTCCCTGAAAACGAATTCGCAACTTTCGACTTACAACAGGTACCTACTTTACTGCTAGGTGAACAGGGGCTAATGGGGGCTGGAAGTAAGTCCAAACAACTTCCACCGGCCCGGGAATCGAATCCGTGACATCTCACTTGCGAAGCAAGAACGGTACCGCTTCTACCACCGGTCCCCCGGTTGCAGGGTCATCAGGAGGAGTATCTGGCCGGTTATTTGTGTTTTCTTTCCATAAAGAAACTAAATTACTTCATTCCCCCACACACCACAGAGCCCAACAAGGGAAGGTCATTGCCAGAGATAAGACCCTGGTGACCCCAGGGGTACCGGGGGAATATACACGGGTAACCATCAGGTGGCCAAAAGGGCAGCTCCTGGGCCATAGGAGGTCCAGGCCCCCTGATCTCTGCTTGACCCTTGTCACACTGTAGCCAGGTGATTGACTTGATTAGGCTCAACAAAGTTGCCCGCCTAGCTGGAATAGGGGAACAAAGATGTGTGTTGCGAGCCGAGGTGCGCAGCGTGCGGTGTTGCTCAACCTCCCGGACTCCTGTCTCTCAGCATTATGGGACACCACGCATAGTAAATGCGTGGGAGAATATTCCAGCCTCGGTGGTCTGGGGTGGGGATGATGCTACAGGTCTGCTCTCAAAACCGGCAGCAGGATAGGAGCAATTTTGTCTGGACCCTTCCCGGTGACCTGCCCAGTTTGGGAAATATACATTCAATCATATGTCAAATGTTTGTCTTTGCACTTCAAAATTAGAGTGCTGCATTGATGTGTGTGGCGGTGATACCGAGTCGGTGCTGTCAAAGCGAAGGTGTATGTATGTAAGTGTGTGTGTGTGTGTGTGTGTGTGCTCACCTCGCAAGCGAGTGGACCCCGGCTCGATTCCCAGGCAGGGTGAAACTATGGCCAAATTTCTTTATTGCTTCTGTCTACCTAGCAGTAATTGGGGACCTGGATGTTAATCTATTTGGGGATTATGTTCCAGTACAGTTGTTCAGTTGTCCGGTCTTCTTAGACTATTCCTTGACACTGGGTCATGCAGCTCGTTAATTTAGGGTGTGGTTGTTGTGTTGGTGACAGCTTCTACACCTTAAACAAATTCACGCCTAGGTGTTCCTTGGGCCGGCCATCCTCGACCACGAGGGGCAACCATTACTTACTTAGTCTACATTATGTTGTATCCACACTCACGTGTGTGTGGGAGCTCCGTATTTTTCGTTGAAAAATAGGGTCATATCTGGAGTACTCAGCCTGATTTCTAGAAAAACTGATTCGTGAGTGACTAGTGAGCGACGTGACCAGTACAATACCTATCTGTGATCCCCCTAAGTAAATATATTTATCAATTTACTGGTGAATCTGTGACTCTGTGACTGTGATTTCCCTTAGTGCCACGGCTTTTAATCCGAGCCCTAGTCCACCTCACCGCCCTTCTCCCCCACCGCCCCACCAGGCTGGCCACCCCAGCTGACCACACAGCTTGACCGACTCTCTACTGCCAGCCTACACTCCCCTCACTAGCTTCGATATGTCTAAGTTGGCTGCTACTGTAAAAACTAAAATTTCACGAAACAACAGCTGGCTGGTGTGATAATGAAAGTCCAACGGACTCTCATACAGGACATCATACAACAAATGAATAAGGAGACCACCAGAAAACTAGAGGAAGCTGACCGGCGTCTCACTGACCAGTTAAGTTAGGTTAGAAGCAACTTGGATTCTCGCAAGGGGAAATATATGACTTACAAGCAAAATTGAACGTTGAAGCTAAAGAGAACCGAACACTCAAGACCCAAGTTCAACAGCTGAACGAGGAGAATTCCAAGCTTAAAACGGAACTAACGACAACAGCAGACCGGGTGGATTATATGGATGACATAGGGCGGCGAAACAACCTCAGGTTTGCTGGAGTCGCCGAAGATGCCCACGAGAACTGGGAGTCATCCCAGCGCAAAATTTCACGCCTGCCCAGGTACGAATAAGCCCGCCTACAGCAAATGGACCAGTTTAAAGAAGTCAGGAAACAAGGGAAACACGTGACGTTCAGTCATAAAACCATTGTTGTGAGGGATCCGGCAAGTGGACACCCACCCACTCACCCACCCGCTCTACCAGCCCCTCATATGAAGGTTCTTTGACCTTCCCTTTTCATATCTTAGTGACCCTGAGTTTTTGCTGTTCCTTAATCAGAATCAATATTCCTACAATGATGATGCTGGGGTCATCCCCTTAGATGTACTAGATCGTATGTGTTACACCCCCTTTACCCATGGTGTCGACACAATACTCCCTCATATTAATCCTGATGCCTTTCTACATAACTCACTGGGTTACACCAACCCAAATTGTACCTATTACTTTCCTGACTTTCCCGAGTATAGTTCTAGTCTTCTTCTACCTCTTACCTTTTCCTTAATTAGCCATAATATTAGCAGTATTCCCCTCCATTTAGGTACCTTTTTAGATCAGTGTATATCTTCAATTGCCCACAAATTTGATGTACTTGGGTTCTGTGAGACCAAACTCACTAACAATATTGAACATTTGTATAATATTCCTAATTATAATAGACACTGCGTCAACACGTCACGACACAGTGGTGGTGTCGCTTTATATGTTGATATCAAGTATAACACTTATGTAAGAGATGATTTAAAGGTTCAGGAGGAGCACATGGAAAGTGTTTTCACTGAATTACGTAACGACACACGAAATATCCTAGTAGGAGTAATCTACAGAAGACCCTATACTAATGTAAGAAACTTTTTTGATTAATTTTCGGAGCTTATCTCTATCATAAGTTCAGAGAGGAAACTTTACAGGAGATTTCAACCTTGATCTATTAAAATCAGAAACCGACACCTCAGTATTATACCTTCTTGCTACCTGTCATTCTAAGCTCTTTTTCAACACTATAACCAAACCCACTAGAGTAACTGCCACCTCTGCCACTGTCATAGATCATATCTGGACTAACAACACTCCTAACAATCTAGCAAGTGGAATTATTTATAACAATATCTGAGATCACTTCCCAGTTTTTGCCATGTATAAAACAGCCACAAGACCTGAAAGGTCTAATCGAGTTTCAATACAATACAGAGATTACTGCTCCGATAACATGCTCCTTTATTAAAACAACTTACTGAATGGTGAGTGGGATCTAGTCTATGCCTCTGACAACCCTAACATGAACAGCTGCAACTTCTCTTGCATCTTCAATGCCTGCTTTGATAAATGCTTCCCCCTCAAGGCTAAGTCTGTGAAAACTGTATTCATTTCCAAACCCTACACAAGCGAAATTAAGATAATGATTAAAGAAAACACAAACTCCAAACGAAATTTGCAAAAAAGACCCATAACTTTCGGTGATGCTTACCGAAGTATCAGAAATAGAGTAACTACAGCAGTTAGAAATACCAGACGTAGCTATTATACAAATAAGCTCCAGTCAGCATCAGGCGATAGCAAAAAAACCTGGAGTGCCATAATTTCATTCAGAACAGGAACACTCAGCCTTCGGCCCCCACTCAGCTTGTATGATAAATGATTCAGTTGTAAAGGAACCCTCCCTCATTGCCAACCACATCAATGAATATTTTATTAATTTTGGCAAGAATCTTGCAGAGAGCATCCCTGATCACCATGAGGAATTTAAAGGCTACCTGCAAAACAGACAGCAAAATGAGCTGTTCTCATCCCCTGTCACAGCAGATGAATTGTTGGCCATCATAAAATTGTCCAAAGATGCAGCAGCAGGCGACGACAATAAACCGATGAGAATCATTAAGAAAGTAGCCCACTTGTTACTACCTGTTCTCTTACACATTTGTAACGCCTTCTTCACTAGTGGTGTCTTTCCGGATAAACTGAAAATTGCTAAAGTTCACCCAACATATAAAAAATCTGATACCTTGCCAATCTTGTATGGCGTCCCCCAAGGTTCCATTCTCGGTCCTGCACTGTTTTTGTTTTACATAAACGATATACTCCACGCCAGCACAGTCATGAGATACAACTTATTTGCAGACGAGAGTAATCTCTATGGCAGCAACTCAGACCTCCATTCCTTGATGAGAACTATGAACACTGAATTGACTAAACTCAGGATCTGGGTAATATACAATAAACTGACCTGAAACCTCGACAAAACCCACTACACAATCTTTCACGAAAGGAAAAACTTACCTCCAGACTTGAACCCCCTGTACCTTGGTAATACAGTCCT
The DNA here is from genome assembly GCF_018991925.1 of Homarus americanus. Taxonomy (NCBI): domain Eukaryota; kingdom Metazoa; phylum Arthropoda; class Malacostraca; order Decapoda; family Nephropidae; genus Homarus; species Homarus americanus. The sequence continues at coordinate 10,091,858 of NW_024748502.1, read as the reverse complement.
CAAACGCGAACAAAATACTAAATTCCTCAGAGTTATTGTTGATGATAAACTTAACTGGAGAACCGACAGTAAAGTCAATAAACAGTGTGGTATCATTTATCACACTCGACAGTCACTCACTCTCACAGCAATGAAAGATATCTATCATGATCTTGTTTACCAACACCTGATATACTGTCACACACTATGGGGGGCCTCTGGTTCATCAAAACCACAATCTCTGGTTACTGCACAAAAGAGAGTTTTGCGGACAATGACCTAATTGAAAAAAAAAACATATCACACTCTAAAAACTTGCTAAATTTAAAATTTTAAAATTCGATGATACTAACACCTACTGCTGTGCCCTCTTTTTTTACAAATCTGTCAATCACTTGCTTGACAACAATTATTTCCAGTTCCGGAATAATCAGATATACTGTATAACTTAAGGCACCAAGAGCTATTGAGACCACCCCCCCATGCGCTCCTCTCAGTCCCAGACCTCCATAAAATATCATGGTGTGAAAGTGTGGAACAACTTACTCCCACCCATCAGAGCAAAGACTACGCTCCCTTCCTTTAAACCATCTCGTAAAAAATATCTATTGCCTAAGTATTAATATTTTTTGTAATACCTTCTAAATATACCTGCTTTTTTTATACCATCAAAACCATTTTATCAGAAATTATCATGTAGATAGATAAGTCATTACCATTGCAATAAATATATTTGCTAACTAGACATAATCCTGACAGCTCTGCCCTCTTGTTCAACCTTAATACTGTGCAACCCATGTTGTACCGCTCCCCTATTATATTTATGTTTTGCAATTCCACTCTAATTTATGTATATACTTATAATTTTATTTTTTTTATATTTATTAGGCACTCAACAGGGAAGCATGCTAAATTCATGGTTGTCTTTATATCTCATGAGTTAAGGGCGTAGAAACCTGAAGAGTCAAGGGCGTAGAAGCCTGAAGAGTCAGTGGTTTATGTCATCAAATTATTGGAAGCTCCAACAACTCCCTGAATACGAATTCGCAACTTTGGACTTACAACAGGTACCTACTTTACTGCTAGGTGAAGAGGGACTAATGGGGGCTAGGAAGTAAGTCCAAACATATACTTATGATATAAATGTAAAAAAAAAAAAAAAAAAATTAAGTAATTAAAAATCTAAGTGAAAACCGTGGTAACATTCTGATATGTTCTTATTATCACCATGCTATATGTACTTTTCCAGGTGATACTAAATGTTACATAATACTTCTGAGATAAATGTACAGTATATATCAGGTGCCTACAAGAGAGCTCAGGTTCTCAACTGGCTCAGCCATGTTAATATTGTTATTATTATCCATTCTGTATCTGTGTTTTTCTGGCTAAATAAACTGTTTCAATTCAATTCAATTCAATTCAACTTTACTTGTTTGTGCAGTAGAGAGAAGGGGAGGGCAGACCGCTCAGACACGCATTAAATTTAGTGTTACCTCTAAATTTACATAAGTTTAATAACAGTTATGACAAGAATATTCTTTCAAAATACTTTTTAAGGGTAAATATCACATCACGATAATCACTCATATCGTTAATAATGACAGAAGAAACCCCCCGGTGATTGACCCTGGCAGAGGTTAGGCCCACATGCTGTTTGGGTGATACTACATCAATTAATCTATGGGAGCATATATCAGCGAAAAAGCATGCGAATAATCAACGTTGCTGGACCATGTAATGAGTAGAATTATATCAAGTTGCTTTAAAATATTTCCTCGTTCCAGGCTGCCGTGTGCACCTCACGTCTCGCCGAGTAACTCAAGAGTTGTCAAGGCAAGATATTTAGAACAATACATATCTTACTTCCGGATGACTTTGCATTGATACTGGATTAGGAATATAATTCAACATAATTCAGGTTGTGTGGATATGCTATACCTGTTCATGGTGGAACCAAGAGGTGATGAATGCAGTACACATTAATGTTATTTATAATAAATGCGTTTGCCCACTTTCTGGGTACGTGTTCATGGCAAATTATTATATACTAGCAGGAACCTGTGGAACTTACACGATAACAGATAAATATTCTTATAGAAGATCAAGCATAACACTGTGTGGCACATTACCATCCACCCTCTTCCCCGACCATGAGCCTCCCCGACCCCCATCCCTCAAACTTCCTGATCCACCCCCTGACCCCTCCTACCCTCACCCGTAGCCCCCATCCCCCAGATCCACACACCCCTGAGCACCATGTGTGATATTGGATGATGTAAGTAACGTTAAGATTAAGTATTATATACAGTTGGTTGCGACAGAGTGACTCTTCAAGACCTTAGCTATACAGGTATGCTACATTACAAAATTTTGCACCTATGGGTAATAGAGGTCGTTGATCACGTAAAAAGACCACATTTTTATTTTTAACAATGATGTGCCACTGAGCCCCTTGAATTATTAGCATTTGCCTTATGTTCCAGAGCACACACCTGTAAGGAGGTCAGAAAACTGCTTTACCGATTTTCAGCTGTGGGATCCCTGAAGTGTTCATAGTAACTTTTTCTCTGATCTGGTAACCCAAAATTAAAAAAATTAAAAAATAACGGAAATGTACAGTAGCATTGGGCACTTTCAGTTGCCAACGTAGTTATCCAACCCCCTCTTAGGGGTGTTTTGTTGGGTATAAAGAGGCCAAATGCACAAATCCCATTCGTGTCATAATGTTATAAATATACGAGTAGACTTAACACCATCATTGATTGGCCAAGGGCTATATAAATCTTTCTTTTGTTATTAATGCGAAGGTTCTTAAAACGTTTTATTTTTGATAATCTTATTCTTGCCTGTCGTTCTTTATCTTTTATGTATGTTATATATCCTCTTTTAGTTAGTTTTAGTCCAAGCATTCTGCCTTCAGTGTCTTGTGGGTATACTTCCTGGTCGACTATTTCTGGTCTTGTTTTAATCTTGGCTATTGGTATTATCTCGAATTTGTTTTTATTTGTCCTGATTTTCCTAAGATGTACAGTACATCGGGTGACTGTTGTTAGCCAATTTTAATAGGTCTTCTATAGGTAAGTAGGGTCGTCTCGGTGGCTGATAAGTAGTAGCTATGATTACGTCTCTCTGAGTTGTATTTATTTTTATTGCTAGAAATTCATCCAGGAAGTCATCGATTAGTTTATATTTTAAGTTTCTTTTAACCGCTATAGCTACTCCGTCATTTTTCTCGCTTGATATATTTCTTTGGTGACTGTTTATTAGTATATTATCAGGGTTAATTTCTTGATATATATTACTTACGTTAAGTCTCTCAGTCTTCCAGTTTCTTACGTTGTGTTGTATTATTCTTAAAGTTCTTACTGTTTGTCTGTTGTCCATTATTTCTTAAACTTGGATTGTGGCAGTTGGAGTGGCGACCTATCATCCTGTTTCCCGCTTCTGACTCTTCTAAACTCTGGCGGGTCTAGTATTTTAAAGTCATTGGTCGTAATCTTTAGTTTGTCCATAGTAATTAGTGTCCAAACGTATTCTTCGCTTAGGGATTTTTCTTGATATGTCCACTTGTATATCCCTCCTTCACAGTTTTTTGCTATTGTCCATCATGTTGGTCTCGATGTTGGGATTCCATGTTTTGGTGTAGTGATCACTTTTAATCCAATATCTTCAGCAGATTCAAGTTGTCTTTTGTGATTAGTCTCCATCTTCTCTTCTCTCCTCCTTATCCTTTGTCTTGTAGACTGTCCTTTTGTTGTTTCTGTTTTCTCTTTGTCACTTCTACAGGTAGTCATTTGTTTGGGGTCTCTATCAGTCGCCTGTATTTCTTGTGTATCAGCTGTACCTTTTTTCTAGCTGTAGTCTTTCTTTCAGTTCACTTGAGTATGTTGTCTGAAATAATTTTTCGGATTCTGGATTCTCTGGGAATATCATCTCCGGTAGGCTATATCGTCCATGAATCTATCTCGCCTCCTTTTAAGACTTCCCAGCGTCCCAGCACTTACTACAAAGTTGCTAAGCTTGTTCCACTCATCTACCACCCTATTTGTGAACCATTTCCTTCCTATCTCCCTCCTAAACCTAAACTTATCTAACTTAAATCAGTTGCCACGAGTCCTATCCTACTCGGATATTATAAGAACTTTATCTATATCTCCTTTATTGATTCCTTTCACCCACTTGAAGAGTTTTTTTTTTTACTTCAGGTATAGAGGGAGTAACCAAGGTTGTCCACCGGCCGAGTGGTGGCATTATGGTCACCTTTGATGACTGAGGGCAGGCTAAACAACTGAGCAACGTTAAAGGCATCAATGACGTCCCCGTTAAGGTGCAAGTAACCTTCGACGACAACGCGGTGTGGGGAGTTATTTCGTACGCCAAAATACAATATATGGACAAGAACAATGTAAAGAACTCATAGAAGAAATAGTCGTGCAACAAAAGATGAAAAGACCCGACGGAAGAGCTACCTCAGCTTTAGTTGAAATTTTCCACAAACTTCCAGAGACGGTTACACTGGGATGGGACACCGTCTCAGTGAAACATAGCGTCCCACGACCAACCAGCCAAAAATGCAAGGCCCTAGAGGACATGTGCTCCAGATGTGCGTCTTCTGGAAACTAGCATGGCGACTGTAAGATCGAGTACAAGAAATGCGCAAACTGTGGTGGTCCGCACTCGTCCTCCGACCAGGAGTGTCCCAAATGGAGAGAAGAGTATAGGATTGCGATGGTGTGCTCCTCCAAGTGAAGAAAACCAGCAAGAAAGACAACCCAGTACCAGAAAACCGTCAAGAATAAGAACCAGAACCAGAAGAACAAGAAGGAACAGACTAAGAACCAGAAGACCCAGAACAAGAAACAGAAGATGAAGCAGAACTTACAGAACAAGAAGAACATCAAGAAAATAAAGAAAGGGGACGGAAAGAAGTCAAGAACAACAAGGGGAACAAAAGGAAGAGGCTACAGTAAACCGGAAATCAAAATCAATGTTACGGCCGTAATAGCCATCGCTGTTGACGGCCAGTAAACTAAATGAAGAAGTCAAGATATGAACCCCATTGAGCACTTGTGGGTCAATATCATCAACACTTGGGAGTCGCCAGGGGAATGGATATGTACTGAGTTATTCACCCACACCAATGCAGATTGCGTGGGAGATGTTCTGCCCGAACCATCATATCATTAATGCCTGACAGGCTATATGCAGTTACCGAGAAATAAGGTGGCTGGACGGGTTACTGAAGAAACTTAGTATGAATGCCAGGATAATGATTCTTATGTTCATAGCATGTGTTTATGTAATGCAAATATCATGTTATGTTCTTATGTTATGTGTTGCTGTAATGTTAATACCGTATTATGTTCTCATGTTATGTGTTGCTGTAATGTTAATACCGTGTTATGTTCTTATGTATTGATGTAATGTTAATTCTATGTTATGTTCTTATGTGTTGTTGTAATGTTAAAACCATGATATATTCTTATGTTTGATGTAAAGTTTAAACCATGTTATGCTTTTATGTGCTGATGTAATGTTAAAACAATGTTAGGTTCTTATGTGTTGTTGTAATGTTAAAACCATGTTATATTCTTATGTTTAATGTAAAGTTTAAATAATGTTTTGTTCTTATGTGTTGATGTAATGTAAAAACAATGTTAGGTTCTTATGTGTTGTTGTAATGTTAAAACCATGTTATGTTCTTATGTTTAATGTAAAGTTTAAATAATGTTTTGTTCTTATGTGCTGATGTAATGTTAAAACAATGTTAGGTTCTTATGTGTTGTTGTAATGTTAAAACCATGTTATGTTCTTATGTTTGATGTAAAGTTTAAACCATGTTATGCTTTTATGTGCTGATGTAATGTTAAAACAATGTTAGGTTCTTATGTGTTGTTGTAATGTTAAAACCATGATATATTCTTATGTTTGATGTAAAGTTTAAATAATGTTATGCTTTTATGTGCTGATGTAATGTTAAAACAATGTTAGGTTCTTATGTGTTGTTGTAATGTTAAAACCATGTTATATTCTTATGTTTTATGTAAAGTTTAAATAATGTTTTGTTCTTATGTGTTGATGTAATGTAAAAACAATGTTAGGTTCTTATGTGTTGTTGTAATGTTAAAACCATGTTATGTTCTTATGTTTAATGTAAAGTTTAAATAATGTTTTGTTCTTATGTGCTGATGTAATGTTAAAACAATGTTAGGTTCTTATGTGTTGTTGTAATGTTAAAACCATGTTATATTCTTATGTTTAATGTAAAGTTTAAATAATGTTTTGTTCTTATGTGTTGATGTAATGTAAAAACAATGTTAGGTTCTTATGTGTTGTTGTAATGTTAAAACCATGTTATGTTCTTATGTTTAATGTAAAGTTTAAATAATGTTTTGTTCTTATGTGCTGATGTAATGTTAAAACAATGTTAGGTTCTTATGTGTTGTTGTAATGTTAAAACCATGTTATGTTCTTATGTTTAATGTAAAGTTTAAATAATGTTTTGTTCTTATGTGCTGATGTAATGTTAAAACAATGTTAGGTTCTTATGTGTTGTTGTAATGTTAAAACCATGTTATGTTCTTATGTTTGATGTAAAGTTTAAACCATGTTATGCTTTTATGTGCTGATGTAATGTTAAAACAATGTTAGGTTCTTATGTGTTGTTGTAATGTTAAAACCATGTTATATTCTTATGTTTAATGTAAAGTTTAAATAATGTTTTGTTCTTATGTGTTGATGTAATGTAAAACCAAGTTATGTTCTTATGTGTTGATCTTATCAGTTTCATGATGGCCGGTTACAGTGCGCACCTGACATCTATGTTCATTAGGGGTGAGCAGTGAACATTATGATTAGGATTGCTACTCTTGTAAGTGTAAGTTATTATATTAAAACATGTAAAATATGCCTTAGATTGACAATAAATGAGGATGTTTCGCTTAGAACATTTCCCGACATGCGACCCTTGTTTTACCACGAATAAGAAGGGCTGTTTCACTTGTAAACTCTGAATAGCTATTCTGTCATCTGCTTTCATTATTCTCACGATTCACTTAGTAAGAGAAAGTCATCTGCAAACATGTGGTAATTTAAATATTGTCCATACATATTAATCCCTATGGTAATGTATTATATATTTTGAAGATGTCTTCGATACAGCCTATGAGTAATTTCGAACAAATTGTGGCAGTATCCCTCTGGTTGTTCCTCACCTCGCCTCACACCTGCGATTAGTTTTTTTAATCTTCCCTCCCACGTCCCCACACCCGACTTGTTTCCATTAAAATCAATAAATATATAAGGATGCTTCTATCTCTTACAACATATGATTTACTTCCTTCTCATAAGTAGAATTGGGAGAGGAAAGATAATCAAATAGCGGTTCTTCCGCGCTCATTGCTTGACACCATGCACTTCCACCAGGGAGGGATGGGGGTGGGAGTCAGAGTTACTATCCGCTATTGTCCTGGTGGTTTAGATAAGAGTAGATCCATTACACAGGCTCTAACTAATCCCATTAATTATATATTTTTAATACAAGTGTATACCCATATTCTTAAATCCTAATCACCCACTTCCATCTCCATTTATCCATTATATGCTTAAACAATACAAGGCAATTACATGCATCACAAAACTCAGTGACACCTCTAACCCCCCTCCTCCCTCTACCCCAGCCATATACACACTGATACCAGATAAATTAATCTCTGCCTGTTGTTTTGACTTCTCTAGTCTCACATTCACAGGGTTCGCCTTTGCGGGCGAGTGTCTAACGCAGAAATGTCCGTGACTGTACAATACATAGAACAGAGGGAAGCACTGATTGATATGGTTACAAGCTGAATGTGTATACACATTTTTTTTAAATACGTTTTATTCCTGAACGTTATAAAAACATTATAATTATTGAAAAATCATAATGGGCTATTTGTAATTTCATAGTGGTCAAAATACTTTCTATTTCTATTACAAAGGCGTTCAGTGTTCATGCTATACCTGTTGTCTTTTTACATCATGGAAAAAAAATCTATGCGTATTTGTTTGAACATGCATATTTTTCACAATTATATCATATCTTCAAAATATTTGCAAATACCACATGACGGGATATTCTGTATTGTAATGTAATCTATTTTCTCACTTTAAATCATAAATTTTACCACTGAATTCAGGCAAAAAATCTAAAAGGAATTGTTTCATCATATATATGAGCTGAATCTGTTGAGATATCTTTCTTCTATTGATGAGTCGTTAGTCGGTAACTAAAATAGTAATTATCAAAAAAAGTTCACTCGTCACACAATAAAAACATATATTTTACCTATAGATAATTTAGTTATTACCAAGTACACTGGAAGGAGGGATGATTACGTACCTATCTCCATGGCAGCAGTAGTAGTAATAGTAGCGGGTGTATAACTTTCCTCTAGGCTCAGCTGCTCACCTATAATATGCACACTAGGACTATCCTCCAGCCTTTTTTACGCGGCCTTAGTTATCAGCACGTGGACCCCGTCAGCACCTCCTGTACTATAACATGTCCACATCACACAATGACATCTGATGGTCCCGCCTTCAACTCTTTTGTTTTGAAAAGTTTAGCGTTGCCAGGTTATGAAAGTGTCGTGATTACGTATGAAGGAAGCGTCACCAACTATACAATCTTTGTTCAGTTAGTTATATGCCATGTTTATATTACTATTATTATTCTTTTACCATTGTTTTGTGAGTGGTGGTCATTGGTCACATGCTTACACATTTGGTCACGCTCCTTCCAAAGTGCAGTAAAAAATACTTCCAGACAAGACAAAACAAAACACTCGCTGATGACCGTACGTTCCTTGGAGGATGAAGGCTTCAATGCATATTTCCTCATTTGTTATAAAGCCAGTCACGTTTTTCCGTAGTATGAACGATCAGCATAATAACCACACTGATAACAACAGCAGACTTGTCTCCTCGCCTTCACCACAAGAACATTTTATTGTATACTGTATCTTCATTAGATATCTTGACCTTCCAGCAACCTTAACCACACCTGAGAAATCATATAAACTTCCTTCAAATACTGTACAGTCAATCATCATCAGTTACTGTATGCAATGACTACAATTATATTTTTCGTTTTATTTTTAGTTAACGTGTACCAAAAGCCTGTGCGTATCTTATTGATCATTCCTTGTGTTTATATTTGTTTCTGTGCACACTGATCCATGTATAGTAATATTATCTTAGCATTCTGTGAATTTTGAAAAAGGATAATTATTTCACATGCCTCAATTTTTCATTTCTACACATATTGCGTCTAAAAATTACAACAGCGAATTAAAAAGCAGAAAGCAATGTAAAAGTGGTCATAAGTGGAGACAGTTATAGGTTACCAACTTTTACTCTCAGAAGAGTTACACGACAGTGTAAAATAAAAGTTTACAAGACTCTTAGTTTTTTACATCACCATCATAATTTGTCTTATTGTAAGATATATCATAATATGGATAATGCTCTCCAGGATAATTCACTATGATCAGTGAAATGAGTGCAGTAAACAGTCATATCACTATCTCTCACCCTAGAGAGACGCACGTCAAACTGAATCACTATTTACTACCTCAATGTAAATGATACAAAGTAAAGAGTTTATACTCACGTTTATTTGAAGGTTAAGTTATTGTATATATATATATATATATATATATATATATATATATATATATATATATATATATATATATATATATATATATATATACACTGAATTTATTAACAACTATGTTTAGATGTAGAAGTGTTTCTCATCTACAGATATTAGCAGTAAATCCATAACGATGAACAAATTGTACGGTTTTGAGTGTTAAAATGAAAGTATTGAGAGTAGAACTTTAAGCTTTAATATTGGCAGTGGGCGAAGATGGACGAGAGGCCTTCTACTGATCAGCCAGATACAAATGAGAATACATATACCAGGATGTTATCTCCTCCCTGTATATGCTGATGTATCTTTGGATTTTTGTAAGTCTGGACATAAATCTACTTCAGGTTTTTCATCTAAAGGTGAAGTATGAGAAACAATTGGTCTCACAAGTTCATCGGCTGGTTCCATTTTACAATATGCTCTCATTAGTTTTAAATGAACTAAGCGAGTGCCTTTACGTCTATCAGGAGTGAGGATAACGTAATTTAGTTGGTTAATCAATGAGAGACAGTATATGGTCACTGAAACTTATATGAAAGGGAGATCCAGTGATTGGCTAATATAAAAGAACTTTATTTCCTAGTTGCAATTCTCTACTTTGGTCTTTTAATCCAATTTTACTTTCATGTTAGTTTGACTTGGATCTAAACTTTTCAAAGTAATGCTTCTGACGGCTTTTAGAGGGGAATTTAAGTTAGTCGAGATATTGACTCGCATTCTGATTAAGATGATTAGGTTTTTATTTAAACAATTTCAACGGTCTCCTGATTTGTCTTCCGTGCAGGAGCTAAAAAAGAAAAACCCTAAAGATTCCTGTACACTTTCCCTTACGGTAACTAGCACAAAATGAAGACCGTCATCCCAGTCAAATGAAGTACGAGAACAAAATTTGCGAAACATGGATTTAAGAATATGCTGAAAGTGTTTGAAAGATATTTGTGGTGGGTGACTTGCAGTGGACAGTTTGAGTGGTTCCTTGCTCCTTCATTACATTTGACAATAGTTCACTCATAAAATTAGTGCTACAGTCTAATTGAATTTATCTTGCAATTCCCACCTGAGTGAAAATTTTCAAAGCAATATTAGCTATGATCTTGATGGATATATTATGTAGAGGAAAAGCTTCAGGTTACTATCTCGCTAAAGAACACAGTACAGTTAGAATATATTGGATTCTATTTTCGGTTTTAGGCAATTGTCCTACACAATCTATTTTGATTTTCTCGAAGTTTTCGCCAAGAGCAGGTATTGGATGAAGAGGAACTGGTGCTATTGCTTGAATAGTCTTACCCGCTACCTGAAAAAAAAAGCTGTGTATAAAGCTGACAATTTAAGCTTTCAAGGTTGGTAAAAAAAATTATGATTAACCTTTTTATAAGTTTTAAAAATTCTTTAGTGACCAGCTAAATCGTCATGGACAAGTTAGATATTTTGGTGATGTATAATATGAGGAATAACTATCTGATTTACCTCCGATCAAGAATCTGTATCAGTGCACAGTGAAGATCTTCTGCATAAATAAATTCCAGGATGGTGATCTAATCCCCCCTGGAGGTTGCAGCGATTCTATGAAAATGATGTAAGGAAATATCTTGCCTCTGAGCCTTGATTAGATTTTTCATTGACATGATTTGATTAGGGAAGTCAAACGTATCCAGTGGTGGTGTAACCATAGTCAAAGTTTGTACGAGTTACTGCACACTAAGGTAAAACTTTGGATGACACTGGTCTTCTATAACTATATGACCTAGAGTAAAAAAAAAATGGGCTACATCAGGTTTTGGAGGCACTATAGAACCGGCAAAGTGTTTACTAAGAATGAAGGTAACCCCAGGAATAGAAAACTTCTGTTCTCTGACTCAACTAGAGCAGTTTATGAAAAAAAAGGTTACATTCTAATTAGACATGAGCCATTTCGATCTCAGCTGATGGGTGGAAGAAATGTCATGTATTGCTTAGAAAGGAATCCCAAGAAAAGGTGCAACACAGAGCAATTAAGATGATTCCGGAACTATGTCATCTCGATTATCCAAGTAGTTTGAGAGCCAGAGGACTAACATCTCTTTCGATAAAAAACATTATGGCTTTCAAATTATTGGAAAGGGTGGAAAATATGAACCCGGGCCATTTTTTTTCGTGATGTCACACGAAGGGATATAACTTCAAGCTCGCCAAGATTATCATGTAGGACAAATATAAGGACCTATGGAGCAGTCTACCAGCCCAAGCTGTGTTATTGAGAACAGTACTGGGCTTCAAAAGAGCCCTTGATATGACTATCGAGGACATTGGAGGGATCTAATACAGACCATTGGTCTTCTTGCCACGTCATGGCATGACCACCTCTAGTTTGGGTAGCCATCATAAATAAGTAAAAATTTCAGTTCACAAAAAAATAATGACTTGCGTAGGGCTCGAGGCCCTAATTCTGGTATGTGTTGCCAAACTGCATAAAAGTGTCGAGTAATATTTGTAAAGTCAAACATAAGATAACTTTTTTTTTTTAATTTACAATAACAGACGACGTAATTGGATGGCAGGTTCAGGCAGACTATAAATCACAAGCCTGGGCTCGCAACGACACACCTTCTGCCACCACCACATCCTCCACTACCACACCATGACCATCTGTGAGTATTGTGTACTGTCATTGTGGGCAGGTAGATGAGGGCAGAAACATCAGAGAGAGAGAGAGAGAGAGAGAGAGAGAGAGAGAGACTTTAATTTAAGGGCAAACAGAGAGAGGGAAGTGCTCACTACAAATGACAGTTTGATTGTGTAAAACTTAAGCAACTATTGTTTTACCTACTGTGTGTATTAAATAAATCTATTATGATAAAAGGACGTGTCTGTCTGTAAGTGAGTGTACCTGTCTGTTACAACCAAAGCTCCAGACCGGAAACAGTTACAGACATGAAACTTTACATACACATTGTATAGGTCTCAAGGTTGTGCACATTGGTATTACTATTGACCATGGATCTGGGGGTGGTCCGGGCAGGAACCAAAAATCTTATTTGACTGAGATATCGTCACGGAGATTACGGGAGGGTGGTTACCCGGGTAATTAATCTAGTAAGTAAATAAAGAAGATATGTGTGTGTGTGTGAAGGGTAGGGGGTATATAAGATATGTCTAAAATATCCATTCAAGAGTATGTACGAGACCATTCACAAAATTAGATATTTTCGCTTGAATATTATTAATAGCGTGCAGTACACAACAAATATCATACTGAACAGAGGTCATGACCCTTTATACAACTTACGAGACAGGAAATCTTGCCCGATATATCAGGTCCAAGTTAAAAGAAAATTAAGCGTCATAAAACTGTAAGACTTCCTCCTTCTGCCAAGCGTTCGACTTAATTAATCATGTTGGTCTCTTATCGTTTGAATAATTGTTTTGCAAATGGGTCTAATTTCATATCTCTATCCCATCCTATGGTAATTTTACACATATATGTTTGCAGCACCATGATGGAAGGATAAGACACTATCGTCCATGGGCCAGGTATCGAGCCCTTCCCCCTCCCATGGGGATATTTGGAGACCATGTTTTTGGGGTTGTCTGAGCCACGTCTTTTCAGCATCTGTTTGTCTGCCAGACATATTCCTCTGGAATAAAAAATAGGCCCATGTTGTGTAAGAGCAGCATGTGTTAATATTCATATTTAAGCGTAACGGAAAATGCAATGGCTTAAAACGTACTTCATATAGAGAAATAAATTTATATAATCTAGTTATCCAACTCACTTATGCATTAAAAAAACTATCTTGACCTGTTTTACTAAAATTTAACCTAAATGTATTTCACATTTGACAATTTTTACGAGTTTCATTCATCATCAAGTTTAACCAAAATTCAGTGGAAATGTATTCAATATCAAAAGACTGGGTATGATTTTACGCGATTGAGACTGAAGAAAAAATTCACAAAATCTAGTCATCATGCTGAAAGATATAATCCATGAGATTACAAAATTATCCTTATCCTCTTCTGTCTTCTCTGGGGCCTCCATCAGCACATCCACCAGCTCTTGTGGCATGACGGCACCTTCTGTCCACTTGAACTACTAATTTTCCTTCTGCAAGTTCCCAGCCATGTGCTTCTGGTGCAGGAATAGCTTGGGTTGATTTGGCTGCCTGATTTGATATAAGAGTTTGATAATTAGCCCCTTTGAAGTGCATTTTCATGGAACCTCTGCAAGGAGGAAGGAGGCTCATATCCACTCCATCGCAACATGTCAGAAATGCTCCGAGATTTGCTACTGAATCGTTCAAGGAATTTCTTGTTCCTCAGTTTGTTGATGTCCCCTACTCCTTTGTTGATACAATAATTCTCCATAGAGAAGACACGTAAAGTGCTCAGTGTGCGAATTTGCTCAAGAAGCTCGAGGTGTTGCCTGAGGATCTTCATTGTTGTAATCATTCCCTTTCTGACAAACGAACTCGTGGTATCACAATCACTGAATGCATGTACTGCAGGAAGAACTTGGCAGATCTCTTTCCCCACATCCTAAATCACGTTTTGTATGTCTATGAGTCTTTTGTTGCCGACTTCGGTGTCAAACAGAATTTTCAATCTGATGTTCTCAGCAAACAACAGTGTAAGAATAAACACACCAGTGTCTGTAGATCACACAGTTATAGATACTTTTACTGTTTTGTTTTTAACATCTTCGTCTCTGATCGGCTCGTTAATTGCTTGGGCGGTTGGTTACGTCTCTGTTACGTACTGTTGGCAAGTACTGGACTTCTGAATGTATCTATACCTGTGCCATCACGACACTGTCTGGCAGATTGTTCCACGAGCTTACAATTCTCACTCCGAAAAAGTTTGCTCTCACAGTTTTCTGGACGTGTGGCTTCTTCACCCTTGAGCTGTGACCCCTTGTGGGGCAATCGTCCAACAGCTCCAGGTATGGACACTCGACTGAGTAGTGCCGTCTGAGATGTTTATAAACTTCAGTTAGGTCCCCCTTGCCCGTCTATAGTAAAAGCTAAGCAGTTACAAACGTTCTAATCTCTTTGGGTAACTGAGATGCCGTAGTACAGGCACCAGTCTGGTGGCCCTCCTTTGGAGATTTTCAATCAACTGGCAGTCTCTAGCATAATATTTCGGGGACCAGACGGGGTGACAGTGTTCCAGACGGGAAGCACCTCACCCTTGAAGAACGTTACGAGGGACGGACTATCTAGTTATCCGAACGACCTTATTATAAGACCTATTAGTTTAGTTGCTTAATTCACTTTCTTCTCACAATGGCCCGAAAACTTCAGTTCGTTATCAACATACACACATAGGTCATTTTCATATTCGGTCTTTATTAATGCAGTTTCTTCATCCTGTTGGGACATGTGATATGCCTCCTTATTGTTGGTACGACCTAGGTGCATCCTCTTACACTTCGTAACATGAGCTGTGAGCTGCAATGTGCAAGCAGTGGAGCACAATTATTGTGTCTGCTTCCTCTTGGGTGGAGCTCAGTTCCTCAACATCTTCTGAAACTGTCTTCTGCCTATCAGCACTTGTAAGACGGGTACACTTGTCGGCACAAACAAAGTAGAACTTTCTGCCGAGTAGTTTCTATGCATATTTGTCATTTTTCCCTTTATTCAGAAGGAAACAGGTAAGATTTTGCTTATTTTTTCACTTAACAAGGAACTTTTCCAGTCTCTTGCGATCTTTGTCACGGGACCTTTGATCAGATATGCTGCGGATGAATCTCTTCGATCTCTTTCAATATTCTTGATTCATAGAGGATGGTAGGTATTGGTTATAAAATGCAAACGTGGTTCTTTTGGAAGCTATTCACATAGACTCTACGATAGTTCCCCAAATATGGTAGGTACGGTCACTTGTGGTTGAAACAAAGCATTTCTATCAAAGACGTAGTTATTTTTGTTTTGAGGGAACTTTTCCGTTGTGAGTATTTCTCCTTCCAACAGGTGCATATCAAAATATATATAATTATATATACGATATATACAAAATTATATAAATATAAACATAAACAACAGTTCCTTTAGCAAAGAACATATTCAAGCTTACTACAAAGCCTCTAATTACTTTGAATTTATGTTACCAAGATGTAAGTAACTTGGAAAGATATAGATTATTAGACTACAATAGAGTGTAATAATATAATACTAATACTTATATATAATATTAATATGTATTTAATAGTATATTAATATCAATATAATTAATATGAATACTACAATAATATAACAATATAATACTGTCATCAACCCATGTAAAACTGGTCAGATTTTGGAAAGTACCCCACTTCAAACGTGTACTGTCGCCACACCTAGAGGATGATTTTGGGAGACAACCTAAATTCAATACCTTAGAGGCCAAGGTGAATGGGAATAACCATCCCATAAAATCCCCATGGGGGGGGGGGGGCAGGGTCGCCTAAGGGCTGGCTCATGGACTAATGATGATGATAATGATAATGAAGTAAAGTGGCAAATGACTTTACCCTGGGAGAGGAGAGAAGAGAGAGAAGTAAAGCATAGAAACGGGAAGTAAAGTAGTAGGGGGTGATAGCAGGTGGGCTGTCCACCTAGCTGAAACGAGTTGATATGTTAGGGTGGTGGCCACACGCAGCAAACGCCTGCCCGCTCAAGGGAGGCAGGTGGATGGGTGGAGGCTAAGCTAGCTAGGTATTCATTAGTTTATTGGGTGTTAATTTATGTTTGTTAGATGGTGTTGTTATTTATTCACATATATGTGTAAAGTGGGTCTTGTTCTTCTATGTTAACATGGAGGCTCTTGGGCCACCAGCTGTGTGTTTTAGTAGTTACTTATTTTAACTGGGAGAATATTGGGTCCTCCAACTCTTCAAGTTTGCTCCATATTCTCTGGGCTTGGCTGTGTGTGCGTGTATTCAGTGGTTCGATATTGTATAATTCGTGAAGTTCTTGTATTTTGGTGGTGTCTGGGGGGAGTTGCTTTGATGCTCTACGGATAGCTTTGTTTTGTACTGATTGAAGTTTAAGTTGGCTGGTTTTGCTGATCGTGCTGAGTGGTATTGGTGGATACTCCAGGTGGGGGCGGACAAGTGCTTTGAATAGGTGTAGCTTAATTTTGGTGTCCATTTTGCCAAATCTTCGTAGTTTTGTAAGTTGTGATTGGGCAAACGTTTTGCGTTGTGTTATGTGTTTTGCTATGCCTGTACTTGTTATTGTGAGTCCCAGAATTTTGCCTTCGTTGGAGTATTGTAGAGGTACGTTGTTGACTGTGATTGGTGCTGGGTTTATTTTGGCAATGTGTATGATCTTTAGCTTCTGTGTATTAGTTTGTATTTTCCACTTTTTTTCATATTTGTTGATTTGCTCGATGGCGTGGCCTGTTTTTCGTGCCATCATCTGTTTGCCCTTGCCTGGATGTCGGATGATTTGGGTGACGTCATCAGCATAAGCTATGTATTTTCCGTGTGTAGGAAGTGGCATGTCCGCCGTGTATGTTGTGTAGAGGGTGGGCGAGAGGTTACTTCCCTGTGGTACTCCGCTGTATAACTTGATGCTTGGGTCTATGTGGTTACCAATGATAATTTTGGCCTCTCTGTTGTCAAGGAAGTTACAAAGAAAGGAAGTAAAGCTGTTGGGAAGTCTTGGGTGGTAATTTTGTATTTGAGCCCTAAGTGCCAGACCTTGTCGAATGCTTTTGCTATGTCCCTTAATACTACGTTACATTGATCCCTGTTGTGCATTGCGTTTGCCATGTTTTCGTAAATTAGGGCTAAGGCTGTATGGGTTCCTCTGTGTTTTCTAAATCCGTGCTGCCTAGGGTTTTATTTCTCTTCAAGCTCAAGGTGTATTCTCAGTCGGTGGTTAAGATCTTTTCTAGGACTTTTCCCGGTGTTCCTAGAAGAGAGATTGGTCTGTAATTTGATACTTGAGTGGGGGATTTACGTTGTTTTGGTATAAATCTGATGCTTGCTGTTTTAAATTTCCTTGGGAAGTAGCCAGAGGCAAGTGATGCATTAAAAATGTTTCTGAGTTGGAGTATCATGTTGATTGGTAGATGCTGGAGTATGGGTTTGTTTATTTTACTGATGCCCGGGGCCTTGTTCTTGAAACTGTTTATTGTTTTGTGAATTTCCTCTGCGGTGATTGGTTTGATCAGTGTGGAAAGATCGTCAAGAGCGTTTATGTCTATGTTGGGACTTGGTTACCAGATGTGGGTTGTGTGTGTGTCATGTGACTGGTTACTTTTTGCTCGGTGTTTATACAGAAGTTCAGGTTGCCTTCCTGGCTTATTTGAAAAATTTTGCTCCAATATTTCCTGAATTCAGGTTCTTGTTCTTTGGGGTCAGTTAATTTGATTTGGTTGCTGTTTAGAATGTAGTTTGATTCGTTACTGGAGATTCCCATTAGGTGTTTAATTTTTCGCCAGAATTCTTTCGGGTTGTGGTAAATTGCTTCTGTGTCTGTTATTAGTTTCTCCCAGTTATTCACGTATGCTTCTTTGGACATGTTTCTTAGTTGTTCGTGTATGGTGTGATATTATCTTCTGTATTCTGGCATCCATCCTTGTTCTATGATTAATTTGAATAAATTACTGAATTATGTCTGTAGAATTCTTGATTGATGTGAGTATTGAGGGTGTGGTAATGTACGGTGAGTGGTCTTGGGTATGTGGTGTTCCATTGCTTGGCTCACGTTTCCGTACCATATCTCTAGTGTGTTGTCTATTAGGGAAGTGTGTTTGTTGTTTAGTTGGGTGATTGCTTAACACCTTTTGGAATTCCTCCCAGTTGAACCGGTTGTAGCTGTATCTCATCCTGGCAGGGATCTGTATTGGCGACGTGGAGAGTGTGGCTACGATAAGGAGATGGTCATTGGTGGTTATTGGGCCGGGTTCCATTTGCAGGTTAAGATGGTGATGCTGGTTTGTTAGTACTATGTCTGGATGTCCGATTTGACCTGCTCTGATGTATGTGGGGAATTCCGGGCCAAGGTGTATTGCGTTGCCGTGACTCAGTAATGTGTTTAAAATTTTGCCTACGACGTTGTTATCCTGGTGCCCCAAGACGCGGTGTCGTGCATTTAGGACACCCAGAAAATATGCTGGTATATTTCTTCTCATCAGTTTGAGCATGTCTGCTAGTGGGAGTATGGGTCTTCTCGGAGGGAGGTAACATGTACCGATTATAATAGGTCCTGTTTGGGCAGTTAATTTCGATCGCCAGAGAGTTTTCTTGAAATGAGTCGTGTATCTTGTGTTGTATGTTTCGTTTGATGGCTATGGCAATTCCATCATGTTGTGTGTCTTGACTGTTTTTTTGGTAGACTGTGTAGTTAAATATTTTTATTTGTTCTGAGTTTTTCTTATCATGCGAATTTATGAGGATAATATCTGGCTCTATGTTACGGTATATGTTATATAGTTCGCTTGCTCTCTGTGGGATCCTTGCTAAAACATTATGTTGGATTATTTTAAGTTTATTTATTATGAACATAAGAACATAAGAACATAAGAAAGTGGGATACTGCAGGAGGCCGACTGGCCCATACAGGGCAGATCCCTTTCACACCCATCCCAGCACTTCCATGTGCCTATCCAACTTCGTCTTGAAGCTCCCTAGCGTCCCCGATCCTACTATAGCCCTCGGTAGCCTATTCCACATATCCACAACTCTATTACCAAACCAGTGCTTGCCTATATCCTTTCTGAACCGGAATTTATCTAATTTAAAGCCATTTGTTCTAGTTATTTCGTTATTACTGAGCTTCAGAACATCTTCCATTTTACCCTTATTAATCCCACTTACCCACTTGTACACCTCTATCATATCTCCCCTAACTCTACGCCTCTCTAATGAATGTAAGCCTAAGCTTTTCAGTCTTTCTTCATATGGAAGGTTTCTAATATTATGGATCATTTTGTCATTCTTCTTTGTACTCTCTCCAAAGAATCTATGTCCATTCTATAATCAGGACACCAGAACTGAACCGCATAATCCATGTGTGGCCTCACTAATGCTAGGTAAAGTTTCAAGATAACGTCAGCAGTTCTGTTACTCACAGACCTAGATATGAACCCAAGAATCCTGTTTGCCTTGTTGCGAACGCTAATACATTGTTTTCTAGGTTTCACGTCGTTGCTAACAAATACACCTAGATCTTTTTCACAATCTGAGTTTTCTATTTCCGTGTTACCTAGTTTATACTTAACGTTTGTATTCGTCTTCCCTATCTGTAGTACCTTGCATTTATCAGTATTAAAATTCATTTGCCAGTCTACTGACCACTCATGTAAGGTATCTAGATCTCTTTGAAAGTGCCTAGAGCTGGTTTGCGCCATTTTTGCTGACCGGTGTTCCCCTGACCCCTCCTGTCCGCCAGCAGGCCCAGGCGGATCTTTCTATATATTGACTGATCAACTCTCTCTATTCTGTTGTGTCTTGTGATTATTCCTCCTTTCTTGATTAGTGTTTCAATATGTGTGTCATCTAGGTTTGACTAATAAGTGAGTTTGTTGAATATTACTTTTGATAACAAACTTACTCTGGCATTGCGATGTACGCCTGCGTGTGTAAGGTAGAATTTGACAGAACTTCATTTCCCAAATCTTACAGTTTTTCGTAGTCTTGAAGAGGGCCAAGTTTTCCTGAAACATGAAATAGTTAGAGGTATTGTACAATGTCCTGGCATCGTCTCAATTTAGCCTACAGTATATTTGATAAATACTCACCTCATTGAAGAACCACTAGCCTTTGAATTGCTATTGTATTCCCTTGATACCTCTGAGTGTAAGAGTTGGCAGTGAATGGAGTGAAGGATAAGCATCATAAAATTAATGGCCACAAGAGAGGAAGCTGTAGTATTTTAAAGGATAAGATGTTATAAAGCGAGTTACGGTGGTCAAACTAAACGATATTTGAGGGTTAGAGTTGCCAAACACTAGGGTCGCTCGTTCAGAACAAACACAACTATTGTCAAAACTACTTTATTCACTAATCAGAGACCGAAGCCACACATCCAATCACTCTATAAATAAGGCAGATTCACCACCCTCATTCACAACTTACCCTGATGTCCGACGCCATGACACGGGTACAGCCTGTACTTGGCACTCACGACTCCTCCACCACATTACTGTTTTTAACTGGCATGTGATGTTCATGATGGTTGAAACGTATTGCTAATTATTGTGTATTTGCCTTTAGGATCTAAACTCAGTTGCTCTTCGCGTTTTTTGCTCGGTGTAGTTAAACTGGAATAAAGGGCAACAATTAATAACTCAATGGTTGTTGTTTTCAAAGTATATTTTCCCTCAAATCGCTTAGCGTATTTAGTAATATGCTTGATTTTATTCTATTCGTCATCATAAGTTTTTGACATTATTATGTTTCATTTTATGTTTTTGGTCTGATGATGATAAGAAATTTTGTCGAAGCGTTTACCCATTGAATGTTGTTGCTTATCCAGAGTTCCAGAAGTGCTGTTATTCATCCAATATACTCGAATAATTAGAGTGGATGGATTATAGCACCAACGTATGGAACTTTATATATATATATATATATATATATATATATATATATATATATATATATATATATATATATATATATATATATATATATATATATATATATATATATATATATATATATATATATATATGACCGGTCGGAATATCTCACTACTAGGGTATTTAGGTTTTTTGAGTTATAGTGGATGGTAATGCAGTGGAAGCGCCCCTCAGAGAAAATCCCGAACCAGCACAAACACAATTAATAAAAGAATTTTCCGTGACCGTGGAATAGCTAGTACCTGTGATTGGGGTTAATGAGACGTACGTTTAAAAGATAACACTTCTATTCCTTCCCACACTACAGGCGGAATCAATAATTGTACACAAGCACTAGAGTACTTCTTAGCGTGGCTTACAAACTACAATGGGAAACCAAAATTATACATGGTATCAAAAAAATTATTAAAAGATATTAATTGCATCTGAAAAGACTACTAATGCAGCAGTACTACTACACCAGAACGAGCAACTCATCTGAAACAATTACTTCGTACATCTACATCACTTACTGGCACATAAAACATTAAAAAATTTTACTCGCACCGATGAATATTCCTTAAAGGCATCCGACAAAATTATAGCAATCACTGAGGAATAGAAATCCCGATTTTAATCACACTACACAAGAACATGGATGACCCACAAAATACTATAATCCTAACTATCCTAACTACCCAGAAACCGATAATTGTAACTACTAACCTGCCAAGTGACAGCCAGGTGAGGTTTATGGATAGGGCTTTTTGTGCGAGAGATAGGAAACGTAGGACTAGGGTGTGTTTTCCTGGGGCTGGGATAGGGCGTGTAGCCGAGAGGTTAGACAGAGTTTTGTCAGGGGAGGGTACCAATCCAGTAGTGTGTCTTAGTGTGGGAGGAAACGACATAGGTAAGGTTAGGAGAGAGGAACTTTTCAAGAGGTATAGGGAGGCGCTGGGGAAGATTAGAGATAGGGGAGGGATCCCGATAGTATGTGGTGTCTTGCCTAGAAGAGGGGTTGGTCGTGAATGGCTGTCCAGGGCAATTGCTATAAATTGCCGACTGGAAAAACATTGTGCAAACAAT
Source organism: Homarus americanus (assembly GCF_018991925.1). NCBI lineage: Eukaryota > Metazoa > Arthropoda > Malacostraca > Decapoda > Nephropidae > Homarus > Homarus americanus. Next base: position 10,069,561 of record NW_024748502.1, on the reverse strand, counting down.
GGTTGGGCATTCATTGATAACTGGCAACGATTCTATGGCAACGACTACCTGTACTGTCGCGACGGAGTACACTTGTCTCGTGAGGGGGTAAAGACGTTGTCTGCATCCCTGGAGCGTGAAATTGTCACTCCGAAGAGGGGTTTCGCCAGTAGAGAGGGGTCGGGGAAAGTGGGAGTCAAAAAACAAGCAGGTCGTGGGAAGTAAAATTAGTTGCTCAGGGCAAGGGGTAAAACAGGACCAGGGAAGAGTAGGTTTAAATGTATACTATACAAACAGTAGGAGCGTTAGAAATAAAATAGACTTGCTGAGAGCGGTTGTATGTACCGAGAATGTAGACGTCATAACAATCACCGAAACTTGGATGAATCTGACGAGCAAAATATTTTTATCAGAGTACCACATAGAAGGGTACAACTTTTTTCACAAGGACAGGGAAGGTAGGAAGGGGGGAGGGGTCGCACTCTTCGTCAAGGATACATTAAAATGTTGTGCTAATAATTCAATAAAGGGTGAAATAGGAACCGAGTCTGTGTGGGTAGAAATCACGGAAGGAAGAGAAAAACTAATTATGGGAGTGATTTACAGGCCCCCAAGTCTTGGCAAAGAAGCAGCTCAGCCCATATGGCAGGAAATGAGTAGGGCAGCAAAATATAACAACCTATGCATTATGGGGGATTTCAACTTCAGAAATATTGACTGGGACAACATTGTAGGCGACTATGAATCTGAAGACTTCCTAGACGCAGTACAGGACAATTTTTTGAAACAACTAATTACAGAACCTACTAGAGGTGACAATATATTAGACCTAGTATTAACAAATAAAGAAAATATTATCAGAGATATCACAGTAGGGGAAGAACTAGGTAACAGTGATCACAGAGAAATCAGGTTCACCCTAAATTGGGAAACGAAAAACAATGACAATATGGTCAGAGTCCCAAACTTTCGGTTGGCGGATTATCAGGGGTTAAGAAGGCACCTAGGTGAGGTCACCTGGGAACAGTCACGTCAGTTCCCAGTAGGAAGGGGTGAGGTCATAGATGACACAACAATTGATCATGACTATAATATATTCACTAGTATACTACATAAAGCACAAGAACAAAATATACCACACAGAAAAATTAGGTCAAATAAGAATGAGCCAAGGTGGATGACCAGAAAACTTAAACATGACATAGGAATAAAGAAAGGAATATATAAGAAATTAAAGGGAGGGGAGGAGCAGCTCAGAAACAGGTATAATGAAGTATCTAGGAATGTTAAGAAAAATGTAAGGAAAGCAAAGAGAGACTATGAAATCAAAATAGCAAGAGAATCCAAGGCGAATCCCAAGGGATTTTTCCAGGTACATAGGACAAAGGTCAAGGACAAAGTTGGGCCTTTAAAGTCAGGGAGGGGAGAATTGATAAATGGCAGTGAAGAAATAAGCAAAGCATTGAACAGCTACTTCTTATCAGTTTTCACAGAAGAAATTTGTGATGAAATTCCGGAGGTGGAACTGATATTTAAGGGAAAGGAAGAAGAGAAATTAAAGAATATCACTATCAGAAAAGAGGATGTTCTTAAGAAGATAAATAAACTAAAGAATACAAAATCCCCAGGGCCGGATGAAATTTTTCCTCGAGTCTTAAAAGAGTGTAGGGAACAGATTAGCGGACCCCTCGTAAACTTATTTACAAAATCATTAGACACTGGAGTTGTGCCAGAGTTGTGGAAACAGGCAAATGTAGTACTGTACCCATATTCAAAAAGGGAGACAGAGCATCAGCGTCAAATTACCGGCCGATCAGTTTGACCTCAGTAGTGGGGAAATTTCTTGAATCAATTATAGCAGATAGCATCTGATCTCATCTAGAGAAAAGCAAATTAATCTACGACTCTCAACATGGGTTTACAAAAGGAAAATCTTGTCTAACAAATCTGCTAACGTTTTTTAGGAACGTCTTCGAGGTAGTAGACAATGACGAAAATTACGATGTTATTTACTTAGACTTTAGCAAAGCGTTTGACAGAGTAACCGCATCAGAGGCTTCTGAGAAAAATTAAGGCTCATGGAATCGAGGGGAAAGTTTTAAATTGGATAAAATCATGGCTCACCGATAGAACGCAGAGGGTCAGCGTAGATGGTGTTAAATCTGAGTGGGGCCGTGTAACCAGTGGGGTTCCCCAGGGGTCAGTACTAGGCCCACTCTTGTTCATAATCTACATAAACGATTTAGATACTGGGATCAGCAGTGACATAAGCAAGTTTGCGGATGACACCAAAATAGGGCGGCAAATTAATTCAGGGCAGGATGCAAATGCATTACAGGAGGATCTAAATATACTGCAGGGGTGGTCTGAAAAATGGCAAATGAAATTCAATACCAGCAAGTGCAGCGTACTTAATATTGGAAGAACAAATACTTATAATGTATACAGCCTTAATAACATCAACCTAGAGAAGTCGACTTGTGAAAGAGACCTAGGGGTACTTGTAAGCCCGGACCTACGGCCTAGAAAACACTGCGTTAATGTTCGAAATAAGGCAAACAGAGTATTGGGTTTTATATCTAGAAGTGTAAGTAACAAGAGTGCAGAGGTCTTATTGCAACTATATCTTGCGCTAGTTAGGCCGCACCTCGATTATGCGGTTCAGTTCTGGCGCCCCTATTATAGAATGGATATAAATTCACTAGAGTCGGTGCAGCGAAGAATGACAAAAATGATTCCGGGACTTAGAAACCTTCCATATCAGGATAGGTTAAAGAAACTTAACTTGCATTCCCTAGAAAGACGAAGAGTGCGGGGAGATATGATAGAAGTATTTAAGTGGGTTAAAGGGATCAATAAAGGGGATATAGATAAAGTTCATATAATATCCGAGCAGGATAGGACTCGGAGCAACGGATTCAAGTTGGATAAGTTTAGGTTTAGGAGGGAGATAGGAAGAAACTGGTTCACAAATAGGGTGGTGGACGAGTGGAACAAGCTTAGCAACTTTGTAGTAAGTGCGGGAACTCTGGAAAGTTTCAAAAGGAGGCTAGATAGATTCATGGATGATAGAGAGTGGTAGTAACTCTCGACAGGAGCTGCCATGCACAGGCCAACCGGCCTATTGCAGACTCCTTATTTTCTTATGTTCTAAGAAAGAGAAAATCACTCATGACCCGTCAGGCAGGCGGGTGCTCCGCTGTTCTTTTCATTACTCTCTCTAGGTTTCAGGAGTCATAAATTTTTTTCTCCACCAACACCCGTAACATGCTTCAGAATGCACCCGTACTTTAAGGTACTAACAGCCTTTCACAAACTTTTGGAGAGGAACTCCTACGTCCCACGTGTGCAATCAGCCTTGAGGAACGTTGATCTCACACCTGGACTTGGCTATTCTAATCACATTTCACCACCATCACCCGTAACATGCTTCACACACATATGCTCTGAATACACCCATACTTTAAGGTACTAAGAGCCTTTCACAAACTTTTGAAGAGGAACTCCTACGTCCCACGTGTGCAATCAACCATGAGGAGCATTGATTACACACCTGGACTTGGCTATTTTAATCACATACACCCAACACTGGGGAGATGAATGTCTCTATGTAACCACTAGACTCCCGGTCCCAGCGTGTGACCTTTCATTCACTCAGTCTGCATTCAGTTTACTCCCAGTTCTTCATGGACAGGAAGAGAGTGACCGTCAACCCGCCTGGTTAGGCCAGTTCAGAGTGCAACCAGGTGAACCCTGCCCAGCTGACAGAGGGGGTCTACTTTCCCGTTAGTAAGATTTTTCACTGACTGACTGAAGAGATGTGGTGTTGTATGAACCAAGGTGGGGAGATTTGATGAACCAGATCGACCACCGACCAAACTGAGGCCGCTGGTCCCACTTAGTTAGTTGCTAGAGATACCTGTTCGACTCATGAGTTGCCAGCTATATCTTCCAAACCAAAAGGTGGCCCAAGGTTAAAAATGCTAGGAAAACCTTGGATCTAGATGTACGATAGTTATTTAGTGGGTCTCTTATTTTTGACCGGACCAGACTCGTCACGTCGCCCCCTTCTCTTAAGCTCCTCAACGTGTGTGTTGGTGTTGGTGTGGGGATTGGTGAATGACATCATTATGACCTGACCTCATGTTTAATAAGGTCACCCTGTATATTTAAGCCTCTCTCTGTCCATGTAATTTAGATGCCTCTGAAGATGTCTTGAATAAAGACGAAAGCTAAGGTGCTCCGTTGTTTCCCTTTTCCCGTGTGATTTTATCAAGATTTATCTTATCCACGTTTTCATTGTGGATCTACATGGAATATATATATATATATATATATATATATATATATATTATATATATATATATATATATATATATATATATATATATATATATATATATATATATATATATATATATATATATATATATATATATATATATATATATATATATGCAAGTAAATTACTGTAGGTGATCGTGATCCAAATATATGCTGATAACCACAAGGGAACAAGAAAACGTAAAGCTCTCAAGCGCTTCCGTGTAATTCACATCTTCACAGGTGAGTACAGACAAAGGAGTAATACTTGAAAAGGCTAATATGTACAGTAAAAGAGAGTGAGATCAAGTTCCTAGGGGACAGCAGGTACAGTATATATTAGCCTTGTCAAGTATCACTCCTTATTCTGTACTCACCCCTGAAGATGTGAATTACACGGAAGCGCTTGAGAACTTTGCGTGCGTTTCTTGTTTCCTTGTGGTTATCAGCAAATATTTTGATCACGAGCACCTACAGTGATTTACTTGCATATATATATATATATATATATATATATATATATATATATATATATATATATATATATATATATATATATATATATATATATATATATATATATATATATATATATATATATATATTGTTACGGAAAATAAGTAATAGATAAGGCGAATGTCACAGTTTTTTACTTTTGTTCCTAGTTTACCTTAATCGTAAAATCAAAAGGTTTTCTTTACCCGGTTTGTGTCTAGGGGCTTTTTGAGGGAAATTATTTAATATAATTCCTTGTAATACTCATTTTCAACTCTGGCAGTTATTAAATTTAACTGTAGATTTAGTCACCATTTCATTAGGTGGTTTAATTGAATATTTGACAACACTAACACAGTTGACAAACAACACTACACATACTATAAGCAAGTGATCCTGGGCCCTTCGAGCCCGGTGGCGAGTCCGGTGGTACAGTTTACCAAAGCGTGAAAGTTCGAACGCTCGTGCTTGGCTAGCGTGCAGCCGCTGGCCTGCTGACAGCGTACAGCGACATCGTTTTCCAGCGTATTAAAATGGTAAATTAATACGTTGCTAAAAAAAACAATCGACATGGGACCAGGTTTGTTCCACTCTACGAATTTTTTTGCGATTTTCCCACCAAGTTTGATGAAAAACGATTGTACCGTTTCGGCTGCCCAGAACAGACACACACACAGACACACAGCTATTCCTATAGTATATGAGATAATCATGGTCGTGGTTGTTATAATCATAGTCGTGGTTATTATAATCATGGTCGTGGTTGTTATAATCATGGTCGTGGTTGTTATAATCATAGTCGTGGTTGTTATAATCATGGTCGTGGTTGTTATAATCATGGTCGTGGTTGTTATAATCATAGTCGTGGTTGTTATCATAGTCGGGTTGTTATAATCAGGCTCGTGGTTGTTATAATCATGGTCGGGTTATAATCATGTCGTGGTTGTTATAATCGCGGTCGCCGTTGTTATAATCATAGTCGCGGGTTGTTATAATCATCCTCGTAGGTGTTATAACTGCGGTCGTGGTTGTTTTAATCATAGTCGTGGTTGTTGCAATCTGGCGGTCGTGGTTGTTATGATCATAGTCGTAGGTGTTATAATCATAATCGTGGTTGTTATAATCATGGATCGTGGTTGTTATAATCATGGTCGTGGTTGTTATAGTCTTGGTAGTGGGTGTTATAATCATGGTCCTGGTTGCTATAATCATAGTCGTGGTTGTTATAATCATAGTCGTGGGTTGTTAGTAACTGGGCGGTCGTCGTTGTTATAATCATAGTCGTGGTTGTTATAATCATGCTCAGAGGTGTTATAATCGCGGTCGTGGTTGTTTTAACTATAGTCGTCGTTGTTATAATCATAGTCGTGGTTGTTATAATCATGCTCGTAGGTGTTATAACTGGCGCATCGGTTGTTATAATCATAGTCGTGGTTGTTATAATCATGGTCGTCGTTGTTATAATCATAGTCGTGGTTGTTATAATCATGCTCGTAGGTGTTATAATCATGGTCGTGGTTGTTTTAATCATAGTCGTGGTTATTATAATCATGGTCGTGGTTGTTATAATCATAGTCGTGGTTGTTATAATCATGCTCGTAGGTGTTATAATCATGGTCGTGGTAGTTTTAATCATAGTCGTGGTTATTATAATCATGATCGTGGTTGTTATAATCATAGTCGTGGTTGTTATAATCATGGTCGTGGGTGTTATAATCATAGTTGTGGTATTTATAATCATGGTCGTGGATGTTATAATCATGGTCATGATTGTTACAATCATAGTCGTGGTTGTTATAAGCATGCTCTTAGGTGTTATAATAATGGTCGTGGTTGTTATAATCATGGTTGTGGTTGTTATAATCATGGACGTTGTTGTTATAATCATGGTCGTGGTTGTTATAATAATAGTCGTGGTTGTTATAATCATGGTCGTGGTTGTTATAATCATGGTTGTGGTTGTTATAATCATGGTTGTGGTTGTTATAATCATGGTCGTGATTGTTATAATCATGGTCGTGGTTGTTATAATCATAGTTGTGGTTGTTATAACCATGGTCGTGGTTGTTATAATCATGGTCGTGGTTGTCATAATCATGGTCGTGGTTGTTATAATCATGGACGTGGTTGTTATAATCATGTTCGTGGTTGTTATAATCACAGTCGTGGTTGTTATAATCATGGTCGTGGTTGTTATAATCATGGTTGTGGTTGCTATAATCATGGTTGTGGTTGTTATAATCATGGTCATGATTGTTACAATCATAGTCGTGGGTGTTATAATAATGCTCGTGGTTGTTATAATCATGATCGCGTGGTAGTTATAATCATAGTTGTGGTTGTTATAATCATGGTCGTGGTTATGATCATTATCGTGGTTGTTATAATCATGGTCGTGGTTGTTATAATCATGGTCGTGGTTGCTATAATCATAGTTGTGGTTGTTATAATCATAGTCGTGGTTGTTATAATCATGGTCGTGGTTGTTATAATCATGGTCATGATTGTTACAATCATAGTCGTGGTTGTTATAATAATGGTCGTG